>NC_072479.1:13415000-13715000 GCF_027574615.1 Eptesicus fuscus | reverse complement strand
ACGGGAAGCTCTCTGTGCATGCCTGAGAGAGCTGCGAAGGATGCTTGGGGCAAAAGGAAGGGCTGGAGGGGGCGGGACGGCCTCCCCATAGAACCTTCAAAGGCTTTCATTCTGCATGCTCTACTTTCCGGAACTAGGAACGCTTTCCTTTTGAGATCAAGGTTTTACCAAATAGGATTTCTTTTTTCTAATGTTGTTCTCAAGGAATAGCCTTTAACAAAACACAAGCAAACATGTGAGGACTTGGAAGTGTCCTCCTGTAGCAAATGAAAAGTCGCTCATTAGCAAAACCCCGGGGTGCTACTATCTAGACGGGAGTGCAGCTGGCACCAATTCTGAGAGGAGAATAATTCATTACCATGGTTACTGATGCCAGAAATATTACCTTCTGCAATCAGCACACACAAAGATCCTTTAAAGTGAGTATAAAAATTAGAGCACTGTAAACAATTAGGGAAAATTGCCAATAGGCACGGAAGCTGAACATACACAATGCTGCTTTCAGAGCATAAAAACAGAGGGGATGCACCACGGCCACGCCAGCAAATCTTGCTGATGGCAAGCCAGGGCCATTCGGGTTCAGGGAGTGAGCTGAAGGCCCCACCAACAAACGTTTCTGCACAGATTTGTTATTGGTCACATGGACAATGCTAGTGTAATACCTATCTGACTGGTAATATTTGCATGATCAAGTTCTGATTCATTAAACCCACATTCTGTGTGTGTTTTTTTAAATCAATAAACTTTACTTTTAGATCGGTTTTAAATTCACAGCAAAACTGAGCAGGAAGTACAGAGAGTACTAAAATACCCCTGCCCACACACATGCACAGCCTCCCCCACTATCAACACCCCCACCAGAGTGGTACATTTTTACAATCTATGAACCTACATTGACACATCATAATCACCAAAGTCCATGGTTTACATTAGGGTTCACTCTTGGTGTTGCGCATTCTATGGTTTGGGGCAGAAGTATAATGACATGTGTGCCCCAGTAGAGTATCATGCAGAGTATTTCCACTGCCCTAAAAATCCTCTGTGCTCCACCTACTCATCCCTCCCCACCGAACACCCCTCCCCAACCGCTGGCAACCACTGATCCTTTTATTGTCTCCATACTTTTGCCTTTTCCAGAATGTCATATGTTTGGAATCATACAATAATGTAGCCTTTTCAGATTGGCTTCTTTCACTTATTAATATGCATTTGAGTTTCCTCCTTGTCTTTTTTTTAAATTCTTTATTGTTTAAAGTATTACATATGTCTCCTTCCCCCATCCCCCCATTGACCTCTCCCCTAGTGTCTGTGTCCATTGGTTATGCTTATATGCATGCATCCAAGTCCTTTGGTTGATCTCTTACTCCCCCCACCCACCCACCCACCCACCCACCTCCGGCCTTCCTCTGAGGTTGGACGGTCTGTTCGACACTTCTGTCTCCTTGTCTTTTCATGGCTTGATAGTTCTTTATTTTTTAATCTCCGAATAATATTCCATTGTCTGTATGGACTATTTTATTTATCTATCCACTCATCAAAGGACTTCTTGGTTGCTTCCAAGTTTTGACGGTCAAAAATAGAGCTTCTATAAACATTCCTGTGCAGGTTTTTGTGTGGACATAAGTTTTCAACTCCTTAAGGTAAAGAGCTTTTGCATTTTGCAACATAATTGGCAAGGAGCTCATTTGCTGGTAAGAGTATGTTTAGTTTTGAAAGAAACCACCAAAGTGTCTTTCAAAGTGGATGTACTGATTTTGCATTCCCACCAGCAATGAATGAAAATCCCCCACAGTCAGTTTTTTCAGTGTCTTGGAAATGAAGTACATTATAGCAGTATGTTTTTATATCCAGTGCTGTTACTTCTTAGTAACAAAATACGAATAAAGAAGTTCAAGGAAAGTAAACTTGATTGTTAAATGATAGCAGTTTCCTTTTCAACTGCAGTGGATTTTTTCCTAGGTCTTGAAATAGGAAAATAGAATATCTTTCATCAGAAAGCTTTGACTGAATGGGTGTCATTTCTGTCCATATTTTCTAGTTAAAGAATGTCAACACCTTGAGGCAATCCATGCTTTCATAAACTCTAGTCCAAACTCAATAAAATCCAGCCAAAACCGGTTTGGCTCAGTGGATAGAGCGTCAGCCTGCGGACTCAAGGGTCCCAGGTTCAATTCCGGTCAAGGGCATGTACCTTGGTTGTAGGCACATCCCCAGTAGGGGGTGTGTAGGAGGCAGCCGATCGATGTTTCTCTCTCATCGATGTTTCTAACTCTCTATCCCTCTCTCTTCCTCTCTGTAAAAAATCAATAAAATATATTTTAAAAAAATAAAAATAATAAAAAATCAATAAAATCCCAAAGCCGCCCCCACCCGCCCCCAACTCCCAGCTCTGCTGAAAAAAAAAAAAAAACTGAACTGCAGTAAAACCTCAGTCGTTCAAAACTCTTTTTTATTTTATTTTTTAATTTTTTTGTTAATCCTCACCAAAGGATATTTTTTTCCATTATTATTTTTTTTTTTTTTTAGAGAGAGTGGGGAGGAGGGAATGAGGGAGGAGAAGAGATACATCAACATGAGAGAGACACAACCATTGGTTGCCTGCTGTACATGCCCGCCGACTTGGGCCGGGGATCGAGCCTGTAACCAGGTAAGCGCTCTTGACCGGGAATCAACCCTCTAACCACTGAGAAAAACTGGCCAGGGTGAAAAACTTAAATTTCTGTCATGATCATTTGAACATATAATGAACTGAAGTTTACGTTCTGCAGCATAATTTTTTCATAAAAAGCTTGTTTAATCGATTAGTAGTATAAACAAGATAATAACCTAATTACAGAAACAAAGTGCTTTTGCATTTTGCAACACAATTGGCAAGGTCAATGAAAATGTTCTCTATTTCACTTATCCCAGTTCTAACTTTCCATTTATCTGTGATTATTTAATTAATTGGTTTCCACCATTAGAATATCAGCTTCATTGAATATCAGTGACCATGTCTTTTTTTTTTGGGGGGGGGGGGGTCACCATTATTTCTCCAGTAGCTAAAATAGTATCTAGCACATAATATGTGCTCAGTGAATGAATGAGCCCTTTCACAAAGTTTTGTGATGCTGGGAACCATTGTTAAAAGAATTGTTTTTGCCTAAAACCACAACCAATACTGCAATACCATCTACTAAGTTCTCTGTGCAGTTGGGCATGTCTTTTTAAAAGAGATTAAATAAGTCTCAAACAATTGAACTACCCAGTGGACAATGAGAAATTTGTTGGACAAATCACCTGTAATTCATTTGTAACTGACCACATCATTATGGAGAGTGAATGGCCTTAGGGACTTGAACAAAGGCCTCCCAAAATACCAGCGCCTGACTTGCCAGACAGAAAATCCCTGGCTAATTAACTGAAGCAACGCCAGGACTGCCTCCTCCCCCAGCACAGATGTGCTCTGATTTCAGGAGGACACAGCTCAAGTTCAATGGTGAGTAAAGGGAGCTTTAGATGGAGCACTTACCAAAGACTAGTAATGGTGAAGCCAAACTTTCACGCCTCTTTAATAACAGTAAAGATGGTATTATCTTCAACATTTGTGGTGCTTCTTTGAATTTTCTGTCTTTATGGTTTTCTTAATTTATTAGAAAAGCAATGTATTTATTTGGAATACAACCTAGCAATTAAAAGGAAAAACTGTCTTTGTATATAACAACTTGGATGTATATCAAGGGAATTATGCTGTTGTGTGATTCCATTTACATAACATTCTCTAAAGGATAAAGTTATAAAGGTGGAGAACATATGAGTGGTTTCCAGGGGTTGGGAGTGAGGAGAGGGGCAGGGGCATGATGACAAAGCGGCATGAGGGATTTGTGGTGATAGAACAGTTCTGTATCTTTTTTTCTTAATCTTTATTGTTGAAAGTATTACATATGTTCCCTTTTCTCCCCCATTGATCCCTTCTAGACTGCCCCCACCCCACCTCACCCCACCCCCCGCCCCTGGTCTTCACCACCCTATTGTCCTTGTCCATGGGTTATGCATATATGCATACAAGTTCTTTGGTAGATCTCCTCTGCCCCACCCCCACCCCCACTGCCTTCCCTCTGAGACTCGTCAGTCTGTTCCATGCTTCTCTGTCTCTGGATCTATTTTGTTCATCAGTTTATTTTGTCCATTAGATTCCACATATGAGTGAGATACTTGTCTTTCTCTGACTGGCTTATTTCCCTTAGCATAATACTCTCCAGGTCCCTCCATGCTGTCTCAAAGGGTAAGAGATCCTTCTTTTCAGTTCTGTATCTTGATTGTGGTGGTAGTTACAGGAATCTACACATGTGTATAAATTGTACAGAGCATTACACACATGCATGTATATGACTGCATATAAAACTGAGGAAGTTTCAATAAGGTCCATTGATGGTGCAAATATCAATTCCCTGATTTTGAATGTACTCTAATTAAATAAGATTTTACCATTTGGGGGAGCTGGGTGAAGTGTACACGAAACCTCTCTACTATTTTTGCAACTTCCTCTGAACCTACAATTACTTCAAAATAAAGTCTTTTTTTAAAGCAAAAAAATAATAATAATAAAATAGCATGTTCTATATTTCATATTTATCATCTACTCTTTAAAGAAATAATAGCACCCTGACCAGTGTGGCTCAGTTGGTTGAGCATCATCCCTTGCACCAAGAAGTCACCGATTTGATTCCTGGTCAGGGCACATGCCCAGGTTTCAGGTTCCATCCCCAGTAGGGGGCATGCAGGAAGCAGCCGATCAATGGCTCTCTCTCATCATTGATGTTTCTATCTCTCTCTACCTCTTCCTTTCTCTCTGAAAGCAATAAAAATAATTTTAAAAAGAATCACTAAAAAATAAAAATGTTTTCCCCAGAAACTATTAAAAACTGCCAAACCATCCTGTGTGTAAAATAGAACCAAAACAGAAAAGTAGGTCAGAGGGGGCAAATAGTGCTTAAATTACCTTCTCCATTAGAGGACAGCTAGTGTCCATATAACAACAACAAAATAGGACATTTGTAATGAAACGAAGTAGCTCAATATCAGAAGACATTATTAAATTTAAGTGGAAAAAAGATCCCAACATATAACACAAAAGGTTAATTAGGGCAAGACATTTAAAAGTCTCACTCACTCAAAGCCAAAGAATGGCTTAGATCCCAAAATACTATTAAAGAGTGACTTAAACCACATATTTTTGGTTAAGTGACCATGTGAGACACCGTAACTGCTCTTTGTCACTGTCGGCACAGTAGAGGTAATGTGCATATGATTTACATACAAGCAAATTATGGCATTCACAAATCTCAACTTTTTACTATGTTTTTCAAAGACAGGGATCCATTAACGAATGGTGTCGATTTCTTTCAGATATATTAATTATAGCAGTTTTTGTTGTTCCTGCCTCTAACCACTGGATATTAGCAAGCCCATCAACTATCCTTTCTATATGTTAACATTTCGATCAAGGCGAGGGAACATGAAATCTAACCTTTACTCTTTGAGATGCTTAGATATGAGGTTGAGCTTACTTCTCTAGTAGAAAATGCCAGAGCTATGAAATTATAAACCATATTATCTATGAAGGAGAAATGTGTCCTGGCAAAAATTATCTTTAATGTGTATTCTGTAATGGGTACAGATTTTTTGATCTGCCCAGTCTACCTTTCCTAGTCTTGCTGTCTTGCTGTAATAATGTTTATTTATTCATTAATTCATTTATGCTGCACTCTACAAATGCTTCAGGGAAGCGCGTGCACACACACAGAGTGGTTGAGGTGAGAAAGCTGAGGAAAAAGAAGTAAGCCAGGGAGAGGTTAGAACACAGAATACATACCCTGCAGTGCTATAGAGTTCCCAGTGCGGCCTACAATTTTGGTGCCAGGCATCAAGCAGCCAAAACAAAAAGCACACCCCCATTGTTAACCTTTTGCACTCGGATGTCGAGTGTGACTCGATACTGTTAGCATTAGAATAAAGGAATCGAGAAAAAAGCAAGCGAGTGCAAAGGGTTAAAGGTTCACAGAAAAAAAAAAAAAAAAAGAGTTGCTCAGTGTTTCTTGACTGTGAAACCTGAGAGAAAATTATCTGTTGTGCCTCATGATGGCAGTTTCTTGAGGGATTTGTTAAATAATAGCAACATTCGTGTTTTCTGTTTCATTACTTTCTGCACTAATCTGTATTATTTTCAAAATATGTTAATTGAACACAATTTTGAAAAACCACGCCCTAGAGAAACTCACATATGCGCAGAAGGAAGCATGCATAAAAGCTCTGTTACAGCATCAATAGAAACAAAATAAATGTTCATCACTAAGAGCATGAATAAATACACTTGAGATATCCATACATGAGAAGACAATGCAGCAGTTGAAATGAATGAATTAGATCTACATTATTAACATGGATAAATCTCAAAAAAACATTTAAATTAAAAAAGCAAGTGGGAATATGATACATATAGTATGATTTAATTGATATAAGTTTAGCCTTGAATAATACTACATAGTATCTATAGATACATAATAATTAACAAGAAACTCTAAATGTGGATGGAAAGGACACAGAACAACTTCTAGGTAGTTATTCCTAGGGTGGCAGAGAGGAATACAGTGCCATGGCATTATTTGAACTTCATGAGGGGATGCAGGGTGGCAGGGAGCTCCCTCTATATATGTAAGATTTTCTCTAAACCAAGATATAAAACAAATATGGCAAACCAATTAACAGTCATATCTTGTAGTGGGCACTTGGATGTCTATTACATTCTTCTTTGAACTTTTCTGTGTATTGAAATATTTAATATTTAAACAAAAAATTTAAATGATGAGAGAGAAGCTTGAGGACAGATTTTGAAGGGTCTAAAATACCATGTGTAGGATACGGAACTTTTTAGGCATTAAGAGTGTATGAGCAGAGGGCAGCCTTATCGGGGCTGTGCTCTGGAACGATCACTCCACCAGACCCATAGAATGGATATGAAGGAGAAGGGCTAGAGGTAAAGAGAGCTGCTTGGACGTTTTTGCAAAATGCCTGTTATACAAAACACAGTGTAACCTACCGTATTAGTTAGGAAACATACACATACTGGCTTGGAGTATATATGGTTAACCTTGGACAACTGGGAGTAAGAGGCACTGATCGCCCCCACCCCCACCCCCTTGCAGTTGAAAAATTTATATATAACTTTTGACTTCCAAAAAAATTAACTACTAATAGCCTACCATTGACTGGAAGCCTTAGCAATAACACAAACAGTTGATTAACACATAATTTGTATGTTATATGTATTATGTACTATATTCTTACAATAAAGTAAGCTAGAGAAAAGAAAATGTTATTATGAAAATCACAAGGAAGAGAAAACACATTTTCAGTATTTATTTTAAAAATCAGCTTGTAGGTGAACCAATGCAGTTCAAACCCACATTCTTCAAGGGTCAACCATAAAAACATCACTCTCTTGCCTTCTTATGATACATACTTAACATCATCTCTATACTCTGATGTCAGATTCTCAAAGTTGTCCCACAGGGATTACTGGAACCCTCACTGCCCCATTTCACCACCAGGCTCAATGTTTCTTGGCTCAACTGTAGATCTGCGGCAGAGAAGATTTTGGTTAATTGTAGGGTATAAATGAGAAAAATTGAGACTGACAGTGAGGAGGAGATCCAGAATCAAGAAATATTATTGCTGCTATGAAGAATACCCTAAGGGGAGCAACATAAAATTAAAACTGAAAGCAGATTTTGTGCAAATCACATGTGAATCCACTGGTGGCCCAGCTACTTTAAATACTGGCTTAGTTACATGTGATTAAGACAAGCATATCACACCCAAGCAGGCACACATCTCCCAGTCCCTCACTTGCTCCTCCTTGTTGGAGGGTCATTCCAAAGCATGACGTTATATTTCTCCCAAGAGTAAATTTGCCTGCACAGGAAGCTCTGAACACTGTCTGCTCCTAGCCTGTGATCTATGGATGCCCCAACAAGTGCCTTCGAGGGTAGGTCAGGAATTTCCCATGAATCATGTGCTGTTGCTGAGAGAGAACACTTTACATCCTGGCTAGAACTCTGTCTGCAGTGGGTATATTTCTACTAACATTTCTGTTTATTCCCTCACACGCCAGGGCTGGCTACTA
Source organism: Eptesicus fuscus (assembly GCF_027574615.1). Lineage (NCBI taxonomy): Eukaryota > Metazoa > Chordata > Mammalia > Chiroptera > Vespertilionidae > Eptesicus > Eptesicus fuscus. Next base: position 13,706,836 of record NC_072479.1, on the reverse strand, counting down.
AGTGCTGATGGACTCAACCAGGTGTTGGTACTTGCTAACCTCAGGGCCCTCCTTACAGTCCTTTTGTTCATATTTCACTGTCTCTTCTCAGTCACCAGGGGGCTTTCTCAAACTGCCAGTCACCTTCAGCTCCTCCCTCACTCTGGCCCGGGTGCCAGAGGCTTCCCTTTCTCCTTTACTGAGAGCATAGGAGTGAGCCCTTCTGGTCCTTAGCCAGGCCTTGGTTAAAATGGACTTCCCTTGCCACGCCTACATCAATTTCCTCATCCTCTCTCCCCACCCCCGACCCCCAAGGGGAAATTTGGTTTGAGTACTGTGCCAGCGCAGTCTTTAGGGTGGAAGCAGGTGACCCAGGTCTGGTTCTCTGAAATGCCCAAGCCACAATAATTGGCTCAAAGGCGATCATATTTCCTGGGGCTGGCCAATCAGAGTAATTCACATCCCTGGGCTTGGTGATTGGTTAAAAGATGACCTTAAGACCCAAATTAGTCTAGTCTAGGTCAATGCCAGGACTAAGGCATGACCTCCAGGAGGAAATATTTATCCCTGTACTTCATCCCAGGAGGATGATTCCATTGTTGCCAGGGACTGAGCAGGGGTACCTAAGAATTAGAGCCAACCTAACAGAGAGAGGGAAAGTGACTGAGTGCTGATGGCACCATTGGAACTCCTGGATGTAGCCCTGACCTTGGAATTTTCACTGCTTGAGCCAGTGGCTTTCCTTTTCGGTCCAAGTCCATGTGAGCAGTGTTTCCAGTCACTGTGGACAAGCCTGATCCTCCATTCCCTGCAGTTCTTCGGCAGGCTCCACAGACCCTGTCCCACTCCTGCTCGCCATCAGCAGATGGCCTGCCTCCTACTGCATAGAGAAAAGAGACCCTCAGGCACAAAGTCCACGACTTCTCTGTCACTTCTCATCCATCTGCACCTCCATCATTGTGCGAATACCCTCAAATCTGTACTTCCTCCTGTCCATGGGGAGCCGGACCACCTCTGCTCTGGATCCTGTCTCCTCTGCCCTCTTCTGGGACTTAGCTTTCTCAAGTACTCCCTCTTCCTTCTTTTTCCATCTGTCCTGCTCCCCGGGCTCCTTATCCTCAGCCATGAAGATAGATAAGCCTCTTACGAAGAAGAGAGAAAGAGAAAGAAAGGAAGGAAGGAAGGAAGGAAGGAAGGAAGGAAGGAAGGAAGGAAGGAAGGAAGGAAGGAAGGAAGAAAGGAGGGAGGGAGGGAGGGAGGGAAGGAGGGAGGGAGGAAGGAAAGAAAGAAAGAAAGAAAGAAAGAAAGAAAGAAAGAAAGAAAGGAAGGAAGGAAGGAAGGAAGGAAGGAAGGAAGGAAGGAAGGAAGGAAGAAAGAAAGGGAGGGAGGGAGGGAGGGAGGGAGGGAGGGAGGGAGGGAGGAAGGAAAGAAAGAAAGAAAGAAAGAAAGAAAGAAAGAAAGAAAGAAAGAAAGAAAGAAAGAAAGAAAGAAAGGAAGGAAGGAAGGAAGGAAGGAAGAAAGGAAGGAAGAAAGAAAGAAAGAAATCTCCCTTCTTCGTGGAAATCAATGTCATCCTTTTCTGTCCTTCCTTCACAGTGTGTTTGCTTCAGAAGGATTCTATCCTCCCCAGACAGTCTCATCGGTCCACTCACTCCTCATGCCTCAATTAGGATTCTGCCCTCCACTTTCCTGACACTGCCAAGTGCAGTGGCCTAATTTCAGCCTTTCACTCCTCTGCTTTATTCTGCTGAATTGTCCTCCACAAAATGACTCTTCGAGCACGTCCCTCATAGATCTTACTGCTCCTTTTCAGTGATTCTTCCTCCACTCTCCATCCAGTGAGCCAGCAATGTGCTGCTCTTTTTGGATTACAAAACTTGTCGAAAATTTGACAAAGCCAATGACTTGTTTTTCTAGAAGTATGTACTTCACATGGGATCGGTCACAGTTGTTAGACTACACTCCACCTGGTTTAATCAGAAAGGGCTCTCCTCGGGGTACAGATAGATAGTGGCTAAGAGTGCAAAACTTCCAGGAACTTTAAATCACACCAGAGAACCGCTCTGCTTCTGCCGGTGAGAAAGCTTCTAAATTAAAAGGCACCACCAAGCTGCTGGCACAGAAGCTATACCAGCTCGAGCAGGAACTGTGCCAGCTGATGGGTGCCCTGTGCCCCACTCTCCTCTCCTCCTTCAACTCCATCCCAGAGCAAAGCTCACATGAGGTTCACTGTCTCCAGGGGACCCGGTTTCTAACCAAGGTCTCTCACAAGCTCATCTTACTGGCAGAACCTAAATATCATCCAGAGTCCTCGCTTCCAAGGAGAATGGGAACTGCAGTTTCTACCTCCCCAACTCTGCACTGCAGAAAGGGCTGAACACGCACGTGGTAGGCTAATCCGTCTCCTATCTCACCATGTGCCGACGCGCGTGCAAATGCAAAATTCAGACTGAAGCTTAACCATTTTTTAAGCCCACGTTTTAAAAGTTAATGCTCCCAAGCACGTTAGTCAGATGTTTTTTGTTGTTGTTTAAGTCAGATCAGAATAGAAATTGCCTTTTGCAGAAGAGAGAAAGTTCAAAAACGGAGCCAGCATTGTCACACTGTGTCCAAGGAGCTTGGGCATCGGGATTTGCTCACTCAGGTCTCTCTCATTCTCTCAACGCTGCTTCCCACTGACTATCTCTCGGGCAAGATCACCCTGCAGCCACCCAGCAGCAGTTCCCACTTCAAATTCATACCAGGCCAGTAACCCCAGCAGCCAAAAGCCTCTTTTCCCAGATAGTTTTAGCAGAAGGCCTAGAGTGATGTCTCATTGGACCCGTCAGGTGCTCCTCCTTAAATCAACCATTGCGACCAGGGCTCACAGTGCTCTGAGAGGTATGCCCAGCCCTGTGTCTCTCCATGAACAAGTTGAACAGAGGGGTGGGAGCGGATGTGCTCCTCAAAGGAAACAGTATGTTGTTACCCAAAGGAGGAAACACGGGTCCTGGGAGGCAAAGTTAAGAGCTGTCCATTACACCAGAATTCTGTCTCCTGCCTTCTGTTCTAGATCCCACTGGGATAACCTCAGCTACATGATTTCAACCACTGCCTTGACTTAGGACCCTCTTCTCTGGGATAAATCTTACTTTATTTTTATCCAATGAAATAGAAATTTCAAGTCACTGAAAGATATAGTCACTTGAAAGAGATTTTTTAGTAGGAGGTTATTGCTTCTGGTCTTCTGCTGAAATGGAATTGTTCACTGTTGATTAATCAATCCAGCTCACCTTTTCAAAATGGTGGACACAGACATTTTTGTCCAAAAAGAGAATTTTTAAAAAAATGTATTTAGTATTGCTTTTCTAGGGACAAAATTCTTGATCCTGGGGATATTTAATTGAGATATTCAATTATTCATTTATCTCATTTAAGGAAGGTTCAATGGTCACATCTAATTCTAATTCTCATTTCAAGCAAGCATTATTATTATTATTTTTATTTTTTTGCTAATCCTCACCTAAGGATATTATTTTCCATTGATTTTTTTGAGAGTGGAAGAAAGAAAAGGAGGGAGAGAGAGAGAGAAACATTGATGTGAGAGAGACACATCAATTGGTTGCCCCCCACAGGTGCATAACAGGGGCCAGGGATTGAACCTGCAACCCAGGTATGTTACCCTTAACCGGGAATTGAACACAAGACCCTTCGGTGCATGGGCTGACACTCTAACCACTGAGCACACTGGCCATAGTGCAAGCATAATTTTTGAGCAATTCTGTTGGTGGTATACTTTTTCTCCTGAGTATAGTTTATTTTCCAGGAAAGAGGCACACAGGTTTGAGTGGGTGACTACCTTAAAACCAGTTTCTTAAAACATGTTCCTAGGACAGAGGAAAAGAGATTATGGCATGGTATTCAATAATATTCCGTACTACTATCTCCACCCAAAGTTTCCTCATTTAAGGGCATATTTTTCTCAAGGTCCTGAAGACATCACAACTCAACATTCCTCAAATTAACTCATTTTCAACATTTTCTTTTTATATTCAACATTTCCTGTTTCAATTAATCACCATCTACCTTTCATCAAATTAGAAATTTTTGAGTCCTCTATCATCTGTCTCTTCTTTCATATCTAGTTGGTCATCAAGTTATCTTACTGTCTGCTCCATCTCTCTCAAGTCTTGTCTTTCCCTCCTCCTCTGAACTTGCCTTAACTAATAAGGCCCTTTTCAGAATTGTGGACATCATATTTGGAGTTATAGCAAAAGCCTGGAAACTGGTTTCACATCTCCTTCCGGCCTTTCTCCATCCCAGCCATCCCTGGAAAAGAGAACCAGGCATGTACTCTCAAGAAAATAATTTCTCCTCTTTGGACTTCAGTTTCCTCTTTTGTAAAATGAAAGGGTTGGAGTACATAATTCCAAGGTCCCTCCAGCTCAGAAGTCCTGGAATTCTAGTTCCCACAATTCTACCCTGCCCCATTTATCTTACAGGGTTCCAGTGAACATCAAGCGATCATATATGGAAACTAGGGGCCCAGTGCCTGAATTCATGCACCTTGAAAGGAACTGTGGGCCATGAGGCTGCAGTGAGCACAGGGGCGGGTTTCGGCCCATCCTCCGTGCCCCCGTCCAGCCCCTCCCACCACGGCCCCAATCCAGATCCCCTGTCTGCCTGCAGCCCAGGTCCCAACACTGCTGCTCCCACACACTGCCAGCACAGAGCAATTGGGGCCAGCGCCAGCAGTGGGTGCGAGTGCTGGCTGCTGCCCCGATTGCCCCTTAGGAGCAGGGGGTGCAAGTGGCAGCTCCAGGGCCGGCTGTGGGTGCCAGCGGGGCCGCAGCCACTGCTCGCACCCGCTGACAGCGCCGAGCAATAGGGGTCGGCACTGGGCCCCGGCAGCAGGTGCAAACTGCGGCTCTTATGCCAGCGGGTGCAAGTGCCCGACAGGACCTCGGTGCGCAGGAGCAAAGAATTTTCAGTAACCACCAGAGGCTCGCCCAGATGACAGCGACCGGCGCCCCACCTTGGTCTGGCGCCCCTGCTCACCTGCTCCACCATCCTGCTGCAGCTGATGCCCACCATGTTCTGCACTCTGCCACCTCCTGCCGACGCCCGCCATGTTCCGTGCGCACCCCTGGTGGTCAGCGCACGTCATAGCGACCGGTTGTTCGGTTGTTCTGCCGTTCGGTCTATTTGCATATGCAGGTTTTATATATATAGATGTGTTTGAAACTTCTGACATATTGGGTTTTACATATCTAGGAATATTATTACTTACTATTAATTCATCAGTGTCACCTCTAACTGGCTCTCAAGGTATAATAGATAATAATAGCCAACATTTATTGAGCACTTACTGTGTGCCAGATATGGTGCTATGCCATTTGCATTCATTGTCTCTTTTAATTAACCAATATAAAAGAGGAAATCTATCATCACGTACTGTAACATATGACCTGCCTGTTAGAGATAAGCCACATTTGCTGATCAGAACTCCAGGTGAGTGGAGGCGGGAAGGCAGAGCATATGAACACAAACTGCGGGGAACATGTCTCTGCAGGCTATCATGGACTCAAGGCAGAGAGCCCTGTCTGTGAGCAGCTGTCAGTAACCACGTCTCAGAAACCAGAGGCCAAGGACGTGACCACAGCGTTCCCAGGTCCCTCAGGGCTGGTTCCCACTGTGTTGGTGGGCGCAGGAAGCCACACCCTTGGTCTTTCTCAGCAGCTTTGTTATGCCCCCTGAGGCAGAACCTGCACATCTCTTCCTTCTGTTACTTCCCAATTAGACAGTCCCCACATTCACATTTATTCACCTTCCTCATCACCCTTCTCCCCCTCCTCCTCCCCCAAATCTTGCCCAGGAAATCTCAACCTCAGGAAAAGTCTGTCTTTGCCCTTCGTCTCAGGTTGGGGCCTCTAGAAGCAGGGCCGAGGTGGGGCCTCCCCAGCAAGTGTGTTATTACAGAAGGGCTCCTGGGAACATCCCATGTGGGAGTAAAGGATGGAGGAAAGGCCAGAGGGGAGCGAAGCCAGGATGTGGTTTTCGGGTTTCTCCCCTCAGCCTGATCCGGGGAGCTCTGGAACATAGAGTCCACTGCAAAGTCTGTCCCGCCTTCAGCCTGGGGAGCAGGGCTTCTGGATCCCTCTCCAGTCACTGGGGAGGGGTGGGGTGGAGACAGCTGGAGAGGTGGCGCCAGTCAACCCCAGGCAGAACCTCTGAGAAAGTGATGGATCTGGGTCATGATCCGCAGCACCTGAGCAGCTCTAAAGGGCTCCCTGGAGACCTGGGCAGAGCTCCTCACCTTCATTTCTTTATTGTTTCCTCTTATGTAATTACTTAGCTAGCAAGGGTGGAAAATTGCTTTAACAGCTGGCACCATATTTCTACTAGGGAAAGGCCAGTCTAGGAAAGCCCCTGAGTTGGCCTGTCTGGGGAAGGTGTGAGAGTGTGGTCATTTAGGAGCTCGGGAAACCCAGGGGAAATGCGGGCAGGCAGCATCCAGGGGAAGAAACCCAACTGGTCAAAAATACAGAAAAAGATGCTTGGCCTCCCAGCTACCTGCAGGGCCCCAGGCTTTCCCTGTCACAGCCCTCGTAGTAAATGACAATATGTACACAGCACCGTGGAGCCAACAGAAGGAATTGGAAACAATTATATGGGACTTGATTTTTAAAATTACACGTTCTCCATGTTACATCCTATAAGCATGTTGAGAAAAGTAAGATAGGACCTATCAGGGGAAATGTTTACTATTGACTTTCCATGACACTTTCCAACAAAACCTCTTCTAGAACCTGACGGAGAAATGTGAGCTTGTTCTCTCAGCTGTTCCATGGCCCCACATTCCTTTTCTTGCTCTTCATAGTCACCATCAAGGAGAAAACATATTCACCCAAGTGGGTGATAAAAAATTGAAAACCATTTTGCAAACCTTTCAAACATTTATAACAGTTGAAATTAGGTTTAAAGAGTCTAATGGCTCTTCCTTTTCTTTCCTGATGGAGTTCTTATAATGAGAGCAAATGGATTTTGAACCCAATTGGCCTTTGACCCCAATTCCGTTTCGTGGAAGCCCCATTCATCTTGAGTGCCTGAGAGCAGACACTTCGAGGACAGTGGCTCTGCTGAAAGTCCCCCAGCCAGAAACAGCAGGAGCGTGCTGCACGGGAAGACAGAGCGTGAGGTCTGGCCCACCTGGCCTCCCACAGCTCCCCAAGCGCTCCTCCACCACGACCTGGCTGCACGGGCTGTGGCGTCCTGCTCCTGGCACATTTCCAACACAGGCTCTGCTTGCCGCTCTACCTCTTGTCCAGCAAATGGACAGCAGGCAGCTGAGGTGGATTTCCAGGTGCTGGGTCACCTTGCTTTCCTTTTCTAGCACTGCAGGTAGTCCTAGCTTTTCTCATTCATTCTCTGGCCTGTGGATACCAGGGGATGATGTCGGGCTCTCTACCCCTGCCCACGCAACTCTCTAAAGATCCCCAAACCAGGTGTGGGCAGCCACTCCAGGCCCGGCCAGGGAGTAGCTGCTAAGCAACTCTAAAGGTTCAGAGAAACAACCTCAGAAAATAAGTAGACAGGTGCAGCTGGTAGATCCACTGGGCATATAAACTATGAGACTATAGCATCAATTTTTATTCCTTTATTTATAGATACTATAATGAAAATAATTATTTTAAAGTTTTATCTGGGCCGAAAAAAAGTAAGCCTTTCTTTTTACCCAATCCAATTCCGATGCTAGCCACTGGGAGCCAGGATACACTCCACAGGTCCAGGGCACACAGTCTGTAACGGGCGTCATTTCGGATGCAGGCCACAAGGTCTGGAGTCCCCAGGTCACCTGCACAGCTCGCTAACTGGCTACAAACTTGGGGATTCCCAAGACTCCCTCAGGTTTAATAATTCACTAAGATGACTCAGAGAACTCAGGAAAGTGCACACTTACAATTGCAATTATTAAAAAGATACAAATCAGGACTAGCCAAATGAAGACACACACGGGGCAAGGTCTGTGGGGCCGAGAGCACAGAGCTCTGTGTCCTCTCTCACAGCTGCTAGATCCTGTTTTCTGATAGCCTGTACGGAAACGTTAAATTCCATGGCAGAGATGTGTCTGTAATTTTCCTCAGCCACATGCATCGAGAAGTGGCTCACCTTTCTCTTAAAGAGGCCGTGCTAGGTTGGACTCGCCTGATCATTAGATGTTTGGTAGGACATTGGTTCTGCCATCTGGTTTTGCTGTTTTGTTTTATCTGGAGTGAGAGGGAGAGTTTTAACTACCAATTCATGTTTTTAATAGTTTTAGGACTCTTCAGGCTATATATTTCTTCTCAAGTCACTTTTGGAAATGTATACAGTCTTTGGAATTTGTATATTTAGTCTAAATTTTAAAATTTATTGGAATAACTTTATTTATAGTGTTCTTTCTCTTTATCTCTGCTGCAACCGCAGTGATGCCCACCTACTCATTCTAAACCTTACTTGTATCTTCTCTATTTATTAATACATACCCTTAGATGTTTTTTTCCAAAAGAATTAGTTTTTGTCTTATTTGATCCACTGTAGAGTATCTTTGTTTTCATTCTCATTACTTTCTGCTCTAATCTATATTACTTCTCATGTATACTTTCTTTGGGATTATTCTGTTATCCTTTTTCTAACTTCTTAATTTGATTAAAATAGATTCTTAACTCATCCACTTATCTTTACTAATCTAAGCATTTTAGGCTGTGAAATTTCTTTGAAGTAGCCTGTAGCTATAAATTCATGTTTTAATATACACTGAGTAGCCAGATTATTATGATCTCTGAACGCATAATAATCTGGCCACTCAGTGTATATCCTATTTAATAAAAGGCTAATATGCAAATTGTCCCCTCTACCAGGAGTTCGACCAGCAGGCAGGCCGGCCAACTGCCCATGTCCCCTCCCGCTGGCCAGGCTGGTCGACCCCACCCATGCATGAATTCATGCACCGGGTCTCTAATCCTATCTAATAAAAGAGTAATATGCAAATTAACCATCACTCTGCTATACCCACAAGCCACGCCCACCAGCCAATCAGGAGCGAGTATGCAAATTAACCCAACCAAGAAGGCTGCGGCCACGGAGCAAGCAAGAGGCTTGGGTTTCCCCAGTAATGGAAGAAGCCAAGCTTTCCGCACACTCTGGCTGGCCTAGGCCTCCACTCAAGGCTACAAAGTTTCAATTATAGAAGATAAAAATCCCAGATACCAGGGCCTCTGCTTGGGTTGCTGGGGGGCGTGGCCAGCCTGCAAACCACCACAGGCCCTTCACCCAGGCCGCCCCATGCCCCAAGCGAACCCCCACCCTGATCTGGGACATCCTTCAGGGCAAACCAGCCGGCCCCCACCTGTGCACCAGGCCTCTATCCTATCTAATAAAAGAGTAATATACAAATTGACCATCACTCCAACACACAAGATAGCTGCCCCCATGTGGTCAAAGATGGCTGCCCCCATGTGGATACAAGATGGCCACCACAAGATGGCCAGCAGGGGAGGGCAGTTAGGGGTGACCAGGCAAGCAGAGGAGGGAAGTTGGGGGCGACCAGGCCTGCAGGTAAGTGCAGTTGGGGGGGACCAAGCCTGCAGGGGAGGGCAGTTAGGGGCAAACAGGCTGGCAAGGGAGTGGTTAGGAGGTGATCAGGCTGGCAGGCAGAAGCAGGTTAGGGGCAATCAGGAAGGCAGGCAGGTGAGCAGTTGGGAGCCAGCAGTCCTGGATTGTGAGAGGGATGTCCAACTGCCCGTTTAGGTCCGAACCTGAACGGGAAGTCAGACATCCCTCGAGGGGTCCCAGATTGGAGAGGGTGCAGGCTGGGCTGAGGGACACCCCCCTGCCCCCTGTGCACGAATTTCGTGCACCGGGCCTAATAATCTGGCCACTCAGTATATAGTGTTTTTATAATTATGCATTGGAAAAATTTTCCAAATGAATGGAGTGGTTTTAGTTAGCTTTTTACTACTAAGTTCTGATATCGTTGTATTTCAGTGTTAAAAAGAAACAACAGACCCAAAATGGAGTCACTGTGCTAAGCCTCAGCAAGACTTAATGCTTAACCTAATTGCAGTTCCAGCCTCTCCCAGGAGTGGAATTTTAACTAATCAGTCTGGAACCTCCTGGGCAGCACTAGTCAGATAATCTGCCTGATAAAACCCCCTGATTTCTCTAAGGAAAAGTGTCCTTGCCTGAGGTAATCCACTCTTTTAACTTTCTTGTCCCTCCAAGTTCCTACCTATGAAAGCCTTTCTTTTCATACGTCAGTGTTTCTGTTTATTTACTAGCCTGGATGCTGCTGGATTTGTGAATTGTTTAAGAAAACCAATTAGATCTTTAAGTTTATTGGGTCAATTTTTGTTCTGTATGACAGTATGAGAGAGCATATTCTGCATGGAACTGATTTTTTTTGAAATGTGTTAAGACTTCATGGCTTTGCATGTAGTCGATTTTCATAACTGTTTTATTTGTACTTGAAAAGAATGTGTATTCTCTAATTGTTTGGTCCAGGGTTATATATGGGTCCAAATGTGTTGCTCAAATCTTTATCCTTACTGATATTGTGCCTGCTTGATCTTTCATACGATCTACAAAACAGTCCTCTAGTCTGATTGTGGGTTTAACTATCTGCAGTACGGTCCCCAGCCCATTATTGGACCATAGAACTCAGAGTCCTAGGCCTCCATACATCAATTCAGAGACCTCTGGTTTCCCTTCTTTGATGGCTCATTAATGCAATTTAAAAAATGGAAGTTAATTTTGTCTTGAATTTTTAAGTGTACTGTACAAAAAATAAATTTCAATCCCATCTAATTTTATGTATGGCCAGAAACACTTAAGATCTCTAAGCCTCACTCTTTCATTAAAAAATGGAAATAATTGCCCTGGTCAGTGTGTTCACTGGTTAGAGCATTAGCCCATGCAGCAAAGTGTGGCAGGTTCGATTCCTGGTCAAGGGCACATACCTGGGTTGCAGGTTCAATCCCCGCCCTAGTTGGGCGAGTATGGAAGGCAACCAGTTGATGTGTGTGCAGGGAGTTTATTGGGAAGTTTAAGTGGCCTTAAAGGGTTACATCTCACTCACTCATACCTACCATGCTTAGAACAGAGCTGACACATTACTTGATATTTGCTGAGTTGAACCAAATAACATGAATCTTTAGTGTCACATATAATGGATATGAGTTTTTCATCACATGGAAAGATGCAACAAGAATATGACATAGGACCTGGGACCACTAGAGGACCTGATTCTCATCCTGGAGCTGTCCAAGAGAACCAGAGTCCTCCAAAAAGTGCCTATGTCCACTGAACAACATGCCAACACAGAGGCAGCTTCTGGCACTGAGAGCAGCCATCAAGTACTCTCAATTACTTCTAAAAAGGCCACTTTTACCCAGGTCATGGGGAGTATAAAAATCTTAGGAGTTGAGAAGGAAACTAACCTCTCAAATCATAGACCTAGAAGCCAGAAAAACATATAGGGCTGATCTTAAATGGGACCAATTCCCTGATGAAACATAATACAAACTTTGCTGCTTCCACCTGGGAATAATGAGGAGATCAGGGTGTGTCTGCAGCCATGGACCCCAGTCTTTGCCCATGCTTCTGTTCTTTCTTGGGAATATCCATTTCCCCACCCACCACTTGTCACCCAACATCCCTGCTGATTCATAAGCACCTAACATGTCCTAGAGCTGCAGGTGTCTGCCAGTACACGGCACAGGTGGATGGGAAAAAGTCAAGGACAGTTTTCCATTGCTTTGTTCTCAGTTTAGATTTATGACATTAACTCTTCCATGGGAGACACAAGTTTTCACTCCCCTTTGGCTCTCAGTTTCTTCCTTAAGATTCTAAACCTTCAGCTTAAAGTTGCCTATACAGTGAAAACAGCATAGAAGTTAAAAATTGTGTATATACTTAAAACTCCCCTGTGAGGGCTCACATTGGAGACTGACATCCATCCTCCAGTATGCCCAGAGGGGCCCACAACTCCTCAATGGGAGAGTCGCTGGTGTTTCTCTGACTAGCACTGGATGAGATTGCTTTGAGTTTGAGTGCCCCGTAATATGAAAACGGTGCTGTCGTTAAGTTCCAGAATACCCTATCCCACTCAGGACAGAGGGATGCTCACTCTGTAAGAAATGTTTAGGAAATGAGGCCCATTCAGAGCGTAAGCCTTGCTCATTCATTGTTTGCAATGGCAGAAGAAATTGCCCTCTCGCTTAAATTGTTCTCTATCTTTCAAGCCCATATAGTTACCTTTTTTTTTTTTTTTTCAGGTTACATGCACCAATGATTCCTCTCCACTGTTCTAAACCACCCAGCTATCTGCCTTCAGTTATGGTTGTGCTATCTCTTATAGCCCGCTGTTTAGTGTCTGGGGGAGTGTAAACGTCATTCTGATTTGACCGTCACTATTTTTGTCACCATTGCTCTATTAGCTGCCAACTAACTACCCAACCAACTCAGCTACTATCCTTTACTTCTCTCACCAAGGCGAGGCTTTCCTGCTAGGCTCTCCTAATTGTATGAAGACTTTTAATTTCAGAATAATGTCTCTCAGAATAACACACTTAAGACCTCCTCTACTCCCATTTGTTCCCCTGTTTTTACCTAAACACCCAGAAATGAGCAAGGCGTGTGCTCTGCAACTCTCCCCAATCCAAAAACTCAATATTTATCTCTAACCTACATCAAGTTCTCTGTTCAATAATATTTCAACTCCAGCCCATGATGTTTTAATTTTTATAGATGCCTTTTTTAAAACAAAAGAAGCTAAATGAACATATACAAAAACATGCTATTTTAAATTATTATCTTTCTGAAAATTAATAATAGTACAACTACCTTATAAATGCAATCTCATCCTCATTTTCTAGGGAACTGTGGCTCACAGAAGTTAAGGAAATTGCCTGGATTCACAGGGCCAGTAAGTGTCCCAACCAGAATTCAAATCCAGATTCTTTTTGGGTCTCACACTTGGTCTCTTTTTGCCACACCTTATGGCTTCAAAGACTTTAAGGTAAGTCTCTCAGCATCTCTGAGCTTTAGTTTCCTCATCACTTCATTAAAGCAAGATTGGGTTCAGTTATTTTGAGGTTCCTTCCATGTTAGTTCTAGGAAAAGAGAAGAAGAGGAGGGGAGATGAAGGGGCTGGGAGAGGTAGCAGAACAATAGGAGAGGTTTTGTGGGTTTCCTATCTCACTATTTGTGGTTCTACTAATGTATATTTATTGAAATTATTTACTGTACTAATTAAATCTCCCTTTGGACATCTATCCTCATTATGTTCTACAGGTAAATATGAATTTTGTTGATGTTTAAGAACAATGTAAGCAACTGCAGTGGGAACAAACCTATTTTTTTATTTTTTTTTAATCTTTATTGTTGAAAGTATTACAGATGTCCCCTTCTCCCCCTCCCCCATTGTCTCCCTCCATCCTGCTCCCACCTCCTTTCCAAGCCTTCCCCACACTATTGTCTGTCCATGAGCTATGTGTATAAGCATATAAGTTATTTGGTTAATCTCTTCCCACCTCCTTTCCCTCTGAAATATGCCAGCCTGTTGCATGCTTCAATATCTCTGGATATAATTGTGAACAAGCCTATTTTAAGGGAGGTATACCTCAAAATAATTTATGTGGTCTTCAATTCTGATATTTCAAACATAAAATGGCACAACCTCATTATTCTTCACACTGAGTTTCAACATACTATGGATTTTGAAGTATTATACATATGAAGTAAAAAGATACCCCAAAACCAAATGAAAAATAGAACACAACCCCTTGGAAAGACTCCAACTGGCTGCTCCCTAACAGTCATGGGCAGGTTAACCAGCCTCGAGTAGGATTATAAGGAATGGAGGTTTTTCTGAGTAAAAGGCTCAAAAATCAGATCAGAGTCAGAATAATGAACAAGCTTTTCAAAAGGCAGCTGCCCAAACCAAACAACACTTTTCACTTGTTTACAAAGTGTGCAAAGAAATATGGGCCTCCTGTTGGTCTTTCCTCTATTCACACACATCACATCCTATCACATCACATCACATCACATCACACACATCACATCACATCACATCACATCACACTGTCACCACCACCATCATTAGTATAAATTCTAAATATCGAAAAGGCTGCAAATAAAATTCATTCTGAAAAAGAATAACAACAAATTGAATTCACTTTAAATGTAAAGAAGCAACAAAATTTATTGACTGAATTAAACACAACCGTTAAAATGGCAGTGTAGTATTTTCATTTTAGGATGTTTGAATGAGACAAGAAAAGTGCTATTAGTCCAAGCTTCTTACATTCATTAAAAGAGTGGCTATCAAAAACAGAAACATGCACAATGATATATATGCACAAAATGGAATTATATCAACAAATATACAAAATACTCAAAATAAAATATTTACAAGTTTAAAAATATAAACATTGGTTCATTTATCCCATTAAATCATTGGAATGGAGACAGGAGAAAAGACTCTACTGTTATTTAGAATCTTTTCTTAAAACAAGTTTTAAAAACAGAGTAGTTCTAGGAGACAATGTTTGATGTTGGGGGCAATTTAACATTCTATTATAAAAATAATATCTATAAACCTACTAACAATTTTTCCTCCTGTGCACAAAAATAATATAGCCAAAAGCTTGTCTTCAAAGACATGCCTGACTTTTGGGAAAACTAATTATAGAACGGAGTTTCTCATTGGGTTTTCTTTGTCATTATTTTCAAATAACCTGCAATTCCCCATATTACACTGAGCTAGTTCACATAAACAAGTTGGACAAAACCTGAAGTTAGCAATGAGCCTGGTAGATAGCTGGAGTCAAGTAAAAATGACAGGAATTTACCTTGCCTATAACATTAAAACCATTTTCCCTGATATTCTTTATAAAACTACCCCTACCAATCAGATCATCTATGTTCAGTTAAATTTACCCTTCGAGCAATAAAAACCTTATGTATTAGTTGGTTAACTTTCTCCTCCTTTATTTAGAAATAACTGTGTAGTTGGGGGAGGAGAGTGGTAATTCCTATAGGCTATCTAGGGCCATTTCATGACATGTTAACGAGTATTTACTGTGTGTCTACACTATGCCCATCTGCAATTTGACCAGATATTTTTAGTATTTCTGTTTTAGTTTGTTAAATGATCCATGTTTGTATCTGAGCAAGTTAAATGTCTCTAATAACAAGTAACCTGAGTTCTATTTTATTAAAAAATATTATCTTCTCCCATGAAGCAGAAACTCTACCAAATTATTGAATAATTTCCAAAAATTACCCCAGTTCACTATGCAATAGAATAACCACCTGTTATTGAAATATTCCACTGCATCTCATTAAAATTAGGTCTATTTTTTTTATCAAGTGTAGGTAGCCCTTACATGAGTAAAATAACCTAATTAATTATCACTGTGATGCAATTTCAAACAAATTTTCCCTAAATACCGAGAGTGGCATCTTAATAGAATCAGAGTGGAAGAAAACTCAGGTTGCAACCTGCTAGGTTCACTATTGAAATTATTCTTTGCTTTATTATTGACAAAGCAATTGTCATATCATAATAGCTGTATGTAGATCTGTTAGTATGTAACTCTAATTGGTGAATATAATCCAAAGGTAGGCTAGCCAGGTGAGAAAAAACCTGATAGATTCTGAGCTCCCATTTAGACTGCATGTATACAGCCATCAAGTAATATTTTTAAAATAACAAGTTCACTTTTAGCTAAAACAGTCATCATTTTAATGGTATCGACAATCATAAATATCTGGCTTGGCTCTTGCAGTTCAGAACTTTGCTCAGTTTCTTACTTAAGTTATACAAAAACTGAATCGTGAATAAAAAAGATTTATAGCCCAGCCGGCATGGCTCAATGGTTGAGCGTCGACCTATGAACCAGAATGTCATGGTTGATTTCCAGTCAGGCACATGCCCAGGTTGCGGGCTCGGTCCCCAGTGTGGGGTGTGCAGGAGGCAGCCGGTCAATGATTCTCTCATCATTGATGTTTCTATCTCTCTCTCCCTCTCCCTTCCTCTCTGAAATCAATAAAAATATATTTTAAAAAAAAGATTTATAAGTAAATCATGAGCTACAGAGTTAGATTTCTGGTTCAAATTCTGCCCACTAGTTACTAAGTGGGTGACTTGAACGAGATATTTCACCTTTGTGAGCATGATTTTCCTCCTCTGTGGAATGGAGCCAATACTCACTTGCCTGTTTCTTGTGAGCACTGGCGATCACAATGGGAAGAAAAGCACGGAGCACCATCCCAGCACAGTATGTTAGTTATTTTAATATAAAATGCTCAAGTTCACAGTGATGGGAAGTAAATATACAATATTTATTCGTTGAATGAATGAATCGGAAAATATAGGCTAGGATTCAATGGCTGTAGACAGAAGGGAGGATGCACTACTTTTGAAAAAGCCAGTTTATCTCTGAAGTTCAGAATTGTATTAAGGGATTACTCAGCTAGTTATTATCTAAACAAACAACAGAGAACATTCAGAACAAGTGAAACATGCTTGGAATGACTGACATCCTGTCAGGGAAGAAGTGTCACCATGACAACAGAAAAGATTTTTGTCCATACTTCTGTCCCGAAGGAGAGGCTATCTCCAAAGAAAGACAGACTGCACAACAGGGGCAGGTTTCCCAGTCAGTGACCTGAGCACCATGTCTCAGACACAAAACCAATTTCCAGCTTCTTAATGGACATGGGCTAGCTTTTTTTCTATTGAAAGTAAGTTGGTAATGACACTAAGCAGTTCTTAGCTCTGGTATTATCATAAATCACTAAAGAATTTAGATCCCTGTCCCAGAGACTAGAAGAAATTGGGAGAGGGGAGATGGAATGGGATAGAAACAAACAAAAAGGATGAAGTGAAAACCTCATATAAGGGAGATAATATTACCTAACCTATATGGCTCTTAAGAGGCCTAAATAATGACTTTTAAAGCTCCTAGCAGTCACTGGCACTCAGTAAGTACTCAACAACTGTTAATCATTGTTATAACTACTATGTGGCTTAATACACACCACCCTTGTTCAACCTCGCCCCATTCTGCTCCACCCCACAAACTATAGGCAACAAATACAAAAAAAGAAAGAAAAAAAAAAAGTTAAACCAAAATAAAGGCATTTTTAATGGATAAGTCCAATTACAGTATAGCTACGTGTGAACTCCAATGGATTTTTACTAAGTATTTGCTGCAGTATATGCCCATGAATATGTGTTGCATTGAACTAAAGTAAATATCCAATTTCAGGCTTTGTGACTATTTCAATCTTTCCTTTTTCAGTTCAAGAAGAAACTCCCTTCCATAACCATCGAACTACCATTCTGAATCACTCCTTAAAAGCATGATCTGCAATGAGATAATAATATTCCATGTACGTGGTTATCGTTGCAACATACTGTCTCCTTTAAACCATTATCACAGTGAAAAGGCTTAGAGAAGCAACCCATGGCAGCAGTCAGGAAATCTTCAGAGCAGGCAGGGGTAGCAGGACTGCCCTGGGCGGGGACCACACTTGCATATCACCTGACAATGTTACGTTGCTTTTTTTTTTTTTTATAAAGGAAATGTTTGCTTCTTATGTTGCCCACACTGGCTAGATTAAGATACCAGTCTCACCCTAGCTGGTTTGGTTCAGTGGCTAGAGCATCGGCCTGTGGACTGAAGGGTCCTTAGTTAGATTCCAGTCAAGGGCACATGCCTGGGATGCGGGCTCGGCCCCCAGTAGGGGGCGTGCAGGAGGAAGCCAGTCAATGATTCTCATCATTGATATTCCTATTTCTGTCTCTCCCTCTCCCTTCCTCTCTGAAAAATATATATATATATATATTCTGCCATACTAGCCTTTTGGTTTCAAACTGTTTTATAAATTTTTTCACGTAATGAATTGAAAATCCCTAAAGAAGAACTGTGTTGTTCATACCTTGTTCTGACTGGAGAAGGGGAAGGGAAACAGGATTAGACCGAAGCATTTGGGTGCCTCCTCTCATTTCATCCAGGAACTTTGAATTGGCCATCCTCAATGGTGACAGGAGGTGACTGTGATACTCTTCTTCCTTATTTTTAGGAGTATAACAATTCCTAAATTAACTTCATGATAATAAGGGGAGCAAAGTATATGTGAATGTACTAGAACATATCTCAGGAGCAGCCAAGCACAGGGGCCAAGTCCAGATAAGCATCATCAGGAGAGAAATCTAGAATAACTAAACCCAGGAAATGAGTTCCACAATGCAAATGTTAAAGGCGCTAAATCATGAGAAAGATCCCATCACTGTTATCTAAGGGCATGAAGCAAACATGATGGAAACAAAGGGAGAAGACAGAAAGTTCCATTACTCCAACTCTCCCTACAAAGTTAAAGAGTCTCTGAAAATTAATCTAAGATATCAATAATGAAAACTCTTAAAAAGTTCAAAGAAATCTTGATATCTAATATAGCCTTTTGCCTTGATAACTATGTGGGGAAAGGGCAATTTGAATTTTCATTTAAATGCAAATACTTGAAAACTAGTTCTGCAACTAATTAGTAAATCCTTTAAACTCAGTAAGTTGTCACCTTCATAGATGTTAAACACTTTAAGTAGGCAGATAATTTGTGGGAAAGGTATCCAAAAAAAATCCTAATGTCCTATATTCCATTGTTGTTATTAGATGAAATAATAAAGATCTACTTCCTCTTGTAATTATTCAAAATGCTGCAGTAAAATTTCTCCCTATTGGTGCTAATGGGAGAATAAAAGCATCAACCACTGTTAGCACCAAGCACAGTGGTTCAAGTAACACTGTCTGTGTAATATAGATACCAAAATCAGGCCTTCTTTGTGCAGAGCTATTACACTGACCAATAAATTCAGAGCCAACAATTGATTTGACTTTTTGTTTTCCAATTTGGCTAGCTCTTTCACCACAGGGACTTAATCAACCAAGCATCTCAGAATCATACTCGGGAAAGGTGTCATCAGCCTTTATCCAATCCTTTCCTTTAAAAAAAAAAATATCAGGAAATATGGCCAAATTAGATAATGCATTAATAATAATTGAAATGGAAATCTATTAAAATTCTTTTTTTAAAGTCCACTCTCCATGAACACGAATGGATAAAAGTAGCCCTTGGCACCAAAAACGAACAAACCAACAAAAACACAAACAAACAGCTATGATCCCTTGTCTATGGTTAGAAAAGGTTAAGAACACAATCTTCCTACACTGGTCCTGATTTCCCATCAAGTGACTGAAGGCATTTAATTCATTGCCTGAATCCTTCATTTGACTGGTGTACATGGAATTCTTAAAGATATAGAGAAAAAAAACAAAACATGGAAAAAAGAGTAAGAAAAAATATTTTCAATCTTGTATAAATGGTTAATGGATAGGCCAGAGGAAATCAAGGTACACTTTGCTGACATTTTCCTTTACTTATATAAAGAAGACACAGAATAGCAGTGTAAATGCAGAAATAAGCCCCAAATCTGTGAAAGTAAAAATAGTTTGTTCCAGTGCTTACAAAATAAATAGATAGATTGCCTTTACTATTACAGTATTCTCATCAATACTTCAGGTACTCTCAACTTTCCTGTACAACCGAACAAATGAACAATCATAACTTTGTCATGGATTCACACTGAGGAAATATAACCCTTGCAAGAAAATTCACAAGAAGAAAATAAAGATGCTTCATATTACAGTTAGGAATAAAATTTATGTTCTTTCCATTCACTAGGGGAAAATGAATGTATTTGGAGCCTAAATAGTACTATAAGCATTAAGTCAAATTTAAATTCATTTCTCAAGACAGAAATCATTTCAAATACTTCAACTTCCAATTTTACAGTAGATGCCTTTGTCTGTTAGTTTGTGCACAGTTGAGTGCATTAGCACATGTGGGTGTGAGTTGCTTTATGAATTCCTAATGGTGTATTCAGAGTTCTTAAGGCTATGCCTCAGTAGAGGACCTCATCTATAGACACAAGAAAATTAAACATTACTTTGAAATAACACTAAGAATCTGACACAATGCAATTAAAGCCAGTAATCTGACTAACAAAGAAATTCGGCAAATCTCTACCACCTCTTCTAACTGAATCGTTGCAGATTTAAAATGGGAAACAACCTGCTTTGTGCTACTGCCTCAAATTTGTTTTCCTTTGATGACTATATATTTTGTTATTTCATTCATATTATTCAAATAGGCTTTCGTATACTTGTCTTATTCTTTCCTTTACAGAAAACAAACTTAAAAAACATGTAATATCAGTTCATTACTTAGGCAATCTCTCTGGAAAAATGCATGTTATATAGAAGTGTTGGTGTCATTTACATGTGTAGTTTCCCTTAAATATGTCTATCTTCCTGACACCATGAGTCACCTCCTAGTAGGAACTCTGGTCTTTTGATTTAACACTCTGAAGTGCATTTCAGATAATGTTGTAGAATCATTAGACTCTAACAGCATTCTAGGAACTGCTTCATTTTATAATTCAAACTACCTAGGCATATGGGAACCCTTTCTGAAATAAATATTTCCTCTCAAATAATAGAGAATGTACACAAAATAAGCCACTTTTCAAAAAATCTTGGCATAAAGTGTTTATGATATATAAGCTTGCCAGTGTTATATTCTGAACATAACCTGTCTCAGTCATAAGTCTATAAAGCATAAGTCAAATGACATGAAAAACTATATTTTTCTATTGTTGTTTGTTAAGTGTTTCTCACTTTGGAATGCCCATGTTGAGGGACAGTTGAATCTAAAGTTTTTTATAACAAAGGTAAAATCTCTGAAAAATCAAGATTTTGTGTAAGAAACAGACTCCTACCAAGACAAGGCAGAACCAATGCTCTGGAACAGCAACATAATAGTTTTGTATCTTTGTTTGTTTGTTTGTGCATTGAGAGCCAGAGAACCCATATATAAAAACAGAATTGCTGCAGGTTACAACACATAAAAGAATATCAATGGTTTGGGGACAGTTGCCATATTTAGCTATAAAACCAGGTTTTAAACTTGAGGTTACGAACAGATTATAAAATGTTAACAAGCTGGGTAAACTGTAAAATAGGCATTATCTACACATGAAAATGTGACAGTTGATAAATGCGGACATGTTGGGTGTGTTGGCATTTAAGGAGATCTTTCCCCAGTCCTGATTTCTGCATGGCGTGGGGAAACAACAAAAAAAAGAAAACACCTGCTCTGCCGAGCATGTTTCTCCCCAAACAAATGATCAAACCAAAACTCTTCTTTCTTGTCCCAGCGGTGGATATTTACCTATTTGCATATCTAGCAACTGAAAGTAGGAAAACCTTCTGCCAATCAATGATGCCCTCTGCTCATCAGGGAAATACCTGTTCTGGTTGTTTTGGGGTGTTTTTTTTCCCAGCTTCCTAGGTGTTTTCCATGCAGCAAAGGGTCTTCTCTGTCCCCCTCCCCCTCCCCCATCCTGGAAGGGGAAGCGGAAGGGAAGGCTCATGGAAGAGGAGGACTCTTCTGGCTCTTGCAGTGGCTCCTCCAGACCTCTGGACCCTGGCATGGCCAAACATCATGGCCTGACACTGACTTCTGTTGGGTTAAGTCCTCTTTCTGCAAAGGCAAGTAACGATGACTTCCAAGTACTCAGTGCATTAAAGGAAAAAAGACAGAAAAAATATTTTTAAAGAGAAAAAAAAAAAGTGCTCGAAAATCATTCCCAGGGACTTATCATGGGGAGGAGAATCCCATGTGCAGTGTGGATCCCCTCTCTAGTGTCTCCTGCCCTAGCCGGGACAAAGACCCTCGGTCCGGGCTCTGTAGCAGAGACGGTCCTAAAAGCAAAACTTAATTTTAGTGGTTTCCAGGGAAAGTTGTATTCCTCGACGTGTGGTCCATCCATCTTGGCCTCAGAGACCTCACAACTTTTTGGCACTGTCGTGGCTCACTGCTGCCCGGATGGTGGTCCCAGCCACCCCTCGGCTGCTGACCCTGCGGACGAGCACTTTGGACACAGGGATTTTCGTTCTGGGCACCTCGCTCCTGGCTGGCTGCTGGTGCGCCGCAGGATGGCTGGACGGCAGGTTGGCGAGGTGCTTGACGCTGATGGGGATCTTGGAGTCCTTCAGCAAACTGCCTGGTGTTCGCAGCGGACAGGTGATGGTGCCCGGAGACACGGGCTTTAACCTAGACACACCGGACGTCTCCTCGTTGGCAGGGAGGGCGGCCGGGCTTCCGTCCGGGTCCGCGTCGAGGTCGTAGAGCGCGTCGCCGCTGTAGCTATCCCTGGGGATGCCCGCCTTCCTCCCGCTGCTCGAGCTGTCTTCCTCGGGGCCTGGAGTGGTGGAATCCCAGTAGCCCTCGTCACTGTTGGGGACACCTTCCTGCTGCTCCTTCGGCGGGTGCTTGGGCTCCTCCTTGGGCTGGGACTCAATGGGAATGCGGTTGAGCCTCCTGCGCTTGACCGAGGAGGACGCCTCCTTGGCAACGTCACCCCGGGTGTCTTTGGAGGCCTCGGGGGCCACCTGGGCGTCCAGTGCTGCGGCCGCCTTAGCCAGTCCCTCCGGGGGCCCTCGTCCTTGGTCCTCCGTCTGGGAGAGCATGTCCCAGAATTCCTGGAGACAGGTGTCGTCCACCCCATCCGGGCTCGCCATCTCCTCCCCTCCTCCTTGGTAGGCCACCACGCTGGGGTTCTTTTTGGAGGCCACCGGCTTGCCTGTCCCGGGGGCATGCTTGTCACAGCTGGGACCTGCCTCGTCCTCTGGGTCTGCAATAATATCTCCACAGCCTGTAAGAGAGTCAAAGCTTTTCAGTGAAGTCACGTCAGAAAACATCAAACAAATACGATCGGTCGACGGGTCTGAGGGTGGATCGACAGAGGAAGGGTCAGGGGCGGCCGACGCCCGGCCGCTGCCACAGTCGGAGTCGACAAGGGGGACGGTCGTTACCGGAACGTCACCTGTCCTGGAGGTCTCCTCGGCCGTCCGCACCTGCCCAGCAGCGCCCAGCGCGGGGGGCGCCCGGGGGTCCTCGGCGCGCCGGTGCCCCGCGGCGTCCTCTCCCGGGGCGGCGCCGGCGGGAGGGACGCCGGGGCCCTGGGCCTCTCGGCAGCGGGGCCCTTCGGCGCGCTCGGCGGAGGCCGGCGCCGGCTCTCCCACTCCGGGCTCACCTGCTGGGTCTGGCGGCGCGTCCCTGCTCGGGTTCTCCGGCGCGAACGCGGGTCGGGGCGCTTCCTCCGCGACGCACTCCAGGCTGGCCGTGAGCGACCCCGGCAGGGCGAGGCCGCCCGGGCCCCCCGAGCGCGCCCCGCGCTCCCCCTCCTTGCCGCGCTTGTCCTTCCTGTGCCAGCGCACGCCGCTGAAGAGCCCTCGCAGCCCCCTCTTTTGTTTGCCGCCGGCCTTGCCGGCGTCTACCGCGTCCCCCTTGCCGTGTTCGGACCTCCCGTTCTTCTTCAACAGGGAGAAGAAGCTGTGCGACTTGGCCACGGAGCTGCTGGCCAGCGAGCCCACGCCGGGCCCGGCTGCTCTGGGGGGCCCGGGGTTCGGCCGGCCCCCGCCCCCGCCGCCGCCGCCGCCGCCGCCCCCGCCGCGCGGCTCCTCCTTCCTGCCGCCCTCCAGCACCACCACCTCGGCTAGTCCGTCGTGGGTCCTGCTCCTCACCATGCCCGGCGGACCCGCGCCCTTCCCATCCCCTTTGTTTTTGACCCCAAATATGCTGGGCATGGTGCCACCCGATTTCCTCTTCTTGAATAATTTGAAAGCAGCTTTGTTAATCTTCCCCGACGGCGGCTCGGAGGCCGGAGTTCCGGCGGCACAATCGCAAGGCAAGTCCATGTCTGCCGCGAGGGTCCCGGCACCGGCCTCCTCCTTCCTCCCGCAGACCCCCGCCGCCGCGCCGCCGCCGCCGCGCGCGCTGACAGCCCCGCCGCGGCCGCGCTCGCCCGTCTCCATGGAAACCGAGCGGGAGAAGCAGCTTTCGTCAGCCGTGGGCTCGCGCCAGGCCACTGTCATCCGGATTCTAAATCAACCTGGGCCACTCTGTGTTGCTGCTGCTGCTGCTGCTGCTGGAACACACAGAAGAAGAAAAAAAAAAAAAAAAAACACCACCATTTCCCCGCCCGCCCAGGGCTTATATAACACCCTAACCCACTAAGGATCCATCCGACTTGGCTTTGCGCTGTATAGTGTGCGGGGGAGGGGGAGGGAGGGAGCGCAAGAGCAGGCAGCAGAGCCTGGAGCTGACTGCAGAAATTAGAGTCGTAATTATGGAATTCAAATTCCATCCAATCTTACCCACCTTCAGATTCTGCCTCCAGATTTACTCTTTCAAAAAAAGGCCCCCCCAAATGGACAAAAGATAAAATTTAAAAATCCAAACAACACAAAATGCTTAGTCTTCTTATCACCTATCCTGGACTCCATGAATCTTTGTGCCTTTCCCAAACCCTTCATGTGTGTCCTTAACGTTCGGGCACCGAGCCCATCAGACAGGGAGCTTTACATCCTTGTCTTGTCCGTGCAGAGCACAATCTCCAGGTGGATGTTGAAATCTTATTGTTGTTGCTGTCCTGATTCTTGTTGCAAAAACAACAGCCATCAAAGACCCATTAGCAGCTCTCTGCGAGGAAAGTGCAACAGTTCCGAGGATGGAAGTTGACTGGTCCTTTGGGACAAGCCTGGCTTTTATCCCAGACTCCTGCTACTGGGGCTGAGGTCACAGAATCCACTGCCCAGTCTGCATGCGGTCGCAATGGAGTGAGCTGAAGATGGAATCTCAGGTCCACTCCAGGGGTGGTGCTTGGAATCCAGAATCTACCCTCTTTTCCATCCAGCAGGTCATGGGGGTTACTTTTGACCTTGCTCCTGCCACCTCCTTCAATACCCCGTGTCTGTTCGGTAGCTGCCTTCCCCGTTGCACAGGGTCCCTAGTGCCCATGAGTCTCTGCAGCTACTGGATCTGGGAAAAGGAAAACTATCCCAGGGAACCGCCCAATCTGGAAATCTCTTCTGTGCTCTGACTTAGAAAGTGACTGCTAAATTGTAAACCTGACACCTGACTTCATGATCCTAGCTGAGGGCTTATTAGCAAACATACATATATATAAAGAAGCATGTACATATATATAATTCCTATATGTTGGATATTTTTTAAATGTAATAATATTATGTATTAATATTTATTAAATGTTATTTAATAATATGTAATATTACATATATACAGATATCAATCTTTTTCTGAATCATCTTGAGCTTCATTTTTGTGTGCTACTTGCGTTATACCCAGAAACCCTAATTGCTGTATCAGTTGAGGCTGGAGTTTTGCTAATAACCTGTTGGCCATTGCATGGAACAGTTGGTTTGAATTTTGGCCTTGGGGTTATTACCTATATACTTGCCCTTTCCTGCTGGTTTTTATCAAGAACACTGTTTCGTAAAATTAAGAAATCAGTGAGTTTAGGTTCAGGAAAGGTTTTTATTCCCAGCCTTGTAATCCCATCAGCTCTCTCCCACGCTTAGCCGGCACCTCCCAGACAGGGTGTGAGGCTAAGACCAGAGAGAGGCTCTCCCCAATTCTAGCTGACCACTTACCATGACGAGTCAGGTGCCTCCCTGCCTTGGGGAGAGAACAGGTGTTAGGAACTATAAAGAGAAACTCGTTTGTTATCTCTCCACAACCTTTTGAGGACAGTTGAAATTTTTTTCCAATTCTTTTATACACACCATACAATTGCTTAGCTATGTGGGTTACTACATAACTGTGTCGTCTGGAAGAGTTTATGACTGGGATCCAGGAAAATGCAGGAGTCTATAAATAGCTTCCCTTCTCCAGCCCAGAGCGAAGAGCTGGGAGAAGGTGAACCTGCTCATCCACTAGGAGCTCTGACCTAGCAGGACAGGCCATTTGCATGAGAATCCTCGAGCCCCCTGGGGAGAAAGTTGGCGAGGACTTTGGGATGAATATCATTCCCCTGGGACACAGACATCCAAACAAAGAGAACTGGACAAAGCAGTCTTCATTCTGGGGAAGGTGCCGGGTGGCAATGGTAAGTCACTGGCCCTGAGGTAGAGGAACGTGAGGATCCCGGAACCATCAAGACTTGGAGGCACAGGCAGGGGGAGCTTTAGAAGCTGTCGTGTGAGTGAGGACCCTCCCGGGTCCTCCAACCCAAGGTCCTTTTATAGAGACTATCATAGAAAGGCCAGTTTACAAGGACCTTACCAGAAGAACCCTACAGCACCTCTCAGCCTCACCCCAGGGGCGGCGGGGGAGGGGGGGCAAGGGGGGAGGGTTCCACTCAAACGTTGGGTGGCAGATTGATGTAAAAGGCTATTGTTCGAAAGCAGTGCAAAGGTTTACCTGCACCTTAAGGCGCTCTTCACTGTCAGGCATGGGGAAGCAGATTGCATTTGCACAAAATGGTGATTTCTTTTCCCTGAAAGACAGATCATGACAGTGAAGGAAATTTTCCCAGAAGCGCCTCCTGTTTTGGGTTACAGTTTCATCTTTCATTCTTCTCCCCTCTCCTGCCACTGCCCCACCCTGCCCCACTTTGAACAGTGAACAGAAAATCTGAGCAGACATGGCTAGAGAAAGGGGCTGAGGGGAACTGCTTCAGGAAAAGCTGTTCTGAAATGACAGGATGCTTCACAGATGCAAAGAGCAAGTGGGCTGTGCTGGAGACATGTGCGTGCTTTTCTCTTTGGCACAGGGAGGGTTTGTTGTTCCGCCGGGCCTTTCTCTCTGGGTAGCTAGTGTCTCTGGAGGAGGATAATCAAAGCAAGAAAAAAAGAGAAACACAGGAGGAATCGTAGAGAGCTTATCATCATCGATTCCTTTTCCAGGGTGTCTTCAGCCAGCGTGGCCCCTGCCTTTGTCCTAAGCCCTCCGAGTGGAATGTTCTAGCTGAGAGAAACCACTCAGAACATAATGGGGAGAAGGCGTGGTGAGCAGCTGCCTTGGAGCCATGGTGTGGCTGCTGCTGTGGAACTCCCCATGTCACAGCATCGCCATAAAGGAGGCTGCTGGCTTTCCTAAAATTTGCCTGAGGTCTTTAAGGGGATAATGCTTAATCAATGAAGTTTGGAAAGGATACTTGAATTGGGACCAACACCTCCTGTCTCCAGACCTCTTCACCTGCTCTGGACCCCAGACCAATCAATAACGCCAGCTCCTGTTCTTGCCCATCTCTACCCTCCTTGCCATGATTGTCATCCAAGGCGAGCTGTAGACACTGTGATGCCAGTGAGGACCCTCAAATGTCCTCTAACCCAGGGTCCCTGTTGTGAGGACTATGAGGAAGAGCCCCAGCTTTGCTAACCTTGACCCTCACTCCCAAGTCCACTCTGTCCACCTATCTGAGGCCTGTCTTGCCCCTGAGGGAGGCTGTGGGCCTCGTACAAGCTTAGACCATAAGGTAAAGTGCACAGTTGTCAGGAGAGAAATGTGTAGATGTCCCTTGCAGGAAGCCTAGCCCAGGGGTCAATGCTATGGCACTTTCCTACACCCTCCTTCCTGGGAAGGCTCTAGCCCAGGGTGGGCAGGGTGAGGACGAGAGAGGTCTAAGGGCCATAAGCCCTGAGCTAAATTGAAGTTTCTGTTTTCTTTTGCAGAATTTGATTCCTGATTTTTTCCTGAACCTCAGCTTCTCTGTGGGCTAATAGCTGTTCTGGGTGTATGTTTTCTTCAGAGGAGAAATTAACTTCTAATTAGTAACACGCAAGTGTAAAAAGCTCAACACGGCTTGTAAGTTTACACGTTAACCCTGGGGCAGAGCTGAGGCTGCTGACGGGAGAGCTCATCTCGGAGAGACAGTTCCATGCTGGCTCTGGGGTGACCGGGAAGCCCAGGACCTGAGGTGTTCTGGTTCGGCAGGTGTCACCACTCGTAAGATGTCACTTGGCCTGGCCCCATGAGTGTGAACCTGAATCCTAGGCCAAGGGGGTGGGCAATAAAGGACCAAACAAAAGCAAAATGAGCATTTCTCTGTAATGCTGGAGGATCCCGGGGGGTGGGGGGGAGGGGGAACAGGCCATGCAGCAGCTGGCGGGGCTGGCACCGGGCAGTCTCCATGCCTCCCTGCCAGCTTCTGGTTCCTGCCAACAATGCTCAGTTTCTGCATGCATCCTTCCAAACTCTACCGCTGTCTTCACATGATGCTCTCCCCCCAGCCCGTGTCTATCTTATAAGGACAACAGTCATAGGGGATTGAGGGCCCACTCCATTCCAGCATCATCTTGTCTTAATTTACATCTCAGACACATCTGCAAAGACCCTATCTTCAAATAAGGTCACATTCACAGGTACCAGGGGTCAAGATGTGATATCTTTTGGGGGACACAATTAAATGCCCAACTAGCATCATTGCCAACAATGGAGTCAGCACTTCACCTTCATTCTTTCAATGCAGTCAGCAGTGCCCCTGGCACAGACATTAATGTTGGTGGGTTCAAACTTGCTCCAGCAGGTTTCAAGGTCATGGATGGCACTTCCAGGTTGCCAGCAATGAGAGGACAGTATCAGTGCCAGCCAGAGTAAACAAGAAAGAAAGTGGTGGTCGCCAAGAGGACTAGATCTTGGCATACATATCTCTCAGGATTGCCTGGGAGGAACGTCAAGGTGATGTCAGAATTCTCATGTAGTGGATAGGATACAACAAAGAACCACTGTGGGTATTGTTGTTCTATTTCCTGCATGTAAGTCAGAGTGGCCTGAGAACCATGTTGCTTCATAATCACTGGTCTGCTATTTGGCTAGAGCTACCCTTAGAATATATTCTCAGGCTGCAGATTGAGCCGGGGTCTCTTCAATCTGTCAGCACCAGGGTGGGCATAGGGAAGCCAAAAACAGAGCAGCATGAGGTCAGCTAGCAGAGGGCATGTGGACAGGATGCCAGGGCTTTGGGCATGGATGAATGCACAGCAGGGAGCAGCCAGACTCAGCAGTGGGGATCAGCTCATCCTAGCAGGGATGCAGAGTAGAGCTGAGTCCAAGATGAGGGCCCACAGGTGTCAATGAGTAGGCAAGGCGCAGGAATTCAAGGGTGTGAGCCTGGAGGGGGCTGTGGAAAATGACCCAGAGCCCAGGTACCTGCTCCCTTGGTGTACTTTTGCTCCTTTTCAAGGAACTCAATTCTGTATCTGCTTCTTGACCTGCAGCAGCAAGTTTGAACAGCCCTCGCAGCAGGTAGTGTGTACAAATCACCCTGTGTCGCTAAGGCAGGCCCTCTGCCCAGGTTCCGCGTTCCCGGTGGTCTCCAGCCACATGAGCAGGCTGCTGTTGGTCTCGTATCCTCTCCTTGAACCACGAGACCTTCTGGATCGCTGGCTCCCTTCCTCAGTTACTTCAACTTCAGTCTCAGAGACATAAGAAAGTCCCCTTGCTCTCCCACACCACTCTGGCTCCGCCCCTGCCCCATGCTGTAGCATCCCCTCTCCTGCCCCTGCCATGATGGTACAGGACACACGCACAAGGGCTCAGACAGACCGCAGAATTGTCCTTTTTGCTCTCAGCTACTCAAGCCCCTGGAGGGGAGGTCTCATCCCCCCACCCTTAGGAGCTAACCCAGGCAGAGGCGCAGGGAGCAGAGCCCCTTCCTAAAGACCCTCTGTACTCTTTCTTCCTCTCTAACTTCCATTCTCCAGAGTCTTGGGATCTTAAGTAGTCTGGGCCAATAACAAAAACACGTACACAGTCTTTTAAATTTATCACTTAGTTTGGGAGCTTGGCTCTTGAAGTTTAAAGACCCTGTCTTAAGCAAATTTAAAAATTTTTAAAACCACCTTATAGGTTAGAGCAGACAGCTAGCAGACTCTGCTGCAGATCAGACAGCAGGAAAGAGCACTTCCTATCCCCATGGTTCCCTTCCCTTCATGTTCCCCCTCCCACAGATCGCACAGTAGATCACAAGACCTCTGTGTTCCAGTCCCCAGCTCTCTTCATGTCCTTTTTAGCTCTCTCCTTTGGAAAGAACTTCTTTTGTTTGTTTGTTTGTTTGTTTGTTTAAAAGAAATACATTGAGTGAATGTTTGAAATAGACTAAATTGAGGACCTGACTGCTTACTGCCACCTCCAGAATCGTAGGAAGGGCCTCTTCGTTGCCTTAGCTGGGGCCATGAGCATTTACGGAGTGTCTACTCTGTGCTGGGCACTGTCATGAATGAACCACGATGCCGGCCTGTGATGGAGACTTGTCAGCGTGAGACTTGGTTCAACGTGAAACTCCCCAGCTGCAGGCTGACACAGCCTTTGCTCCACCCAGCCCAGGTGCTGGACCGGTGTGATCAGGCCTTGGCAGCTTGGGTGTGAGTTTTTTCTCCTTTGAAAAATATATCCATGTTTTCCTCCATGATGGGTTAATCCCCAAATAGCCCGGCTTACTTCTGTCGCAGATCCTAACCCCTACGGGGCTTTCTTCTTGTGCTTTAGGTTCAGGCCCTGATCTGGTTCCACACAGCTTTCATTTATGTTTCAGTCACCATCCTCCACCACAAGGTGCCTTTTTTCAAAAGATGGAAATCTCAGCAGATGTATCCATTCTGGGATGTTTCCTGGACACACACCAGTGAGCTCATTAGCCATAGCTAACCATGAGGCTTTCTTTCTTTTTTTTTTTTTCTTCTTTAGTTTGCAGCAAAAAGGCAGAATCATGTGGTTTCCTCCCAGCAGCTCCTATTCCTGTATGTTCAGGGAGCAGTGACTGAAATTACCCTCGAGAAGGAGGGCTGTGCTTGCTAAACATTCATGCTTCTTAGGAGTGTCTGCTTTTGTTTAACGGAAGACTGAAGCTCAAACAGGAAATTTCTAGGTCAGCTATACTTTGCTCTAATAAAAGAAAAGTCTAGCCAAAAGAACAGCAAAACTATGGCCTGGGCTTTGTGGAGTGTCTTGTCTGATTACCCAATTATTACAGCTCAGATTAGGAAGGGATTAACTCTGAGGTTGGACAGATGGAGAACACTATTAAAATACCCCATGTGGGGTTTCAGAGTGAGTAGCAAAGTGACCACCTGTCCCTGTTTCTTGGGTCAGTCTGTCCTAATTGAGAGCCCCAAGATCACTGTCTGTGATGCCCGTGTGGGAGCAAAGTCCCCAGCCTTGCTCACCAGAACCTCCTGCTTCTCTTTCTCTAAATCATGCCCTGCCCTAGAATGGCCTGGCAAGTGATTTGGGGTTGTTATCTCTCAGGGCCCTTGGGAACGGGCCCAAGACATTTTATTAGATCCTATCAGACCGAAGGCTTCTATTACAGCCCTTCTGCGGAATGGGCGAATCCTCCTTTCCTGAACCCTGTGATTCAGGGCCTAACTCGGGCTGTTTCTTTGTCCCAGAAGTGGGAGTTGAGTGCAGTAAGATCTGTTGTGTGCCTTTCGCCCTTGCGTGTGGGGAGGTTGGAACCGTCTTTGTACCACACCACTGGGCAAGGAAGCTGAGTGGCTCAGACTCTGTCCCAGCCTTGAATTCACAAGCAGAAAGATGCTGTAAGCAGCCCATTCAATAATTCATAAACCATTTTGCTTTTCTGCTTCTAGCCATTTATCTTACAGAAGTGGCAATGATGACCTCAAAAAGTTGTTTTCAGGAATACTCATGGATGATGAGAAAACATTATGACAAATAAAGTATGTTGGGTAATCTCAAAATTGTAATGATTTAGCCAATCAGTACTTCCTTTTTCTATATCTAGGTCAAGTCAATTCAAGAAAAGGGTATTAAGCACACTGAGCACCTTCTTCATCACAGACACAGGCCAGATGGAGCATGAAATCTAAAGGTTGTCAGGCGATCGATCCCAAACTCTACAAGCAGCCACCCATTCATGTTGGAATCTGCCCAGGAAAGGGGACCTCACCATATCCACAGGCAGCTTACTCCATGGTTAGACAATTCCATTAGAGGTTATTTTTTAAATAGAGTCAAATTATTTTGTATCTTCACAGCTTCTTATCCCTTGGTTCTTGTTCTACTCCTTGAGTGGTTTTTATGGGCCAAGTATTTTCCCATGTGATTCTTACCCATTAAATTATTTAATCCCCACAGTAATCACAAGAGGCGGGTCCTCCCTGCTTTGCAGAAGAGAAAGCTGGGACAAAGAAGCGGAATGATTTGCTCAAGAGCAAATAGCTAGTAGGTGGCCAAGTGGTCTGGCTCCACAGTCTGCCTTCTCAATCGTAGTTTTTGATTACCTGTCACTGGATAACGTACCACTCCAACATTTAGTGGCTTAAAACAATGACCATTTTATTGGTTCAGAGTTCTGTGGATTGGGTATTTCAGCAGGGCTCGTTTGTGCATATCTTCTGCTCCCCTTGGCTGGCATCAGGTCTCAGGACCTGATGGATGGCACTGTGATGGCAGCTAGAACTGGGATGGCCAGGATCACTTCATGTACACACCTGGAACCATGGCAAGGACAGCCAAGTTGTGGCTATTGCCAAATGACTAGGTTGTGCTTCTTTTCGTGACACCTGGACCCCCAAAGCAAGCATTTCAATCAGCAATGGTAATAGTGAAATCCTGTTAAGGCCCAGCTTCAGAACTTATACAAAAGCACATCCACCAAATCCTATTGGTCAAAGTAAGCCCTAGGGAGGGCCAGCTTAGGTTCAAGGGGAGGACACCTAAACTCCATCTCTTTATTGGAGAATGGCAAGATCATAACACAAAAGAACATGGAAGATGAAGAGATCATTGTAGCCTTCAAAAGCACAACACCATACTGCCTCTCTCTCAAAAATAAGTTTATACGCACTTCCAAATGGCACCTCTCCAGATGCCTGAAAGTACATCTCAAGTATCTCTGGATCTTCTATCCTTCAGGTTAGCCTTCTTGTTCTTTCAACTGTTCCTTGGGAAGTCTGGGATCATCCTGTCCCTCTCTGGTGGGCCCCAGAACTGAATGTCATATATCAGGGTATGCCTGGGCTGGCACAGAGAGGAAGGGCCACCATCTCCTGTCTTCTAGATAGGGATCGTGAATCAAATGGGATTTTTTAGCTGCCACACAGTGTCCCATAGAAATTCTGCCACCTGAAATTTGATGTCCCCCATTCTGTACTTATGCAATTGCTTTGAAAGACCCAAAGTTAAATTCTATTTTATGAAATTTGGCCTGGCACTCTGATTCACTGGATCTTTCTGGATCCTGATTCTGTCTTCCACTATATTCACACCTCTCCCCAGTTTTTAGTCAAACCTTCATTTGATCATGACTTACCTCCCCTCCTTCTACTCATTCTTCCAAGTGACTAATAAAACTATGGGCCTATTCAGAGACAAGAATAAAGCTTTGAGGAACACCATTAATAACCTCTATCCACATTATAATCTAGCCAGAGATCTGTAACTTTGCAAACTTAGCCAGCAGAGCTGTTCAGGCAGCTATGGATTCACCAACTGGCCTTCGCATCTAATCCCATTTTGCACCTCATCTCAGGAGTGTCATAAGAACCATTGCCAACACTTTGCTGAGGTTCCAGAAATTCCCTGCTCTTTGCATTTCCCTGATGTGCCACAACCATGATCCTGGCAGCAGAAGAAATTAGGTCAGTCTGAATGAAGCCCCTGTTGACTCCTGGTGGTCACAGCTTCCTCTTCTCAAATAATTTCCTCCCCCTGCCCCATGCTAGAATCTTGCCCCATCTCAGCCACCTTCTGCCCATTTCTGAGCATCACACCACTGGTCACCCATTTACAGCCTTCCAGCACTTCTCCTGCTCCCAGAGTTCTCCAGAGATAACCTCAGTGTTCACTGAATTAGTCACAACACCTCTTAGGACCCGATTCTCTTAGGAATCTGGGTCAGGAGACATAAGGTTAGAGTGGCAGGTGCCCACTCTTTTCAAGATATGTGGACTTCTGCCCTCATTCAATATTTATTGCATAGCAAGCAAGCAAAGAACACACAGATTCCACCTGTAAACTGCTTATGGTCTAGTCCAAGGGGGAGATAAGTATACTAATAACAGTAATATAAAACAGAATATGGTCACTGCCTTTACAAGGGTGAATGTGGGACATTACATGGTTTATAAGACAAATTACTTCTACTTGAGCAGATAAAAGGTTCTCGCAGGCAGTGGTGTATGGAGTTCATCCTAGATAAATAGCAGGTGAGTGCTGCCAAGGGTACAGAGCAGTGGCTTTGCACCACTGCCTCTAGGCCTATAAATTCGCAACATTCTTGAGACAACCAGGTGTTAATGTAAGAGATTCCTTCAAAATCCTTGTACCGTTTGACCTAGTGCTTTCAAGTCCAAGGATATAATCCAAACATAAAGTTGTTCAAAGTCTTATTTAAATGGTGCTGCTGTTTAATGGAACACCCAGCCACCAAAAAACTGTCGTGAATGTAAACCTGATATCAGCTTAGGGACCTTAAGAGGCCATTCCCTTGGTCTCTCAGGTATCTGATGAACATGCCCTGATTCTCCATTTATGAAAATGCAATTCTGTCCCATTAGTTGTGCAGATGACCAAGAGCTTCCTTCCCTGTCCAGGGCTGCCTAAACACAGCTCCCACTTCCACTAGGCATTTCATGATTCAGGTGATTTACTGTCGTTGTGTGATTCTGCAAAGGGGTCCAGACTCTGCAGCTCTGCTCCATCTCACTCTCACAGTCTTGCTCCCTTAACTCCCTGGAGCAACTGACAATGTATTCCCCATGTTTCTGCCCAGAGCTTTTTCCTCAAAAAAAAAAAAAAAAAAAAAAGGCAAGCTTTTCCCTAAACGGAATTCTTGCATCAGTAGCTAATAATATACATTTTCCCCTCACATTATTGCATGAGAAATTTTTCACAATATGGGAAAATGCTTATGATAACATGAGCTAAGCAGGAAAAAAGCAAGATGCAAGCTTAAAATTATACCCAGTATAGCCTCAACTATGAAAAAGAAAGAGGAAATTTAATCAAGCAGTCACCCTGGCCATCTGATAGCAGGATTCTGGGTGACTTTTGTTTTCCTACATGTGCATAGCTAGGTTTTCCAAGTTTTCAGAGATAATTAAAATGTTTGGAGCCCAGGTACCTTGGAGATATTACCATTGGAAAAATAAAAGTCAGGAAAAGCCACTAGGGGACAGGCAAATGCCAGTTCCCTTCCCTACTCAGGTGCACACAGCCAGCTCCTAACTGATACTCCTGCCCTCCTTGCCTTGGGCTGATAGCCACCAGCCTCCAAGTGAAAACTTGACAGTTCCATTGTGTTTTAAAAAGCAGATCTAGCCCTGACTGGTTTGGCTCAGAGGATACAATGTCGGCTTGAGGACTGAAGGGTCCCAGGTTCGATTCCTGTCAAGGGCATGTACTTTGGTTGTGGGCATATCCCCAGCAGGGAGTGTGCAGGAGGTAGCTGATCAATGTTTCTCTCATTAATGTTTCTAACTATCTATCCCTCTCCCTTCCTCTCTTTAAAAAATCAATAAAATATATATATTTTTTTAAAGTAGATCTAGTTTTCTGACTTTTCTTCATCCTGTTGCCAGGCTCTAAGTATGGTACACAGGCTGCTACTGACCTCCCTGCGAGGCCAGGCCAAGTGTGGTCTAGGATGTGGATGGGTCCCTTTTTTCTCACCCCAGCAAAGCTCTGGTCTTACTACCTCTGCTAAACGTTTAGCTTCTGACTGATCCAAAACCGTCTCCCCGATGCAAACAGGAAGCCTGTGTGGCTGACAGGCCTGGATCCAGAAAAAAAACATGAGGATCCATAAGGATTGGAAAGGGCAGATAATATTTCAGTCTGAAACACGTTCACTGAATTGTCAGAGAAACACCTTGGAGCCACACACAAATCTTACTGTCTTGGATGTCTCAGCAGAGCAGCTACTCATGGCTCGTCTTAGGACAGACACAGAGCTTGGAGGTGGGTAGCACTTGAATTAGACTCTCCCTTCTCTTCCTCCCTCCAACATGAAGCATGAGAAGCAAATGTTTCTCCCGGTAACAAAGTGCACGGAATTCTTGTAGGTGGTGTGTGTAGACACTGTTCTTTCATTCCTTTAAGTCATTAAAGAAATGGTTCTCTGTGTAAGCTGAGAAGAATTTCTCCTTGCACCTGTGAAAATGATGCTGCTCTGTCACTGGCCTGAATGGAATTGCCCTCATTCAGCTCTGAAACATTGTATTTGCAGAGTCTGACTCCTCCAAGCCTCTCATTTATATGTGGCACCGGGCTTGTTTGCATTTCCCCCTCAGGCGGGAACAAGGCCGAGGAAGCCAACCAAGATTTCCCTGTCCTTATAGAGCCTGGGGAAGTACCCGAAAAGACATGCAGCCC
This sequence comes from Eptesicus fuscus, assembly GCF_027574615.1. Taxonomy (NCBI): domain Eukaryota; kingdom Metazoa; phylum Chordata; class Mammalia; order Chiroptera; family Vespertilionidae; genus Eptesicus; species Eptesicus fuscus. Next base: position 13,670,566 of record NC_072479.1, on the reverse strand, counting down.
CAGGAAGGAAGAGGGAGGAAGGCAGGGGCAGGCTCATCTGAGGGTTAGGAGGGGAACAAATGCAAAAGAAAGAAGAGGAGGCAGCAAGAGAGAGAACCCTCTGGTAGATTACAAAGCAAGGCAGGACCCAGATGTGCAGGGGCCACCACCTCTTTCCTGATTCTTTCCCCTTAAACACACTCCAGCTCAGAATCAGGTTCTAGCAGCTGTGTGGTTTGGGGAATACGTTAGCAATCTTGAAGCAACCTCAACCATTTATTCTCTGATTAAAAAGCAGTGTTCTTGGTGTGCAAATACAGCATTGAGACAATTCTCTTAGTCTTCCTTTCCATGCACATCATCATTCTAAGCTCTTCCTCGATAGGAAGTTTGGGAGATGATAAACCAGGGGGTGAGGAGAACTGACTTACATTTTTAAAATATCGCCTGGCTGCCTTGTGGAGGTTGGAGGCTGGGGACAAGGTGGACATGGTAAAGCCAGTTAAAAGGCTGATGGTGGTTTGGACTAAGGTGATGACATACTAACAGACATGGTTCTCATTGTTAGTGATGGTTCCTCCTAAAGGAGTTTTTAGGGATAAAATAGGCAGGTTTAGAGAGATTTCGGAATAAAGAGGACCCATGGGGGAGGACTGCATAGGTGAGGGCTTGGAGCTGCCAGAAGGCGTACATTCACAGAGGGAAAGAAAAAAGAGGTGCCACAGGATAAGGGGAGAGGAAGACATCCATCACAGAAGATAGGGAAAAGCCACAGGGTGTGGGGAGAAAAAAGAAGAAAACTTTCATAGGGGACAGAGAAATGCCTGCCAATGGGAGAAAGAGGAGAACAGATTTTCACAAGAGAGAGAGAATTCTACCACTGAAGGGGGAGAGAAACAGGGGAGCACCATATGGGTTTGGGCTTTCAAGCTGCTGTATGAAGAGACAAGGAACTGCAGCCTTCATAAACCTTAGCAAAAAAGAGCTTGGTGGGTTACCCCCTTAGGACCCCCTCCCTACATGGGAGTCTGTACTTGCTTCCAATAAATGTCCACCCTTTTCATCTACTACCTTTTGTCCATGGCTTCATTCTTCAAATCCACCTGGACAAGAACCCAGGAAAGAAATCACCCTTGCATCCTGCTCAGGAAAAACAACCCGACTCAATGGTGCACAAATAGACAGGATTCTCATCGTTAGTGATGGTTCCTCCCAAGTTAGACATTAAATATGGTAAAGCTGGATATAACAGCTCTGATAGCTTCTCTGATAGCTCCTTTAACATTGAATCGCTAGTATTTAATCACTAATGTAGTGAGCTTGAAAAATCTAGAACAGAGATGTCTGCAAAGACCGGATGTGACAAGTGCCATTGAGAGGTACAACACAGAAGAATTCAGACCCTCCACAGGGGGAAATGACCACTGACTGGGATGATTTAGGAGTGTTTCCATGCCACAGGCCTGGCTGCATTGGACCATGAAGGATGAGAAGGGTCTTGGTGAGCACATGTGGGGAGCAGGCCTTTCTAAGCACAATGTGGCATATAGGGTAGGAGAATAGGATAGGGAAGTAAAAGTGTGCTCAGAAGTTGTGAGTTGTGGTTGGGGCTGGAGAGTCAGATTCACACAAAGGAGTAGCTACTGGGGGAGAAGGCTTGAAGGTAGATTAAGGTTAGGTTAGGGAGCTATAAATGCAAGTCAAAGAATTTATTCTCTGGGCCGAGGGAAATATTGAAGGTTTTTGAGCAGGAGAATATTGGCACTTAAGAGAGACTACTATGGTCTGTTGCAGGTGGGTTTGAAGGGGCAAAGCTGGGACACGGAGATCAGTACAGGTGTGGCACCAACAGGAAAAGAAACTACATTAGAGAAGCATCACAGACGTAGAGCCACACTGTCATTACCTGGTTGAACATGAAGAGCAAAAGGTGGAGAGAAAAGGGAACCGAAGGGTATTGAGGTTTAATGACTAGGAGAGTTGGAGGGGCTCTTTGTTTCTAATTGAATTTCAGTTGCGTCCAGCAAGGAGGGTCAAGGTACCCTGCAGGCACATGGAGATGCACAGCGAATGCTCAGGAAGACCAGGGTTGGGAGATCTCTCTGAGCCTTCTTCTTGGAGATAAGAGTCACAGCAATGAATGACCAAGAGAGAATAATGTAGCTGCAGAGAGGATGGAAGAAGAAAACCCACAGTTAAGGAGCTAGACGGAGAGAGGTTAAACATAGAAGTTATCAAGAGAGTTAGTTGACGCCAGGACTGACCAGCAGATCCTGAGCGATGAATGAATAGATTCTCTGACACACGTTTCTGTGAAAGAGAGGCTAAGGGGCTAGTTTGCTTTAGGAGCAAATAGCCCTGTTCACCTGCCTCCTTAGGCTTTTATTGTAACAACAGCTTGAACTATAATTAACCTCTACAATCAGCAGGGTAAGCATCCTTGAGAAAGCACCTGCATCTGTAGTGGCTTTCAAACAAGGACGTTTTGAAGTCTAAACATAAAGATTCTAGTAAAACCCCCGGCGGGGAGGGGTCAGACTTGTTTGGAAAAGTCAAGTCAGCAAGGTCCCCCAGAGGCCTCTGACCTTTCAGAGAATCCTCCTTACAGACATTCCAACTAAGCCCCACAAGTTGATATCTTTGCTCCATGGCCCCTGAACTTGTTTGGAACTTGATGCCACCCTGTCACATAGCTGGCCTGATAATGTTACAAATGACCTTCAGGCTTGTTTGTCTGTGTATTCTGCTCTACTTCACTGGACACTATGGTGTCCAAATAATAGAATTCACTGTTACTGAGAAAGATCTTTGACAAAATTTCTGTCATACAATTTGGTCTATAAGTTTGCTAATATTCAAGGTTTATTATTATTATTATTATTATTATTATTATTACTATTACTATTGTTAGCAGATGCTAGCTCTTCACTTTTAGGCTTCCAGACTCTATAAATAGTATTTATGTCTTCCTATCTATCTCAGTATCACTTGATGATATTCAAGTCTTAGGCTGTGTGCTTTTTGGTATTTTTGGTTGGTGATAGTTCATTTTCTCTCATGAATATTACTTTTAGGGATCACATGCTGTGTGTATGCAGGTCGAGATAAAAGGTGCTCACCCACTAAATAACCTGATCACATATGCATTGTGTAGGAAACACACTTCCTATAGACCTCAGCTTCCCTAGTAGAGGGTATGGTGGAACCTGAGAGACAGAGCAGTCATAGCTTAGATGGTAAGTATGGGAGTGGTTCAGGATACAAAGCAGGGTCAGCTCCATCCTGGGCTAATGTCCTGCTGTTACAACTTGAAATTGTTAATATTTTAGAACAGGGAGCCCTGCATGTATACTTTGTAGTGGGCCCTGCAAATTATGTATGTGGTCCCAATTATAACAGAAAGGCCAGTGGAGTCCCTCCTGGAAACGACGATTAAAGTGGCTCTTTAAGTCAAAGCAAGCCAGGCCTGCAGGATGTGGCCCGTGGGCTTCCCAAACAGTCGCTCACTGGGGTCAGCTCTGGAAGGGCCAGGGCTTGCCAGACGCGGTGGGAGCTCTACCTCTGAGGCCGGCGCCTGGCAACAGCTGCTCACCCTGCTTGGCTGAAGAATTTAGCTGCAAAAATCTAATTTGGAACTCCCTAATTAAGGTAATGAAGTCAGATCATTTTAATCTGTTCTTGGTGCAGTCTTAGGTCTAATCCCAGAATAAATAGATAATTGACTTCGTGGCATATGTGTCCTTTTTTGTGACATATGAGCCAGGCAACATCCTTATATGATTTTTTTTAAACTTTGGGAAAGGAACTGATTTTCCTTAGCCACAATGAATGTTTGAGATGATGCAAAATTGTAGTAAAATAAATCAATCGTGCTCTCATTTTAAAACATTATACTAACTACTCTAAATAAGTCTTGCCCAAATAGTTCCTTAGTCCTGAAAGATGCTAGCTAATGTTCAATGTTTTTATTGTTTTAAAGAACACTTATGAATAATGAATGCTACCATACACAGATGTCTCCTGAAACGGGCTGAGGTTGGTGAGATAGAAAACAAGCCATTTCTCTTATTTGGCCTGGAATTCTATAAACTCAGAAAATTCACTAATTAACCTTTAATCTATATCAAATTATTTCCCTGAGACACATACATCTTCATAATGGTGAGAAAGCCTATAAAACCGAGAGACTAAGGGATCATTCTGTATAATCATCCATCTTCTTGCCAATCAAGATGGTTCTTTATGAAATATTTCCACCTTCTTGTCACATAACTGAGATGAAGTAATTCTTTCTCCTTTGAAGTTTATTGATTCATTTACTGAATCTTTTAAATATTAATCCAATTAGTGGGCAATTTTCAAGTGTCACCTATTTCTCTTTAGAAGGCTTTATTTTCCTCTCATGTAATTTAATTTCTAAAACATTAAAAAATACAGGAACCATTTTAAAAAAGGCCACTTGGTAATACTAATAATAGTAACAATGATAATAATAATAGGCAATATTGATTGAAAACTTAGTATGTATGTGTCAGGCACTATGCTGAGTGCTTTGTATATATTACCATTTCATTCCCCCAGTCACAAGACGTAGTGACTCCCACTATTAGAAATGCAGAAATCAGGGCTCTAACCAACTCCATCCTTACCTGGGGTGCCCAGCTGGATCGGGCCCAGGTGGTTCTGCTCCACAGCTTCAGGTACAGCTCAGATTCTTTTACGTAGGTAAGATCTCTGTCCAACAGCCTCAGACTTACCTCTAGCTCGGCAGAGCACTACATGAAGCTTCTCCATTTCAGAGCAGCTGCTGAGACAGTGTGGATGGTCCACACACTCCATCTGCACCACCAGAGGGGGAAACCTCTCACATCATTATTAAGCACCTATTTGCTATGTGTGAGGCTGGCTGCTCCACTCAGGGACACACAGGTCAGTAAAACACGCGCCTCACCCTCAGAGAACACATGGAAATCTCCCCAATTTCCTCTGTGGAGATAGCACCCAACCATTCTGGTTTGCCAGAGACGGAGGTTTCCCTAGATGGACGATTTTCAGTTTTAACATCAGGAAAATTGCTAGCAGACCAGGATACATTCATCATTCCACTAATAGAACAGTAAGTCAGATCACTGTGTGTTTGAAAAGAAGTTATATGCAGCCCTGTTTGTGGACCTCTGTCTGAACAAACACATGGCTTTTGTTCACCTTCTGTCTGCATCCCATGACCACAGAGCCAAATGAGTCGCCTGGGTAAGCAATATGCTCAAAACTCCCATCTTGTGCGCTGAGAGCCCCTAAGGCTTCCAAGGTGAGTACACATGACTCAGGGAAAAATGGGCTCAGAGAAAGACCTTCCAGAAGCCCTGACGGTGGGAGTGAGAAGAGAGCAGGAGCCTGCACAGTGGGAGTGCTCTGGGAGGAACAGGAGTCTCCTGGGAGCACCATTTGCCTCTTCTCTCCTCTCTCTCTGGACTCCTCACCACCACCCCGGAGTTCTCCCCAGTGACACCTGACTCTTTCAGAAGCAGGTAGCAGGGATGAATGCTCTGCTTGACCACCCCCACTAAGCCCCCACCCATCCTCCTGCTGGTGACCCCAGCAACATTGTTGCATCTTGGACCATCTCCCCATCTCTACTGTCCCACCCCCAGGCAGCTGGTCGAAGCTCAATAAGGCAGACATACTGGAGGGAGAACATTTTCTCACAAGACAGATGCTGCCATCTCTCTCGAAGAAGCCTGGGAACTCTCAGGTGGCAGCCAGTGTGGGGGTCAGAACTGGAGGGTTACAGAAAGCCCTGTGAAGGATGCCTCGGCCAGAAAGAACAGGGAAAGACAAACAGCTTTTCTCTTCTTTTCTTTTTGATATTTGTTGCTGAATGGCCCCTTATCATGGACACAGACAATTGGGTGCTGAAGGCTGGGGGTGGGCTGGAGGGGGTCAATGGCGGGGGGGCAGGCAGGGGGAATGGGGACATATGTAATACTTTCAACAATAAAGAATTATTTTTAAAAATTAAATACAAATAAAAAAATAAAACAAATAAATATTTGCTCAGCTGTTCTGGCAGCTTGTCTAAAGAAAACAAAAATCCTTTGGGTGTGTGTTCAGTTTCCATGACAATGCCTATGGCAGAGCCAAAATGTGAAATGAGACTCATTGTCAACCACAGATGTGCTGCCAGAGGCTGGGCGGGGCCACCAGAGGGGAAGACAGCTGAGCATGCCCTGGTGGCAGTCTGTGCTGTTTGCCTCGATTGTCACAGTGGTGCAGATGGGGAGATTTATGCTCCAGGTTTGAAAACCCGTAGAAGAGGAGATTCTAGGGAGACAAGCGGAGAAAGTTTGGATAGATGAACTGGGCCTGATTTCAGAGAGAGCAATAGAACTTCACTGCCGTCATCATTTGCTGAGAACAAGTACTTTCTGTTGAGCAGCTGAGACATAGCAGGATCCTCTGAGAAAGAACAGATGCTCCAAATCATATTAACAGTTAAGCTGATTTAAGATTTATATTAGCTTGGTTTAAGTACGTCACTAGACTAATATTTTTTACTTCTATTTTAATTTTGAGGTTGAAATGGGAACAGTTGTGAAAACAAGCATGAAATTAAGTTCTCTGTAATCTCTCAGTAGGAATATGACATCAAAATCATTGCTTGCATTGAAAAACTCTTTGTCTCAATAAAACCTAACTGTCAGGCACTATGTGAATTCTGTGAAAGGGTGAATGTTCTAATAAAATAAGCATCCCATTTAACTTTTATTCCCCATTTAGTTGTATTCATGGCAAAGCTGCAAATTTCATGAGACCAGGGGTCAAATATGTCTTGCACAGTGCCCTAAAAGCACATAGTAGCCACTCAATAAATACTTGTTGAATGGATTAGCATAGTTCATATGAGGCAGGATCTCTCCCATTAAATTGTGCAATCTGGTAAAAGAAACAAATATAATTTTTATAAAATTCATACAAGTCTGACTGAAATAATTTAGAAACAGAAGTACCCCACATTCATTTATTTATTTAGTCAACAAATATTTATTGAAAGCTACCAAGAGTAAGACACTGTGTAGGTGCTGGGGATGGAACAGCAACAAAGAGACACAGAGCCCTGCCTACCTCTGTGGAGGTTTTTTCTGGTTGAGGTGGACCAAAATCAAATAAATAAGGACAGAGAGTCTGTCAGAATCTGAAATGTACCATGTGAAAAAAAATCAAGAAACCAAGGAGGAGAAAAGGGGGCGCTAGGTAAGGGGCAGGGGCCAGGGAAGGTGACTGCATTTGTGGTGGCATCAAAGCTAAGAGAGTTTGGAGTGAGTGGGATGGAACGCTCCTTCCCACTGCTGGAGCATCTCCCCCGGTAGAAGAAAAGGGGCTCTGGGGGCTGCCCTAGAAGACGAAGCAGGGCCAGGCTGGAAGGGAACTCCTGGTGGGTCCTGCCTTCCTCTCCCTTCCCCATGACTGACCATCTGAACCCATTTTTCCCCAGGATTTTTGTCCAGCGGTGCTCAGCCTGCCCTCCATCAGGCCCTCACAGGCCCTCTCACCCATGTGTAGTGTGGATCTGCCTCAGCATGGCTTCCTGGGGGCAGGACACAGGAAGAACAGTCATTACTGCCTGAAGTGTGTTTCTGTATATCAGAGGGTCAGCAGGCGCTCTTCCCAGCTCCAGCTCTCAGCAGTGGGAGGTCCAGGTACCATCCCAAAACCAGTCCTCTTCCTGCCGCCACAGATGGTCGAACACCTTCAGCCTCAGAACCCCAATCTTTGTGCCACGTTCTGCTTTCCTGGTAACCCAGTGAAAGGCCAGCCTAGGGCTCTTCGGTTTGTATGACACGCTTTCTAAGCAACTGTCACTTCCCTATAGCTGTCCTTCCTCTCAAGTTTTTTTCCTTTTCTCCTTCCCACCCACAGCCTTCCTTCCTCTACTCCTTTACCTTTCTCTCCTTTTGTCTTCTCCTTTGTCTCTTCTTCCTCTTCATATTATTGAAAATATTTTCAGATTCTACTTTTAAAATATAGACACAAATTTAAAAATAAAATTATAAAAGCACTAGAAAAAAATCATGAGTGATTTTAATTAAAAGTATACCAATACCCATTTGCAATAAAAAAAAAAAACAACAACACACAAAAAACCTCTTAGCAACCTAGAAGAGAAGTTCCACAGCTTGATAAAGAACATCTACAAAAAGTGTATAGCCAATATCATACTTAACGCAGAGAAACTAGAAGCTGTCCTAATCGGAACAAGGCAAGGATGTCCTGTCTCACTACTTATTTTGAACATTTTACTGGAAGTCCTACTTAATGCAATAAAACAAGTAAAATAAATAAAAGGTATACTGTGTCTGTCTTGTTCCTGATCTTAAGGAAAATTAATTTATTTTTTTCCTGTTCAGTATGATGTTAACTGTGGGTTTGTCATATATGGCCTTTATTATGTTGAGGCATGTTCCCTTTATTCCCACTTTGCTGAGACTTTTTTGTCATAAATGGGTACTGGGTTTTGTCAAATGTGTAACTGCATCTATTGCTATAATCATGTTTTTTTTATCCTTTATTTTGTTTATGTGGTGTATTACATTAATTGGCTTGAAGATATTGAACCAACCTTGCATCCCTGAATAAGTCCCACTTGATTATGATGTACGATCTTTTTAATGTATTGCTGAATTTGGTTTGCTAATATTTTGTTAAAGATTTTTGCATATATGTTTATCAGGAATATTGGCCTATAATTTTCTTTCTTTGTAATGTCTTTACCTGGTTTTGAAATCAAGATAATTCTGGCCTTGTAAAATGAGCTTGGGAGTCTTCCCTCCTTGAGAAGTTTTTGGAATAGTTTGAGAAGGATAGATGTTAATTATTACTTGAATGTTTCGCTTCACCTGTGAAGCCACTTTTGTTTGTTAGGAGTGCTGTTTTTTGTTGGTTTGTTTGTTTACTTGTTTGTTTTTACTGCTTCAATATCATTGGTTGTAATTGGTTTGTTCAGATTTCCTGTTTCTTCTTTTTTTAAATATTTTTATTGATTTTTTACAGAGAGGAAGGGAGAGGGATAGAGAGCCAGAAACATCGATGAGAGAGAAACATCGATTAGCTGCCTCCCTCACACCCCCTACTGGGGATGTACCCACAACCAAGGTACATGCCCTTGACCGGAATTGAACCTGGGACCTTTCAGTCTGCAGGCCAACGCTCTATCCACTGAGCCAAACTGGTCAGGGCTCCTGTTTCTTCTTGATTCAGTTTTGGAAGATTGCATGTTTCTAGGAATTTACCCATTTCATCCAGATTGTTCGATTTGTTAGCATATAAGTTTTTATAGTATTTTCTTATAATTCTTTGTATTTCTGTGTTGTAAGTTGTCACTTCTTCACTTTCATTTCTGATTTTATTTATTTGGGTCCTCTTTCTTTTTTTCTTTTTTTCTTGATGAGTCTGGTTAAAGTTTTATCTTTTCAAAGAACTGGCTTTTGGTTTCATTGACCTTTTGTATTTTCCTTTAGACTCTATGTTGTTTATTTTTGTTCTGATCTTTATAATTTCCTTTCTTCTAACTTTGGGCTTTCTCTGTTATTTTTCTAGTTCCTTAAGGTGTAAGGTTAGATTGTTTATTTGAAATTTTTCTTGCTTCTTGAGGTAAGCCTGTAGTGCTATGAATTTCTCTCTTAGAAATGTTTTTTGCTATGTTCCATAGATGTTTGTGTTTTTATTTTCATATGTTTCAAGACATTTTTTAAATTTCTTCTTTGATCCCATTGTTAATCAGCTTTTTTTGTTTCTTTTCATTTGTATGACATGTCTTTTGGATATGGCAATGGCATTTTAGATCCAACACCAAAGAAACAATCCATGAAAGAAATAATTGGGGAAAAAAAAGAAATAATTGAAAATCTAGACTTCATTGAATTTAAAAACTTCTGCTCTTTAAAAGAAACATTAAGAAAATAAGACAAACCACAGACTGGGGAAAAATATTTGCAAAACACATACATGATTAAGAACTATTATACAAAGTATACAAATAACTTCAACAATAAGAAAACAAGCCACTTGACTAAAAAATTGTCAAAAGACCCCTAACTGGCTTGACTCAGTGGATAGAGCATCGGCCTGCAGACCAAAGGGTACCATGTTCGATTCTGGTCAAGGGCACATACCTCAGTTGCCTGGGCTCTGGTTAGGGCTCGTAGAGGAGGCAACCAATAGATATGTTTCTCTCACATCGATGTTTCTCTCTGTCTTTCCCTCTCTCTTCCACTCTCCCTAAAAATAAATGGAAAAATATCCTCAGGGTGAGGATTAACAACCAAAATATGGCAAAAGAGCCTAGCTGGTGTGGCTCAGTGGTTGAGCTTTGACCCTGCCAACCAAGAGGTCACTAGTTTGATTCCTGGTCAGGGCACATGCCTGGGTTGTGGGCTCGATCCCCAGTATGAGGTGTACAGGAGGTAGCCCATTGATGATGTTCCTCTCTCATTGATGTTTCTATATCTTTATCCCTCTCCCTTCCTCTCTCTCTAAAAAATCAATAAAAACATGTGTTGTTGTTTTTTTAAGTATTTTTTAAAATTGGCAAAAGAGCCCTGGCCAGTGGTGCTCATGGTTAGAGCATTGGCCCACACACCAAAGGGTTATGGATTTAATTCCCAGTCAAGGGCACATAACTGGGTTGCAGGTTTGATTCCCAGTCAGGACACATGTGGGAGGCAACCAACCTCTCTCTCTCTCTCTCTCTCTCTCTCTCTCTCTCTCTCTCTCTCTCCCCCCAATCCTACCTCCCTTCTACTCTAAAAGTCAATGGAAAAAATATCCTTGGGTGAGGATAACAAAAAAATAAAATAAAAATGGCAAAAGAACCTGAACAGATAGTGTGATAGGAATATGCACTTATTAGAATAGCCAAAATCCAACACTGACATTATCAAATGTTGATGAAGATGTGGAGCAATAGGAACTCTTATTCATTGTTGATGAAAATGCAAAATGGTACAACCACTTTGAAAGACAGTTTGGAAGTTTCTTACAAAACTGAATAGTATCTTATCATGCAATCTAACAATAGCATTCCTTGGTATTTATCCACACTAATTGAAAACTTACATCCACACCAAAACCTTCCCATGTATGTTCATAGCAGCTTTATTCATATTTACTATCACTTGGAAGCAATCAAGATGTTCTTCAGAATGGAAGAATGAATAGGCAAAGCACAGAAGAATTGTAGAGCAAAGAAACTACACTGGGGGGTTCCAGTCAAGATGGTGGTGTAGGGCCCTGGCTGGTGTGCTCAGTGGTTAGAATGTTGACCTGAACACTGAAGGGTCCTGGGTTTGATTCCTGATCAAGGGCACATACCTGGGTTGCAGGTTCCCGCCCCACCCCCAGTCAGGGCTTGTATGAGAGGCATTCAGTTGATGTGTCTCTCTCACTTTGCTGTTTTTCTCTCTCTCATTTTTCTCCCTCTTCCTCTCTTCCACTCTCTCTGAAAAAGCAACAACAACAAAAAATATCCTCAGGTGAGGATTAACAACAACCACAAAAAGATGGTGGTGTAGGTAAACAGGGTACTCACCTCCTCCTACAACCATATCAACACTAGAGGCCTGGTGCACAACATTCGTGCACTGGAGGGGGGTTCCCCTCAGCCCGGCCTTCAACCTTTTGCAGTCTGGTAGCCCTCGGGGGATGTCCAACTAATGGCTTAGGCCCGCTCCCCGTGGGCCTAAGCCATCAGTCGGACATCCTTAGTGCTGCCATGGAGGCAGCCGCTGCGCTCACCAGCCATCAGCCCGGCTTGTGGCTGAGCAGCGCTCCCCCTGTGGGAGTGTACTGACCACCAGGGGGCAGCTCCTGTGTTGAGCATCTGCCCCCTAGTGGTCATTGCATGTCATAGCGACCGGTCGTTCCACTGTTCGGTCGATTTGCCCTTTTATTATATAGGATTATAGCTAAACTACAGAACAACCATCATTCAGAACCACCTAAAATCTGGCTGAATGAAAATCCTACAACTAGGAAAGTAAAGAAGAAGCCACGTTGAGACTAGTAGGAGGGGTGGAGTCGAGGAACTGGCTGGTCCCACAGCCATATGTGGTGGTTTAAAATCGGGAGGGATATTTTGGAGGTTTTCCCTGAGAAGTGAGGGGTTCTAGCCCAAAACCAGGCTCCTCAGCCCAGAGTTCCAGTGCCAGGAACAGAAGTCCCCATATCTTCTGACTGTAAAAACCAGCAGGGATTGTGGCTGAGTGACACCGAGGCTGCTGGAGTCCCAGGCAGTTCCTCTTAAAGGGCCAGTGCAAGAACTTTCTTAGATTCACTCTCATTGAACTCCAGTGTTGGGGAAGCAACTTAAAGGAACTAGGGGCATTCAGGGAGGAACTAACTTGTTTGGAATCAGGGCAAGAGCTGGAGGGGCAGCTTTCTCCCAGATAGAAGTCTAACAGATGCTATTGTTCCCTTGCTGAGCTCTCCCCACCACCTGACAAGCTGATGCCATATCTGAATCTCCAACAACCTGGCTCACATTTTTGTCCAACTCTGGTGATTCCCTGAGAACCTGTTCTTCCTACTTGCAGCCTCAACCAAGCCATTTCCAGTAACTAGTCCATACAACTGGCCTCTCTTTCCTCATGCTTCAGACATTTCTAAAATCTCTCAAATAAGCAGCAGCTGGCCTCAGCATGCCCCATCCCTCTCAAAAAGTGGCATAGGGCTGACACTAGCAGTATACTGCCTTAGTTCACAGCTTGGCCTCTCCTGGGTACTTCCAAACCCAACACAAGTAGCAGCCAACTGCAAATTGCTCTATAGGTCATGCCAGGTGGCCCCAAGGAGGGCACAGGCAGTGACTGACTTTCTACCACCCAGGATATCCCTGAGCCAGTGCACCCAGTGGTCAGTTTCAGATCTTCCCATATTACAGCCCTACCATCTCCATAAGTGACACACTCAAGGGGCGGACTCAGTGAGAACCAAAGTCCAACTGAAGCAAGTCCTATTCCATGGGGTCAGCTCCTGCACAGCAGCACTTCTGCTATAATTGTAGCCTATCATTGTAATCAATTGGTCTGGAGGGTCAATCCCTCCCAGTGATTCCACCAATCAAGGCTCAACTCCAATAAAACAGCCCACACATGACTGCACCTGGATTTCCCAGCTCAGGTGACTGGGGAGGCTGAACCACTGGGACCTAGAGGATACCTACCACACGAGGCCACTCTACCAAGTCCAGGAGACATAGCAGATCTGCCTAACACATAAACAAACACAAAGAAGCAGCCAAAATGTGTAGACAAAGAAACATGTCACAAATGAAAGAACAGGAGAAATATCCAGAAAAAGAACTAAGTAAAATGAAAGCAAGAAAACTATCAGATACAGTGTTCAAACAATGGTTATAAGGATTCTCAAGGAACTTACTGAGAACTTCAAGGAACTTGGTGAGAATATCAACAACACAAAAAAGGACTAGTTAGAAATGAAGGATACACTAACTAAAATGAAGAATCATTTCCAGAGAATCAATAGTAGAATAGCAAATGCCGGAAATCAAATCAACAATTTGAAATATAAGGAAGCAAAAAACACCCAACCAGAAAGGCAGTAAGAAAAAAGAATCCAGCCGAAACCGGTTTGGCTCAGTGGATAGAGTGTCGGCCTGCGGACTCAAGGGTCCCAGGTTCGATTCCGGTCAAGGGCATGTACCTTGGTTGCGGGCACATCCCCAGTAGGGGGTGTGCAAGAGGCAGCTGATCGATGTTTCTCTCTCATCGATGTTTCTGGTTCTCTATCCCTCTCTCTTCCTCTCTGTAAAAATTCAATAAAATATATATTTAAAAAAAAAATAAAAAAGGAAAAAAGAATCCAGAAATATTAAGATAGTATAAGGAGCATATCAACATTCACATTATGGGGTTCCAGAAGGAGAAGAGAGCAAGATATTGAAAACCTATTTGAAGAAATAATGACAGAAAACTTCCCTTACCTGGTCAAAGAAATAGACATACAAGTCCATGAAGCACAGAGAGTCCCAAACAAGATGAATCCAAAGAGGCCCACACTAAGACACATCATAATTAAAATGGCAAAAGTTAAAGATAAAGAGAGAATCTTAAAAGTCGAAAGAGAAAAAGCAGTTAGTTAGCTGCAAGAGAGTACCCATACGACAGTCAGCTGATTTCTCAACAGAAACTTTGCAGGCCAGAAGGGGATGGCAAGAAATATTCAAAGTGATGAAAAGCAAGGACCTATAACCAAAATTACTCTATCCAGAAAAACTATCATTTAGATTGAAGATCATATAAAGATCTTCCCAGATAAGAGAAAGCTAAAGTTCATCACCACCAAACCAGTATTACCTGAAATGCTAAATGGTCTCCTTTTTTTTTCTTTTTAAAAAAACTTTATTGTTGAGAGTATTAAAGGTGTCCCTTATTTTCCCCCATTGCCCCTCTCCACCCAGTTCCCACCCCACCCCAGGCCTTCACCACCCTATTATCTGTGTCCATAGGTCATGCATATATGCATATAAAATCTTTGTTTAATATCTTCCCACCCCTCTGCCCCCCTTCCTTCTGGGAATTGTCAATCTGTTCAATTTCCATGCCTCTGACTCTATTTTATTCACCAGTTTATTCTGTTCATTATATTTCTTATTTATTTATTTTTATTTTTAGATTTAATCATTGATAAATATGTATTTATTGCCATTCTATTGTTCATATTTTCTATCTTTTTCTTTTTATTATTATTCTTCCTCTACTTCTCCTTCAACATTTCTTATAATAATGGTTTGGTGGTGATGAACTCCTTTAGCTTTTTCTTGTCTGTGAAGCTAAATATCTGACCTTCAGTTCTAAATGTTAGCTTTGCTTGGTAGAGTAATATTGGTTGTAGGTCCTTGCTTTTCATCACTTTGAATATTTCTTGCCACTCCCTTCTGGCCTGCAAAGTTTCTGTTGAGAAATCAGCTGACAGTCAAATGGATGCTCCCTTGTAGGTAACTAGCTGCTTTTCTCTTGCTTGTTTTAAGATTCTCTGTCTTTAGCCCATGACATTTTAATTATGATGTGTCTTAGTGTGGTCCTCTTTGGGTTCCTCTTATTTTGGATTCTCTGTGCTTCCTGGACCAGGTAGGGGAAGTTTTTTGTCATTATTTCTTCAAATAGATTTTCAATATCTTGCTCTCTCTCTTCTTCTGGCACCCCCATAATAGGAATGTTGGTATACTTGAAGCTGTTCCAGAGGCTCCTTACACTATCTTCATAGTTTTGGATTCTTTTTTTCTTTTTCTCTTCTAATTGGGTGTTTTTTGCTTCCTCATATTTCAAATCATTGATTTGATTCTCAGAATCCTCTACTCTACTGTTGAATCTCTGTATATTATTCTTTATTTCAGTCAGTGTATGCTTAATTCTGATTTCTCCTTTTACATTTTTTTGGCATTCTCATTAAGAATCTTAAAAGTTTCACCAAGTCCCTTGGAAGTCTCAGGAAGATTCTTGAGTAACCTTATACCCGTGGTTTTGAACCCTATATCCAGTAGTTTTCTTTCTTCCATTTCTTTCATTTGTGACATGCTTCTTTGTCTCCACATTTTGGCTGCTTCCTTGTGTTTGTTTCTATGCATTGGGTAGAGTTGCTATGTCTCCTTAAGTTAGTAGAGTGTCCTTGTATAGTAGGTGCACCTTTTTGTGGTTTGTGTGCACAGTCTTGTTGTAGTTGAGCCTTGATTGCTGTTGGCATCACTGGGAGGAATTGACCTCCGCAAAGCAGGGTGGTGCTAGTGCTTGGTCTTGGGCCTTTTATTGATAGGTTTGGGGCACCATGACCCAACTGCTGCTTGTTTGAGAGATTTTAGCAAAGACTGAAGCCTGAGCAAGGACAGGCCATTCATATGCAAAAGCTGCTACACAGAGGTTGGGTGGGGCTGCAAATTGGATGGGGCAGAGTCTCAGGAAATCACCAGGGCAGAGCAAACAGAAATGACTGCCAGTCAGGCCTGAGACCGGGAGGTCCCAGCCCAGGAACAATGATCCCTGCCAGCACCTCCGTCTGGGAGAAAACTGCCCCCAAGTTACTTTCATGATGCCAGACAATCCAGTTCCTTTTCATATGTGTCTGGGTTCCACAGAGCCACCACCCAGTGCTGGGCACTGGAGCTCAGAGGAAGCGAGTCCAAGTATGTTCATGCACCAGTCCTTTAAAAGGAACAGATGGGTCTCCAGCAGCCTCCATGTCACTGAGCCCGGAACCCTGCTGATTTTTACATCCCATAGTCATGAGGCCTTCTTTTCCCAGCTCTGGGGGCCTGGGTTGGGGGTCTGGTGTGGGGCTGGGACCCCTTGTTCCTCACAGGCAGCCTCCACAAAGAAGATCTCCTCCCGATTTAAAAAAAAAAAACAGCCCACACAGGGATCAATTCAGGCCAGTTGGTGCTTCCGCCCCTCTTATCACTCTCAATATGCTTTCTTCTTTACTTCTCTAGTTATAGAACTTCCATTCAGCCAGCTTTCAGGCATTTCTGGATGATGGTTGTAAAACACACCCAATCTGAACAGCAATTGGAAAAAAATATAAAAAGCAGTAAGAGAGTTTAAGGGAGCTTTGGGACAATATGAAACAAAACAACATCTGCATAATAGGGGTGCCAGAATGTCAAGAAGAGGAGCAAGGAATAGAAAACCTATTTGAAGAAATAATGACAGAAAACTTCCCTGACTTAGGGAAGAAAAAATTCACACAAGCACTGATTGTCCCAAACAAGATGAACCCAAAATGACCCACACCAAGACAAGTTGTAATTACAATGACAAAGAAATAATCTGAAGGGCTGCAAGAGAGAGACAAAAAGTTACCTATAAGGGACCTCCCATTAGACTATCAAATGATTTCTCAACAGAAACACATCAGGCCAGAAGAGAATGGAATGAAGTATACAAGTGATGCAAAGCAAGGGACTGAATCCAAGAATACTCTATCCAGCAAGGCTATCAATCAAAATTTAAGGTGAAATCAGGAGCTACACAGACAAAAAAAGGTTAAGAGAGTTTATTACCACCAAACCAGCAATGCAAGAAATTTTAAAGGGACTTTTGTAAAAAGAAGAAATAGAAAGGGAAGAAGGAACTCAGGCATAAAGAATAAAAATGGCAACAAACAAGTACCTATCAATAACTTTAAACGTAAGCCTAACCAATGGACACAGACACCAGGGGGGTGAGGGCATGAGTAGGGGATTGAGGAGGAGAAAAGGGGGGATAAGGACACATATGTAATACCTTAATCAATAAAGAAAAAATTATATAAAAATAACAATAACTTTAAACATAAATGGGTTAAAAGCTCCAATCAAAAGACATAGGGTGGCTGAATGGATAATAAAACATGACCCATATATATGCTGTCTTCAAGAGACCCACCTCAGAACAAAGGACTCACACAGACTGAGGGATGGGAAAAAATTTTTCAGGCAAACAGAAATGAAAAAAAGCTGGGGTAGAAATACTTATATCTGACAAAATAGACCTCAAAGTGAAGACCATAACAAGAGATAAGGAAGGCCAACTCATAATACTAAAAAGATCAATACAACAAGAGGATATAACTCTGGTAAACATATATGCACCCAAAACAGGAGCACCAAGTACATTAAAAACAAACAAACAAACAAACAAACAAAAAGCCTTCTGGAAGCTATCATGGGAGAGATCAACAACAATTCAATCATAGTAGGGGATTTTAATACCCCATTCACATCACTGGATAAATCTTCTAGAGAAATAAATCAACAAAGAAACAGCAATTCTAAATGACTCACTAGATCAGATGGAATTAATTGACATCGTCAGAACATTTCACCCAAAAGCAACAAAATATACATTCTTCTCGAGTGCACATGGGTCATTTTCAAAGATAGACCACATATTAAAACACAGGAAAAGTCTCTTCAAATTCAAGAATATAGAAATCATATCAAGCATCTTCTCAGATCACAATGGCATAATATTAGAATCAACTACAATAAAAACAATCAAAAAAATCAAACACTTGGAGGCTAAATAGCATGCTATTAAATAATAATTGGGTTACCAAAGAGATCAAAGAAGACATAAAAAGCATCCTGGAAACAAATGACAATGAAAACACAACAACCCAAAATCTATGGGACACAGTGAAAGCAGTCCTGAGAGAGAAGTTCATAGCTCTACAGGTCTACTTCAAAAAAACAAGAAAAAAAGTTAATAAATTATCTAACCCTACTACATAAAGAATTTGAAAGAGAGAAATAAGAAAAGCCCAGAGTAAGTAGAAGGAAGGAAATAATAAAGATCAGAGTGGAAATAAACAACATAGAGACCAAAATAACAATGCAAAGATCAATAGAACCAAGATCTGGTTCTTTGAAAGGATAAACAAGATAGATGAACCTCTACTCAGGCTCACCAAGTAGCAAAGAGAGAGGACCCAAATAAACAAAATCAAAAATGAAAGAGGTGAAGTAACAACCGACCCCACAGAAATACAAAGGATTGTAAAAAATAATAATAAAAAATACTACAAACAACTCTATTCCAACAAACTGGACAACCTAGATGAAATGGACATTTTCCTAGAAAAATACAATCTTCCAAAACTCAATCAGGAAGAATCTAAAAATCTGAATAGGCCAATAACTACTGAGGAAATTGAAGCAGTAATAATTTTTAAAAAAATTATAGCAAACAAAAGCCCTGGTCTGGAAAGCTTCACAGGGGAGTTTTACCAAACATTCAAGGAAGAACTAAAACCTACCCTCTTCAGACAATTCAAAAAATTCAAGAGGAAGGCACACTTCCAAACTCCTTCTACGAAGCCAGCATTACCCTAATCCCAAAACCAGATAATGACACTCCAAAGAAAGAGAATTACAGGCCAATATCCCTGATGAATATGGATGCTAAAATTCTCAACAAAATATTAGCAAATCACATCCAAAAAATCATACACCATGACCAAGTGGGATTTATTCCAGGGATGCAAGGCTGGTACAATATCTGCAAATCAATAAACATGATACATCACATAACTCAATTGAAAGACAAAAACCACATAATCATATCAATTGATGCAAAAAAAAAAAGCATTTGACAAAATCCAACATCCTTTTTTGATAAAAACTCTCAGTAAAGTGGGAATAAAGGGATGATTCCTCAACATAATAAAAGCATTATATGACAAACCTATAGCCAACATCATACTCAATGGGCAAACACTAAAACCATTTCCCTTAAGAACAGGAACAAGACAGGGATGTCCATTTTCACCACTCATGTTCTACATAGTACTAGAAGTGCTAGCCATAGTGATCACACAAGCAGAAGAAATAAAAGGTATCCAAATTGGAAAAGAATAAGTAAAACTGTTATTATTTGCAGATGACATGATATTGTACATAGAAAACCCTAAAGACTCCATCAAAAACAACTAGATTTAATAAATGAATTTGGCAACATAGCAGGATACAAAATTAACATCCAGAAATCTATGGCATTTTTATACACCACTAATGAACTCACAGAAGAAGAAACTATAAAAACAATCCCATTTACCACTGCAACAAAAAAATTAAGATACCTAGGAATAAACTTAACTAAGGAGGTAAAAGACCTGTACTCAGAAAACGACAGGACATTGAAAAAAGAGATAAAGGAAGATATAAACAAGTGGAAGAATATACTGTGTTCATGGGTTGGTAGAATCAACATCATTAAAATGTACTTACTACCCAAAACAATCTATAGATTCAATGCAATCCCCATTAAAATACCAACAGTATATTTTACAGATCTAGAACAAACTCTCCAAAAACTTATATGGAATTTAAAAAAAATGAATAGCCTCAGCAATCCTGAGAAAGAAGAACAAGGTTGGAGGAATCACAATACCAAATATCAAGCTATATTACAAAGCCACTGTTCTCAAAATGGCCTGGTACTGGCACAAGAACAGACATATAGATCAATGGAACAGAACAGAGAACTCAGAAATTGACCCAAGCCATTATGCTCAATTAATATTTGACAAAGGAGGCAAGAGCATACAACGGAGTCAAGACAGTCTCTTCAATAAATGGTGTTGGAAAATTGGACAGATACATGAAAAAAAAAATGAAACTAGACCACCAACTTAAACCATACACAAAAATAAACTGAAAATGGATAAAAGACTTAAATGTAAGATGGGAAACCATAAAAATCTTAGAAGAATCAATAGGCAGCATAATATCAGACATATCTCATAGCAATATGTTTACTGGCACATCTCCTAGGACAATGGAAGCTAAGGAGAAAATCAACAAATGGGACTACTTCAAAATAGAAGGCTTCTGCACAGCAAAAGAAACCATCAACAAAACAGCAAGAAAGGCCACTGCATGGGAGAGCATATTTGCCAATGTGACATCCCATAAGGGTTTAATCTCCAAAATGTTTAGAGAACTCATACAACTTAACAAAAGCAAGATAAATAATCCAATTTAAAAAGTGGGCAACTTACCTAAATAGACACTTCTGGAAAGTGGACATACAGGCCAAGAAACATGTGAAAACATGCTCAAAGTCACTAATCATCCAAGAGATGCAAATCAAAATGACAATGAAGTACCATCTCACACCTGTCAGAATGGTTACCATCAACAAATCAACAAAGACAAGTGCTGGTGAGGATGTGGAAAAAAAGGAACCCTCATATACTGCTGGTGGGAATGCATACTGGTGCATCCACTGTGGAAAATAATATGGACTTTCCTTTAAAAAATTAAAAATGGACCTTCCATTTTACCCCAATAATCTCACTTCTAGAAATATATCCCAAGAACTCAGAAACACCAATGAGAAAAAATATATGCACCCCAATGTTCATAGCTGCACAATTTACAATAGCTAAGATATGGAAACAGCCTAAGTGTCCATCAGCAGATGAGTGTATTAAAAACGGTGGTACATCTACACAATGAAATACTATGCTGCTGTAAAAAAGAAGGAACTCTTACCATTTGCAACAGCATGGATGAACCTGAAGAGCACTATGTTAAGAGAAATAAGCCAGTTAGAGAAGAATAAGTATCACATGATATCACTCATCTGTGAAATATAATGAACAACATAAACTGATGAACAAAAATAGATCCAGAGACATAGAAACATCAAACAGACCATCAAACTTCAGGGGGAAGGCAGGGAGGGTGGGCAAGGGGGTAAGGGATCAACCAAAGTACTTGTACGCATGCATATAAGCATAACCAATGGACACAGACAGTAGAGAAGTGAGGACATGTGCTGTGGGGTGGGAGCGGCTGGGGAGAGGTCCATGGGGGGAAAAGGAGACATATATAATATTTTCAACAATAAAGAATTTAAATTTTAAAATGGCAATAAATACATATCTATCAACAATTGGATCTAAAAATCAAAATAAATGAACAAGCAGAACAGAAACAGACTTATAGATACAGAGAACATTTTGATGGTTGCCATATGAGAGGGGGTGGTTTCGGGGATGGGTGAAAGGGATGAGGGGATTTAGAGGTGCAAGTTAGTAGTTACAGTGTAATCATGGGGGTGTGGAGTATAACATGGGGAATATATTCAATAATACTCTAATAACTATGTATGGTGTCAGATGGGTATGAGATTCTGGGGAATGATCACCTAATAAGTTTTGTAATGTTTAATCACTGGGGTGTATGCTTGAAACTAATATAATACTGTATATCAACTGTAATTAAAAATGATTTAAAAAAACTACTCTGTATGATACTATTGTCTGACTAATGGCTCATCTGCTGGTCTCACTGCAGATTGTTCACACTTATGCCTTCATTTAGGGCAGTGATGGCGAACCTATGACACGCGTGTCAGCACTGACACGCGTAGCCATTTCTGATGACACGCGGCCACTGAGGCGGCCGCATGCTGAGAATGAAACATTTGCTGCTCCTGAGGATGAAACATTTGCGACTAGAGTCTTGGAGTTAGACTCTAACTAGACTCTAACTCCAAGACTCTAGTCGCAAATGTTTCATCCTCCCCTATTAGACACTGTGCCAGAGGTCTGTAGGCCAAAACAACAGAAGTCCAGCACAGAGCGTCTAGTTCTGGGACTTCTGGTTAAGCCAGGATCTTTGCCCTCACTTCCGCCGGCAGAGCAGGGAGCAGTGGAACGCAGCGGGGGACGCATCTCTGGGGGCCCTGCCATTACCAGTAACCAAATAACAGTTAACCACAGCAACCATTATCTACTGTTCTGGGGTGTCATGGATTTCTAATCCATCATTACTGAGATAAGTGAGGGGGAGGCTGGGAGAGGCGAGGGGTTGTGGCATGCTATGGGTGCCATTTCCTGCCATTAGAAATAGCGGCAGCCATTTTAATTCACATAAAGAACACCATCTTGCTCCAAAGTGCAGACTCCATTTCACCACTATTACTGTTGTGCATCCTTATTAACCCCTATTTCTGCTTATTAACCCTGCCCTTTCCTAAAAGACAGTTATATGCACCATTTTGTGGTTAGTTAGGCTGGTTAACCCCTAATTGCCTGCAGGCCTAACAAGCTATCTATAATTCTATCTTCTGTCACTGCCCCTCTGATGGAGAACCCAAAAAATAAAAAACTAAGGTTAAGTAAAGGAAGTGGTAGTAGCAGTGGCCGACCCTTTCAAGAGACATGGAATGAGATGTATGGCTTTATAGAAAAAAATGGCAGATCATTTTGCGTTCTATGTACTGAAACGGTAGTAAGCAGAACGTGGAATATAAATAGACATTTTGAAACTAATCATTCCCAACTCTTGGGAAAAAGTGAGGATGAAAGGAAGGAATACATTTC
Source organism: Eptesicus fuscus (assembly GCF_027574615.1). Taxonomy (NCBI): domain Eukaryota; kingdom Metazoa; phylum Chordata; class Mammalia; order Chiroptera; family Vespertilionidae; genus Eptesicus; species Eptesicus fuscus. The sequence goes on along the minus strand of NC_072479.1, from coordinate 13,647,706 downwards.
CAGGCAGCTACACCTTTATAAGAGCCAATCTAATTCCATCCTTAAATTTATGAAAGGCTCTACAAATTTAACATCCGCAAGTTTGAGCATTGCTCACTCTATAGCTCAGCATGGAAAAGCACTCAGTGAGGGAGAATTTATTAAAGAAACTCTCCTAAGATGTGCACCAGTTCTATTTCACGATATGCAGAATAAAGATGCAATTATTAAGAGAATATCTGAGTTACCATTCAGTAGAAATATTATAAAAGACCAAATAATGAGACTGAACACAAACATACAACATCAATTAAAGAGAGACATAAGGAAGTGTAAATATTTTTCGATCTCTCTTGATGAAACTACTGATGTCATATCACATGCTCAGTTGGCCATTATTGGTCGATATTCTGATGGTCTCACAATGAGAGAAGAGTTGATAAAGTTAGTATCAGTGTCAACAAGTAAATCAGGAAGCAAAATATGTAAGGTTGTTATACAAACATTTCGTGACCTAAGCATTGATATCTCTAAAGTTGTGTCAGTGATGACAGATGGGGCACCAAATATGGTGGGGGAAAAAGTCGGATTTGTCAAATTGTTTACAGAAGCTATTGGACATCCGATTGTGTCTTTTCATTGTATTATCCATCAGGAGGCTTTATGTGCCAAGGCAGGATTCACCGACTTAAACGACTTAATGTCAGTTGTTACAAAAATAGTTAATTTAATAGCTGCTCGCCCCCTTCACAAGCGAGAATTTTCGGCACTTTTACTGGAGGTTGATTCCACCTACAGTGGACTGCTGATGTACAATAATGTAAGATGGCTGAGCCGAGGCAAAGTTCTTGAGCGCTTTGTGGAGTGCTTTGAAGAAATTAAGGTATTTCTTGACGATAAGAATCTGAGAAACTTTCCTCAGCTTAATGATCATAAGTGGGTCAACACCCTGATGTTTTTTACAGATCTTTCTGTTCATATTAATGAACTGAACTTAAAGTTACAAGGTTTTGGCAAAAGTATTGACGTTATGTTTGGATACATAAAAGCTTTTGAAAGTAAAGTTAAAATTTTCAAACGAGATGTAGAAACTAAAACTTATAAGTATTTTCCTCAAGTAACAAAGTATTTTGAGAAGGCCAGTGCAGCGGTACAAAATGAAATGGAACTCTTGCATATGAAGTACCAGCATGTTTTAGACTCATTACTTGACCAATTTAGTGATAGATTTAGTCAATTTAGAAGTCTGGAACAGACCATGAAAATAATTAAGTATCCTGATGTAGTAGTCTACAGTAGTTTGGAATTAAATGGTTTCCAATGGATGCAAATTGATGATTTGGAGATGCAACTTGCAGAATTTCAAGACAGTATCTGGTCTCAGGTGTTTGTTGACTTGAGGTCAAAGCTTGAGAATCTGGAAAGGTGCCGCTTGGAGAATCAAGAGGAGTGCCACTACGAACAGGAAATTTGGAGTGCCTGGAACCAACTACCAGACACTTTTAGCACCCTGAAAAATATAGCAATGGCTTTACTCACAATTTTTCCCTCTACATACTTTTGTGAGGCCTTATTCTCAGCGTTAAATAATATCAAAACCAACAAAAGAAACAGATAGACAGATGAAGTTAGTAGCGCTTGCTTGGGCCTGAAGTGTACAAAATACCAACCTTCAATTGAAGATTTAGCCAATGAAATTCATCAACAAAAAAGTCACTAATAGGCAGGTTAGTTAAAGAATTCCCCCTCCCCCTCACTTATCTTAGTTCACGGCACCCGACACAAGCTAAATAATATCAAGACCAACAAAAGAAACCGACTGACGGATGAACAAAGAAGTCACTAAGCAGGTAAGTTAAATATTTAGTTTTTGGTTTATTAAATACAATTATATATAACAATTATACATTTATGTTATTTAAACTATAAATATCGCGAAATAATGTTTTTTCCTCAAAGTGACACACTACCCGAGTTATGCTCAGTTTTTTGGTGAAGTTTGACACACCAAGCCCAAAAGGTTGCCCATCACTGATTTAGGGGCTGGAGTGCTTCAGCTCATATGCCCCCCACAGGCCTCTCTTTCCCCACATTGAGTTTCATCCATCAAGGCCTCCATGGCATCTCTCCGCAAGTCAGCTTGGGCTTCCTTACAGCATGGTGGTTGGGTTCCAAGAGCACCATTGTGAGGCTTCTAGCCTTCCGAAGAACTAACACAGTGACACTTTAGCTGCATTGTATCGGACAAGTGAGTTTTGAGGCCAGAAAAGATATAAGTGGGGGGAAATGCCTCTGCCTCTTGGTGAGAGGAGTAGCAAAGGATCTGTGGCCCTCTTTAATAAAACACAATAGTGTGCCACAATCCTGTCATCAAACTTGTTACCTTGAGGTGAAGATTAAACAAATGAACCCCTCTCCAGCATTGTGTATTTCTTTAGCAAACACTCCTCCTGGCTGCACTTGTGTTCAAGTTAGTAGCAGCTTTTACGAACCCTGCAGTGAAGTTCACTGAACAGATCTTTGCAAATCCCAACACAGAAGTGTCTTAGTTACTATTGAAGTTTTCACCTTTTTTCTTAGCCTGCGAAGCTGACTCCAACTGCTTCTTCAGGTGAATGACAATTCCACCTGTCACAAGCACTGGGTTCTCCAGCTCAAAACACCTTCAGGTTGGAAAACCTGGGTCTGAAAAAGTTCATTTACTGGCCCAGAGCTAGACTCAAGTTAGGATAAGTCCCATGACTCTCATCAGTCTCAGGAAATAGAAGTCGTTCTGTCAATTTTAGTACAGTCTCACTTCTCTGTAATTAAAAATGTCCAATTCAGCCCTGGCTGGTGTTTCTCAATGGTTAGAGCACCAGCCTGCACACCCGAAGGGTCATGGGTTCAATTCCTGGTCAAGGGGACGTACCTGGGTTGTGGGTTCACTCCTTGCCCCTGGTCGGGGCCAGTGCAGAATGCAACCAGTTGATGTATCTCTCTCATAATAATGTTTCTCTCTCTGTCTCTCTCTGTTTTTCTCTCTCCTCATCCTCCTCCTCCCGCCCTTCCACTCTCTTTGAAAATCAATGGAAAAATATCCTCATGTGAGGATCAACGACAACAAAAATGTCCAATTCCATGTAATATCCGAGGCTCTAAATTATTTAAAGTTAAATGCTTCTCCTGACAGATTTGGTCTCTAAATAATAGAAATGACTAATGTCAGATTTGGGGTAAAAAAATGTACAAGATGAGTCTAAGATATCTTGAACCTGAAGGTAAGGAAATCATCAAAGATCACAGCATCCAAAAGAAGGATGAACACAATCAAATATATAAAAACTCATGGGTCCATAATATGACAAAATCAAACACACAAACAAAACACGGAAACCTATTGGCTTTCTTGGAGGTGCCAAGACAACTACACCTCATTCTAAAGATGGATTTATAAAGGGGGAGAATCTAACAGTTAGTCTGCCTTTCTATGTAGTCTGTACTTCAGAGTAACCAAGCAGTTGATGGGGGAAAATCCTTTATGATAAGAAAAACCCAGCTAATTAATACTGAAGTAATTATATTGTTAGAAAATCAAATTTTTACAACCAAATGGTGGAGCTTGAGGACAATCAACAGTGGCTGTTAAAAGGCACAGGAGCAAAGTGAAGGCCTCAGAGACCCATCACACGAATGGAACTCGAAGAGACTGCTTGGATCCTGATTGGAATAAGTCAACTGAAAAATTCATTTTTTTAGCCAAGGGGGAAAAATCAAACATGGACTGCCTATTACACATTAGATATTATGGTAATTGTATTACATTTGGTTGGATGTGATAATAGCGTTGTGCTTATGTTTGTGTGATTTTTAAGCCCTTATCGCACACAAACTGAAGTACTTAACCAATACAGTGATCAATGTCTGAAATTTGCTTTAAAATACTCCAGAAAACATAGTGTTGGGGAAGAATAAGTAAAACACAAAAGGCAGAATATTGATCATTGTTGAGATGAGGGGATGAGTATGTGAGTGTTCATTTATCTATTCTTTCTACTTTTGTGTATATGTGAATTTTTCCTTAAGATGTAAAATTTTCCAAAATTTTAAACATTTTTATGGAAAAGTTAAAGCTCCTCTCTAACTTGGTTCTTCTTTGGACTGGAAGGCTATAGGGGGGGGAAAGGAAGGCCCCATTTCTCCAGGAATCCTCCTACTCATCCCTCCTCTCCCTCACACAGTGACCCCTGGGAAGGGGACCAGAGAAAGAAGGAGGACAGGACCCATTTCACCTGACAGGTGTCCGTGGGATCTAATGGTGGTGTTTTCTGGTCCTGGCAGGTGGTCAAAGTTGATTTTCTTCAGGGTGGGGGTGGATTTTATGTTATTTTTTAAAGATCCTCCTTTCTTGGGTCTCTGTCACCCACAGGCCCCTAATGTGTGCAATGCCCACCACCCCCAGGTTCTGGCTTTTCACCAATGTGTCCCCCCCCCACACACAGATACGCAGACTCTCTGCTGCTGCCCAAATGTCCCTGCCCATGGCCTTCTCAGATGAAGTCCCTTTCAAGGTGGCTTTAGAATGGCTCCCTCTTCCATATAGACCACATCTCATCCCAGCCAAATGCCGCAGAACAGGGTAGAGCATATTCCTTGACTCTGAGGTCTCTCCATTTGTTTCCTTTCCAAATTCTCCTGAGAGACAAACAGGTACACGGGACTGAGCCAGCAGGCTGGGATAGGGGCGGGACTACAGCGGGCTCTGACATTTCCTGGGACTAGTGCTGCTTCTTGGCTAAGGGTTGTCTAAAAAGGAACCTGTCCCATCTTCTCCTGGCATCCTTCCTCTGCCAGGTATGCGAGAAACTTCTCCAGACTAAATCCACTGTGGGCCTCTCACAGAAGGTCTGAAGGCACATGGGTGCCTGATACATCCATCAGGGGGCTTTTGGCAGCAAGTAACAGGATACAAGGGTTTATTATTACATATAATAAGTATAGAGCTAGAAAGTTCCACATTGATCTAGTGGTTTGATGATATCAGGGCTCTCGGTCAGCTTCTCTTATTGTTTTTTCTCCTCTTAGTCACAAGATGGCTGCCACTCTTCCAAGCATCACATTATGCACAATAACATACAAAGGCAGGAAAGAAATGGTAAATTCACTTCATGTACCTCTCTTGTCATCAGAATAGAAAATGTTTCCCAAAATTCTCCAACAGATTTTACATCTCATTGGCCAGAAGAGGGTCACATGCCCCCAACTCCCCTCCTGCCCAAACCCAATCACTAACAAAAGGGAATAGGATTCTCATGATTGTCTTAGACTAATCATGATTCATCCTCTAGAGCTATTTCATCTTCCCTCAGTCACCAATCTCAGAACAAAATTGAGATTTTGTTAACAAAGGAAAAGAAGGGCTAGCTGTTGGTAGACCACCACTTTTCCCACAAGCATCAAATACAAACACCACCTACTTCTACTTCATGACTCTGCCCAGGACAAATCACAGGACAGCATTCATCAGTCCTTCCTCCGTGAAATGAAGTCGTCATACTCATGGCTGGTTTGGGTGACAGGAAGGGAGCTGAAGTCTCCAGTTTAAAGAGGCTTGCTCCTGCATGGCATGCCCTCTGAAGGCCCTGAACAGACTGAATCAAAGTCGGAACCATGTCAGGGGGCCACACCAAGACATGTGCCCTCAGGCTGAGATCCTGGATCTCACCTGGGGATCCGTGTGCCCTGGCCCCTCCACTGGGCAACACTGCCAGCCTGCCTTCACTCCCGCCTCTGACATTCCCAGCCTAAAGCCTGGGTCTGCTCAGCGGGGTAGGGGAGGCGCTGTGAAGGACTAACAGCTGTGACTAACAAAAAAACAAAACAAAAACAAAAAAATACACAAAGATCATTTAGGACTTTTACAGCAGAGAGTGGGAAGTGGGAAGAGGGCTGGGATATAATGTGAAAATCAGCCAGAAGCAACGTAAGGGGTGTTGGAGTTCTGATAGCATATGGCAGATGCCGCTACAACGGAATATGTAACTGTCTAGCCAGATGGAAGGAGAAAGGAAAAGGAAAATAGAGGAAGAGAAAAGGGGAAGTAGGGGAATGAGGAAGGAAAGAGAACAGGGTTGCTTGCTCTGGGTTTGTGGGTTAACTTTCAGAGGTTTGCTTCTGTTGCTGTTTTCACCTGGCTCTGGTGAACACTTCCACAGGTCATAGTGTGGCTTGTTTTAATTAGTTTGAATAGCCGTGCTCTGGGTTTGGGGATTAATTTAATTTTCACCACTGTAATAGACTAATCTGATTATTCTCCTGGGGAGTTTGCATGTGAAATATTGAGACAGAATTAGCAAAAACGAGTGGAAGCAAAAGAAAAGACAGAAGGCAGACAACAGAGGCCAGCGGAGCAGGACTATGAAAACAATGCAGGAAGGAAGCCGGGGCCCAAAGGACCGCTGGAAAGAGTCACTCGGTGGCCAGGGGCGTACTGGGATCAGACACTCAGAAGCTGTGATCACTGGGGGACCAGGTCAGCAGAATGAAGCTCAGCCAGTTCCAGCTGCCCAGGGGGACCAGGCATTCCTGGCATGAGAGCAGCTTTCCATTCAGAATGAGGAAGACAGCCTCTTGCTCTGTCCTCCTGAGGCTTCTGCCACGTGACACAGTCCTCATATTTTAATTTCCTCACACTTCCCTTTAATAAGCCCAGTTTCAGTTCTCTATTCACTTGAGGGGTATGTTTATTAGGGGTTTTGGTATGTCTAGCATTTGCCTGTGTGCCCCCAAAATAAATTAATTTATTAATTCATTCATTCATCCAGCACATATTTAATCTGCACAAGGTGCCAGGTTATGAGGTTTCAGGAATGAGAGAAATGGCACTAAATGTTACATTTCGATCCTAAATATTTTACACCTTAGAAAAAAGCATGGAAAACCTGAAACTGAAAACAAGTTAACTATGAAGCAAGAAAGATTAAAACGACGTTCAGTACCTTAAGGGAAGAAGAAAGGAGACGGGACCATGAGGCTCTCTATTTCCTGGTGGGGATGGGAAAGCAATGCTGGGATCTCTGGGTCTGTTCCTTGGGCCCCCGCCTGTAAGCTGACAGTGCCTGTCCCTCATTGCCCCTTGGTCCTCTCCAGACCGGCAGGCATCCTGTCCTTGGGGACAATCTGAACCTTGCACCCTGGGGTCCTGGCATGAGGAGGCCAACCCAAGACCCAGTTCTGGGTGCCGGAGTTGCTTTAAGGCCTTAGGCAACGGGGAAAAGGCCTCCACTCTGGACAGTGGTGGCTGTGTTTGGCTTTTAAAATTAAAAATAACAAAGATATGTGAGGTCCTTGTGCCTTTCATCTACTAGGCTCCAGCCACATGGCCAGAACCGCAAGCCCACTTCCTGCCTCAGCTGTCTTATAATAAAGGTAAGTATGACTATAATAACAATATTGTAGATATTTTATCCCAAAGAGCACTCTAGCTATGCTAGCTGTTGGGTGCCAGAGTTTTTTCCTTTCTTTTTAAATTGAATTTATTGAGGTGAAATAGGTTAATAAAATGATATAGGTTTAAGGTATAATTTCTATAATACAAAATCTGTATATTGTATTGTGTATTCACTACCCCAAGTCAAGTCTCCTTTCATCATCATTTACCCTTGCTTTACCATCTTCTATTCCCTTCCCCCCTCCCCTTCCCATCTTTGCCTCTGGTAAATGCCATCCTGTCTATGAGTTTTTCTTTTGTTTCATTTTTTGCTTAATCCCTTCACCTTTTTCATCCAGCCCCCTAACACCCTCCCCTCTGACAGCTGTCAGTCTATTCTCTCTATCTTTGAATATGTTTCTATTTTGTTTGTTAATTTATTTTGTCCATTAGGGGATCAATCCTGTGACCCAGGTACATGTCCTTTGACTAGGAATTGAGCTCTCAACTCTTTAGTTACTAGCCAATACTCTAACCACTGAGCTACACCAACCAGGCCACCATTTTATTTTTTATTAATGTGTTCTTCTGTTGTTGTTGTTTTCTTCTCCTCCTTATTTTTCTTCTAAAATAAGACCCTTTAACATTTCTTGTCATTCTGGTTTGGTCGTAATGGACTCCTTTACCTTTTTCTTGTCTGGGAAGTTCTTGATTTGTCCTTCAATTTTAAGTGATAGCCTTGCTGTGTCAAGTAGTCTTGGTTGTAAGCCCTTGATTTACTCACTTTGAATATTTTATGCCAATCCCTTCTGGCCTGAAATATTTCTGTTGAGAAATCAGCTGAGAATCTTATGGGAGCTCCCTTCTAGATAACAGTCTTTTTCGTGTTGCTTTTAAGATACTCTCTTTGTTTTTGCATTTACTTATGATGTCTATTGATGTGAGCCTCTTTGGGTTCATCTTGTTTGGAATTCTCTGTGCTTACTGGACTGTGTGTCTCTTTTCTTCACCAGGTTAGGGAAGTTTTCATCATTATTTCTTCAAATAGGCTCTCGACACTTTTGTCTTTCTCTCTCTCTCCTTCTGGTACCCTTATTAAGTGGATGTTGTTACACTTCATGTTGTTGCAAAATTCCCTTAAACTACCCTCACTTTTTTTAATTCTTTTTTTCTTTTTGCTGCTCTGACTGGGTGTTTTCTGCTATTTTGTCTTCCAAATTGTTGATTTGATTCTCTGCTTCATCCAACCTGCTATTTATTCCTTTCAGTGTGTTCTTCATTTCAGATATTGTATTCTTCACTTCTGGGTGGTTCTTTTTTTGTGGTGGTTTTTATGTAATTTTTCATGCTGTTGTAGTTCTCACTAAGTTCCTTGAGCATCCTTATAACCATTTTTTGAACTCCATATCTGATAAACTGCTTGCTTCCATTTCATTTAGATCTCTTTCCTGGATATTTCTCTCATTCTTTCATTTGGGGCCTGTTTCTGTCTCCTTAATTTGGCTGCCTCTTTGTGTTTGTTTTTACGTATTAGTTAGATCTACTATGACTCTCAGTCTTAGTAGAGTGGCTTTATGTATTAGGTGTTCTGTGGGACCCAGGGTGCAATCTCCTAGATCACTTGAGCTGGGTGCTCCAGGAATATCCTTTGTGTGGGTTATGTGGGCCCTCCTGTTGTAACTGAGCTTGATTGCCATTGGCTTGTTTGTACATGAGATCAATCCTCAGGCTGGCTGACTGTGAGGATCAACCCCAATCATAGTGTACCATCTGCTTTCTAGTTGTTGACCACAGAAGCAGAAGTCATCTTAGCAGGGTTTGGTGCCTGCTGAGGTCTCCCTCTGGATATGCCACTTGTGAAATTTATTCGATCCTACTCTGATGTTGTCTGAAGCTGGTTGTGTTTGTTTTGGGGCCTCTTTGGAGGCACTCTTACACAGGCCAATGCCAGATGCTGCCTGAGACTATCCTTGGGAAACCTGTTTGGAGCTATGAAGTGATCCACAGTTTGTGGCTGCCTCTGCCTGGCCTGGGTGTGTGTGGTAAGGACCAAGATGTACCCCAAGACTGGCTTGTACCAGCACTGGGCCAAGAGGCAGGTCAGCAAAAGTCCCAAAACACCCTGAGATCTGCCTCCATGTGCCTCTGCCTGCCAGCTGCCTGTTAGACTCAGTCACTGAAAGAACCTCTGCTGGTACTCAAGTTTCATGAGGTAGGTTCTCAGTGAGTCACCAGGTAGGGGTGAATGGTGTTCACCAGATATTACAGGTCCAAACTCGGTGCCAGGGCTGGGTCTGAGGCCATTCAGCAAATGTCCCAGGGTATACCAAGTCCAGCTACTACCTGCTGTGTGTTCATACATTTTTGTGGTAGTGTGGGGTCTCAGGGAGTCCTCAGCATGACACAAGCAGAATTATTAGGCCCAAACAGATCAAGATTTAGCCAGGTTTTTAAGGGGGAAATGTCCCCTGGCCCAGAGCCACACAACTCAGTCTGTTCAGAATTCTTCCCAGACCTCAGTAGGGTAGACCCACCCAGAGTCAGGAAGGTGAAGTGCCAACCAAGTTCACTGAGAAGTGGGAGGAATGGCCTCACCCCAAAGCCACACAAATCAGTCACTGACACCTACTGAGTTTGCACAAACTTCTATACCTAGGCTCAGTCAGCTGACTCCTGAGCAGAGCACAAGCTCCACAGGGTGGAACAAGAGGGAGGCCAGGTGGTGGGGTATTGCATTGTCCCAGGCTGATGAAGTAAGGAGGAGAGTGCTCTTCCCAAGAATTATGGTGCCCTCATTGTGGGAGAATGACTCACACAGGGATCCTGGTAGCTGTCCCTTCAACTCTCTCCTCAGAGCCACAAACCCCAGTCTCTCCTCATGCATCTCTAGTCTGCTCCACCATCCCTACCCAGGAGCCCAGTGTGAATGGCTGTGAAGGAGATTTTGCCTGTGGGGCCTTTAAAAGGGTGCCTGTGTCTCTAGCCAACTCCTGTTTCTCCTTGGTGGACAGAATCCCCGCTGATTTTCACAGCCAGATGTTTTGTGGATGCCTCTTCTGGGCTCTGGGGCTCTGGGCTGGGGAGCATGGTTTGAGGTTAAGACCCCATACTCCTTATAGAGAACTTCTGCAGCTGAGATATCCCTGTGGGATTTCAGCCACAGCCCAAGGGAGTGGGGCCAGCCCTTTGTGCATCTCCACCCTTCCTACCAGTCTTGCTGTGTGATTTTTTCTGTATACCCTTCATTATAAGACTTCTCTTTAGCTAGTGTTCATTTGGTTATTGAGATTGATTGCTCTATATTTTAGTTGTAATTCCAGTTTGGTCCTGGGAGGACGTGAGTGTAACTTCCACTTATTCTGCCATCATTTTGGATTTAGGTGCCAGTGTTTTAAATGTAGTTCAAGGGAAGGAAATGTGACTTCTATGTCAGATGCCAGTTTTTCCTAGAATAAGCATTTGCCTGCTAAATTTGGAATAAATAATCAAGGAGAGGGATCTGCTGAAGCTGATCGGCTAGCAGATTTGAGGCCAAATTCAAAGGCTGGGTGCTGAGCTCAAGTGCACTTCACTTAAATTATTTTTTTTAGGATGTGGCATCATTCAGAAGCCCAATTGATTCTTGTGTTCTCTCCAAATCCTTGAAACCTGGATATGAGAAATGTGCTCTAAGCACAATTTCAAAAGGGGAAAAGAACAATTTTTCTCACTTTTTATAATAGTTGAAGATATACTTAAAGAATTATTGTGGTCTCATGTTTGCTGTCTTCATATCACCATTACCTGGATGGGAGCTGCTCAAAATCAGTGGCAACCACTGAAATCACCCATGAAATGGTTTATTCCACATTCCCTTCAACCATCCCACTCTACTTTCATACAAGTAACAATAACTAGACCCAACTCGAACTTACTCATAAAGAAACACGAACCCAGGATATATAATTTCTGACAAGAAGCAAAGCCTTGACTTTAGACTCACAAGCCAAGGGCCTTAAAAGAAATTAGACCAAAAACCTGAATAAAACAAAATAGGGCAAAAAAGTAAAGCATTTGGGTAAAGACTTTCTCTATGAAGTTTTTGACTCTCCACACTGACAAAATTATTCTCATCACTCTGACTGTGATAACCCAGCCTTAGCTGTGCTTCATTTTCTTCCAGAATGTATTATGCATGTGAAGAGGGGTGTTTCAGGAGGGGAAACTGGCCTAGTCCTGCTTTTCTTTATATTTTATGTGCTGACTCTCTGGACATGTCTTTCTGTCAGGAAGAAACAACTGTTGGTCTACAGGGATAAGAGTCATTCCTCATCTCCTTTGGAAGCTCTACTGGGTGCCCTCACACTGGTTCCCACTGAGTTGAGGGGCTGTCCAATTATTTGAATGACAAATAGGGACAACACCTAACAGCCCACAGAAGAGATTTTCCAACTGTTGCCTAAAAAGGAATCTTACATTTCTCCTCATTGGAACTATCATTACATCACTACCCGCAGGAGGGACTTGGTATTTGTTGAATGGATGACTCACGCTACAGGACCACCATTCATCATAGGTGGTTACCTTGGCCCACATTGCCTGCACCCAGGCCCCTCTAAGGAAGACCACCTGTATAGGGAGCAGGGAAGTCCTACAGGATGAGTTTCCAGAGCAGGAGTGGGGGACAGGAGCTCCACACAGACTAACAGTTCCTCCTCTTCTCATTGTTGAGATTCTGCTTACAGCCTTCCAGTAAATTTCCCATTTTTCTTAGAATGATCAAGTCTGAACTCCTTAACCTAGTCCATATATCCTGATGACATGACCCTTGGGATTCTGTTCTACCCTGCCTCTTGCCCTTGGCTCCTTCATCCACCTGGCTCCAGCCACCTTCCTGCCTCAGCCTTCCTATGTACCAGCTCCCACCCAACCCTGTCCCATTTCCCACTCCAGATGAATTCAGGGTCAGCTCACAACTCACCAACCCTGAGAAAGCTCCTCTAAGAAGGTCCACTGCTGAATGCTCTCAGGCACCCTGTGCCTTCACAGCATGTCTCTCCACTGGACATCTATGCTCATTTGTATAACTGTCTTCACCCTTTAGACTGTAATCTTCATGAGGCAGAACCACCCCTGTCTCCTTCATCCTCATACTTAGCAACCAGCATATTAACTGGCACTGAGGAAGCTGGCACAGAGGAAGCTGGGAGGGAAGGAAAGTGAGGAGAGGGGAAGCTCCTTACAGTTCCTTCTCTCCAGCCCACTGACTTACAGGCAGATATAACAGAGAGGGGCAGGGAAAGAATTACTGAGGACTTCAGTAGACTCATTTCATTACATCCTGTGTGTGCTCTACAATGAAATAGTCATGTAAGAAATTTTTCTCACAAAAACTGTATTGGTTTTACCATCTTCATTACATTTTTTATATTGGTCTGCTTCATTAAAGATGGATGTTCTCAAAGCCTCTCCACCAGAAAAGTGCCCTGGTGTGTGCAGCAGTAAGTGTTAAGCCTCTTAAGTCATTTCTGTAAGATAACTAACTTCCGCAGAGTGAGCATAAGGGCAGCTGACTAAGTGCCAGGCCCGTTGGAGCCTGGTTTTTCCTAGTTTTTTGTTGAGAGGCTACCCTCCCACAGTGGACTGGCCAGGGGGATGTTCAGAATCTCCTGGTTCCATGGAAGGGGTCAGGGCTATAAAAGCAGTAGCTACTAATGTTCCCACTGAGCCCTTACCCCTCACCACATGCCAAGCACTGTGCCAGGCAGGACTGGGGCGGGGGGGGAGGGGTGTGCGTGAAAGCTCCAGCATTAGGCATCCATGCTTTGCTGACCCACAGGTGACCTCAAGCAGAGACCTCCCCCCTGTGCCCCAGCTTCTGCCTTCATAAAGTGAACAGTACCTATCTCAGGAAGGTTGCAAGGATTGAGTGACAGAATGCACACCAAATGTTGAGCTCATGGGAAAGCTCTCAATGCTAGTTAACTGTTAACATTGTCCAACAAACCATCTTATCATTTCCTCAGAGCAAACTGAGGATGGATGTGCACGTGGGCGCAGGCATGTGTGTGTCGGAGTGGCATCGAGAGGCTCACGCAGATTGGTTTGTCCACCAAGCCCCTGTCCACCATCACTGCTGTGATCTGGAAGGAGGAGAAATGCCACCAGCAGCTCCCTCCTCACCCCAACCTCACTCACCACTGGGTGACACTCACCCCTCTGTGGGACCAAGGTTTAGTTTAGCGCCTGCTCCAAACTGGGAGACCTCATGAGAGCAATTCCAGAGAGAAAATATATGACTAATAAAATACTTCTGAAATAGTAATTCTGCAAGCTTTGATAAAAGATAATATTTATGGAATATTCTAGGATTTGGGTTGAAAGTGAAACATGAGGGTCATAAATATATCATCTAACTCATTAGGCAAGCCACAGTCCTGGTGTCACATAAAGTAGGTCTATAGCCCTAAGATCCATTCATCACATTATTCTGTGCTTACTATCTCGAAACCAATAGTAAGTCCCTTTGTGGGAGTGATGATTAAAGATGAAATTTATCATGAAGGAATACTGCCAATGCTTAAAGAAAGGCTAGGTACATGAAATTCAGAAAATGGTTTTGGGTCCTTTCCCCCAGTAGCTGTGGCACAGGATAAAAACTTTATTGGGAATACACCCAAAGGTGGCAGTGTCCTACATCTACCCCTCCCCAGCTGAGCAGAGGAAATGGTCTCTGCATTTCTGCATTTCTCCAGTTCTGAGCTGCCCTTCCTCAGGAGCCCCGTGCACTGCAGGGAGGAAAGGTGAGAAACTAAATTTCCCAGGATTCTGTAAATTCAGTCTGATAGAATCTTTTAAGTGTTACCTTTAGGTATATGCTCAGGCTCTGAAGTATTTCTGAGTCTCTCAGATATTTCCCCCTCTTCCCACTCTTCTTCAAGATGGTGAATGAGAGGCTGGGGGAAGCTAACCTCATCTCCCCTAATGTCTTCCAGAGACCCCCTTGTTGTGACTGCATAGTGGCCACCCCCAGATTTTCTGAGGAATAACAGGACCTTCCTGGATTAGGGGAGAGGGAGAACGTGCCAACACCCTCTATAAGGGTCCTTGTCACTGCTCTCATAGAAAGTAGGTTCCACCTGTCGGTGGGCTCTTATGAGGTTACTAGAGGCCCGGTGCATGAAATTCGTGCACTCAGGGGGGTCCCCTCAGTCTGGCCTGCACCCTCTTCCAATCTGGGATCCCTCAGGGGATGTCCAACTGATGGCAGTCGACCATCCTTAGCGCTGCCGCAAAGGCGGGAGAGGCTTCTGCCACCACCGCAGTGCTCGCCAGCCATGAGGCCGGCTTCTGGCTGAGTGGCGCTCCCCCTGTGGGAGTGCACTGACCACTAGGGGGCACCTCCTGCATTGAGCATCTTCCCCCTGGTGGTCAGTGGGTGTCATAGCAACCGTTCATTCCACTGTTCGGTTTAATTAGCATATTATGCTTTCACTAGAGGCCCGATGCATGAAAATTCATGCACTGGAGCAGGGGGGTCCCTCAGCCCAGTCTGCCCCTCCCACAGTCCGGGAACCTTCAGGGGCGGGAGGTGACCCGGGGATCAGGGGAAGGCGATGCCCCATTACACCTCTGCTGCTGCCACTGCTGGGAGTGCAAGCCTCGGCTGGCCCTGGTTACCTGACCCTCAGGCGGCCCTGGGAAGCTGGGCAGCTGCCATCTGAAGCTTGCCTGCACCTCGAGCCAGCCCTGGGTGGCTGGGGGGCTGAGAGGACTGGGTGCTGCCATCTTGCGGCTATGGGCACCACCATCTTTGAGGTCATGGCAGTCAATTAGCATATTCCCTCCTTATTGGCTGTGAGCACCACCATCTTTGAGGGTGAGGCAGTCAATTAGCATATTCCCTCTTTATTAGATAGGATTAAATAGGACTAGAGGCCGGGTGCATGAAATTCATGCACGAGGGGATTCCCTCAGCCCAGCCTGCACCCTCTCCAATCCGGGACCCCTCAGGGGATGTCCGACTACCTCTTGCAATCCAGGACTGCTGGCTCCTAACCCCTCTGCCTACCTGATTGCCCCTAATCGCCTCTGCCTCGCCCCACACCTGGGACCCAGGATTCCCTCCTCCGGCCAGTCGCAGGCACCTGGAACCCAGGCTTCCCTCCCTCTGGCTGGCCGCAGGCATCCAGAACTCGGGCCAGCTTTGCCCGGGCCAGCCACAGCCACAGGGGACCATGGGCGGGCGGCTTCGCCTGGGCCCCAGGCGCAGGCGCTGGCACCTGTGACCGCGGGGCATGCATCTTGTCCCTCTCCCGGGCTGCAGGTGCAGGTGCAGCCACTGGTGCCCGGGACTGCGGACACCATGAGGCATGCAGATTGTCCCTCTCCCAGGCCACAGGCGCAACCACTGGCGCCCGGGACCGCGGGGCAGGCAGCTTGTCCCTCTCCCAGGCTGCAGTCCTAGCCGCTGGTACTCAGAACCACGGGGTATGCAGCTTGTCCCTCTCCCAGGCCGCAGCCCCAGCTGCTGGCACCGCGCAGGCAGCTTGTCCCTCTCCCTGGCTGCAGCCTGGCTGGTCCCCATTCCTCTCTCCCCAGTGTTGAGTGTCTGAGCCATTACGGCATGATGACCATTTGCATATTAGCTCTTTATTAATAGGATAAGGACATGGCTGGGTCCCTTGCACATCACAGCCAAGTGACCTGCAGTCCCAAAGGGACTGCTGGGCCATAGCCTCATGCCATACCTGAAGGATCACATTGGGGACCAGCCATGATTACAAAGATACCTTCACAGAAAATCATCTGTTTCTCAGCAACAGCAATGGAAAGATTGACATCATTACAGGTGACATCTCCTATGACAGATAGTTTATCAGGTATAGTAGTGCAAATAGGGACAAGCAGAGGATGTTGGGGTGCCTATCCCGGATCACGGTTTTGGTCCCGCAGCTGAAACCGGTTTGGCTCAGTGGATAGAGCATCGGCCTGCGGACTCAAGGGTCCCAGGTTCGATTCCGGTCAAGGGCATGTACCTTGGTTGCGGGCACATCCCCAGTAGAGGGTGTGCAAGAGGCAGCTGATCGATGTTTCTCTCTCATCGATGTTTCTAACGCTCTATCCCTCTCTCTTCCTCTCTGTAAAAAAATCAATAAGATATATTTTTTTTAAAAGAGAGGCAAGCAATCTATTTACTAGCAGAAGGACACAATAAAGCCTTGTCTGGGTAGCTCACTTGGTTGGAGCATCATCCCATAAACCAAAAGGTTGAGGTTTCGATTTCCAATCAGGGCACATACCTAGGCTGGGGGTTTGATCCCTGGTTGGGCACATATGGGAGGCAACTGATCAATGTTTCTCTCTCTCTCTCTTTCTCTGAAATCAATAAAAACATATCCTTGGGTGAGGATTTTTTTTTTTTAGGGATATGATACAGTGATGATCCCAGATATAAGCTCCCCCATGAAGTCTTCCTCAGTACCTACTTAGCAGGCAGCATAAAGTCTCACTCCCTCCTCTCTGCTCCCACAGCCTGGGGTTCATTTCTAACACCATCACTCATGTGTCCACAAACAGCACAACCCCAGCCACAGAGGTCCTTCCCCAAGTGATCACTGCCATTTCCTCTTTCTGAACCTTCTTTAAAATGTGGAAATGTGTTGAAATGATGACTATCTTTTGAGCAACGTGTCCCAGGGCCAGAGGAAAGGTGTCCAGCTCTTCTAGTAACTTCTGAGTCAGGACCCAGAAGCTCTCGGGGAAATCTCCCGCCAACCTGCCATGCTTTCCAGGCATCCTCACACCTGCTCTCTGGTCTCCATTGCTGTGCAAGACATGGATTCCCTCCTTGACCAAACTTGAGTCAGGCTTCACAGACCTGCAGGCTTCATCCTTGCCCCTGTCCTCAGTGTGTCAAATCCAGTTTTCCCAGAGTCTAAATCAGTTTATTGAGAACCCCCCAACCTTAATATCCAAGTAAGCTCCTCCCACCTTGGTACTACCCAAGTTCCTAGTAATTTTCCACCTACTACCTCATCCTGCCAGTTGATTAACAATCCCCATGTGTGCCTACTGTATTCAGAGTTGTGTTCAGTCTCCCTCCCCTACTTTAATAGTCTTGACTCTTACCCCTTTCAATAAATTCTTCCTTGGCATTTCCACAAGTATCAGCATAATTTCCTTTTACCAGTTCCAAAACTACCCTAAGACTTGGTCACTGGAAACCACCATTTGATTTTGCTTCTGATGCTGGAAGAGCACATCCAGGCAATCTATCTCTGATCCCCGGGCATTGGCTGGAGAGACAGGGCTGCAGGAACCACTCCAGGACAGTCCGGTCACTCTCCCATCTGGCACCTCCCTGCCTCCTGTCCTCTCCCTCTCTACCTGGCATCTCATTCTCCGGAGCCTCTCCCCGGGCCATGGCCTTCTCTAGCAGGGTAGGTCTCTGGGTGGTCAGACTGCTTACGTGGTGCTGGCTTCCCACAGAGCAAGCATTCCTGGGTGATGCTCCAGGAAGCCCAGGAGAAGCTGCAAAGCTTCCCATGACCTAGACCGGAAGCCCCAGATGTCACTTCTGCCTCAATTCCACCGACAAAACAAGTCACTACGGCCAGCCCAGATTTCAGGGGAAGGATGGAATACACTCCCCTCTCAACGGGGAAGTGGCTTTTTTGTGTCCAGGGAGGGAAGGAAATGATGGCAGCATCTCAGAGACAAGCTACCCCACCGTCTGTCATTTGCCCTGGGTTTGCCCTTCTCAAAACAGGCCACCCCAAGGACTTAACCCTTGGGCCATTGACTATATTTATTTGTTTTTAGAAGTGAAAATTAATTTATTTTTTTCCAAGAAAAACGATTTTAAATATAATAATGTCACATGCAATAAACATTAACATTTCAAGAAAAACAATCTTAAATATAATGTTACATGCAATAAACATGAATTATTCAAGAAAAAACTATCGTAAATATATCATTATTACATGCAATAAACATTAATATTTCAAGAAAAAAAGGATTTTAGGTATAATAATATTTTAAAAACTGTACTAACATAGTATGATATCACAAAAGTTGTAGGAAATATTAAACATCTACAAGTAACAGGATTACTTCTATTAGATTCTAAAATATCCCCACCCCACCCCCACTGGCTCTATTTTTGTTCATCAGTTTATGTTATGCATTATATTCCACAAATGAATGAGATCATGTGATATTTATCTTTCCCCAACTGGATTATTTTGTTTAGCATGATGTTCTCCAGGTCCATCCATGCTGTTGCAAATATGAAGAGTTCCTTCTTTTTTACAGCAGCATAGCATTCCATTGTGTAGAGGTACCACAGTTTTCTAATCCACTCATCTGCTGATGGACACTTAGGCTGTTTCCAAATCTTAGCTATTGTAAATTGTGCTGCTCTGAACATAGGGGTGCATATATCCTTTCTGATTGGTGTTTCTGGTTTCTTGGGATATATTCCTAGAAGTGGAATTACTGGGTCAAATGGGAATTCCATTTTTAATTTTTTGAGGAAACTCCATACTGTTTTCCACAGTGGTTGCACCAGTCTGCATTCCCACCAGCAGTGCAAGAGGGTTCCTATTTCTCGCCAGCATTTGTCATTTGTTGATTTGTTGATGATAGCCATTCTGACAGGTGTGAGTTAGTACCTCATTGTCGTTTTGATTTGCATCTCTCGGATGATTAGTGACTTTGAGCACGCTTTCATATGTCTCTTGGCCTTCTGTATGTCCACTTTCCAGAAGTGTCTATTTAGGTCCTTTGCCCATTTTTTTATTAGATTGTTTATCTTCCTTTTGTTAAGTTCTATGAGTTCCCTGTAAATTTTGGAGATTAGACCCTTATCGGAGATAACATTGGCAAATATGTTCTCCCATGCAGTGGGCTTTCTTGTTCTTTTGTTGATGGTTTCTTTTGCTGTGCAGAAGCTTTTTATTTTGAAGTAGTCCCATTCATATATTTCCCTCTTAGTTTCCATAGTCCTAGGAGCTGTATTGGTAAAGATATTGCTACAACATATGTCTGATATTTTGCTGCCTATGGATTCTTCTAAGATTGTTATGGTTTCTCGTCTTACATTTACATCCGTTATTCATTTTGAGCTCATTTTTGTGTATGGTGTATGTTGGTGATCTAGTTTTATTTTTTTTTGCATGTATCTATCCAATTTTCCCAACACCGTTTATTGAAGAGACTATCTTGCCTCCTTTGTCAAATATTAATTGAGCATAATGGCTTGGGTCGATTTCTGTTCTGTTCCATTGGTCTATATGTCTGTTCTTATACCAATACCAGGCTGGTTTGAGAACAGTGGCTTTGTAATATAGCTTGATATCTGGTATTGTTATGCCTCCAACTTTGTTCTTCTTTCTCGGGATTGATGCAGCTATTCAGGGTCTTTTTTTATTCCAGGTAAATTTTTGGAGAATTTATTCTAGGTCTGTGAAATATTCCGTTGGTATCTTAATGAGGATTGCATTGAATCTAGAGATTGCTTTGTGTAGTATGGACATTTTAATGATGTTGATTCTACCAATCCATGAACATGGTATATTCTTCCATTTGTTTATGTCTTCCTCTATCTCTTTATTTTACATCCTGTAGTTTTCTGAGTACAGGTCTTTTACCTCCTTAGTTAAGTTTATTCCTAGGTATCTTAATTTTTTTGTTGCAATGGTAAATGGGATTGTTTTTTTAGTTTCTCTTTCTGTGAGTTCATTATTGGTGTGTAAAAAAAGCCATAGATTTCTGGGTGTTGATTTTGTATCCTACAACCTTGCCGAATTCATTTATTAAGTCTATTAGTTTTTTGATGGAGACTTTGGAGTTTTCTATATACAATATCATGTCATCTGCGAATAATGATAGTTTTACTTCTTCTTTTCCAATTTGGATGCCTTCTATTTCTTCTTCTTGTCTAATTGCTATGGCTAGCACTTCCAGTACTACATTGAACAGGAGTGGTGAAAGTGAGCATCCCTGTCTTGTTCCTGTTCTTAAGGGAAATTGTTTTAGTTTTTGCCCATTGAGTATGATGTTGGCTGTAGGTTTGTCATATAGGGTTTTTATTATGTTGTGATATGCTCCCTCTATTCCCACTTTGCTGAGAGTTTTTATCAAAAATGGATGCTGGATTTTGTAGAATGCTTTCTCTGTGTCTATTGATATGATCATGTGATTTTTGACTTTCAGTTTGTTTATGTGATGTATCACGTTTATTGATTTGTGAATATTGTACCAGCCTTGCATCCCTGGAATAAATCCCACTTGATCATGGTGTATGATCTTTTTAATATATTGCTGGATGCGGTTTGCTAATATTTTGTTAAGGATTTTAGCATCTATGTTCATCAGGGATATTGGCCTGTAATTCTCTTTCTATGTAGTGTCTTTATCTGGTTTTGGAATTAGGATAATACTGGCTTCATAATAAAAAGTTTGGAAGTGTTCCTTCCTCTTGGATTTTCTGAAATACTTTGAGGAGTATAGGTGTTAGTTCTTCTTTGACTGTTTGGAAAAACTCCCCTATGAAGCTGTCTGGACCTGGGCTTTTGTTTGGTGTGAGTTTTTTTTTTATTACTGCTTTTATTTCATCAGTTATTATTGGCCTATTCAAGTTTTTTTATTCTTCCTGATTCAGTTTTGGGAGATTATATTTTTCTAGGAATTTGTCTATTTCATCCACATTGTCTAGTTGTTCATAGTATTTTCTTACAATCCTTTATATTTCTGAAGTGTTTGTGGTTACTTCTCCACTTTCATTTCTGATTTTATTTATGTGGGTCCTCTCTCTTTGTTTCTTGATGAGTCTAGCTAATGGTTTATCAATTTTGTTTATCCTTTCAAAGAACCAACTCTTGATTTCATTGATTTTTGTATTGTTTTTTAGTCTCTGTGTTATTTATTTCTGCTCTAATCTTTATTATTTCCTTCCTTCTACTTACTCTGGGCTTTTCTTGTTGTTCTCTTTCTAGTTCTTTAAGTTGTAGGGTTAAATAGTTTATTGCTGGTTTTTCGTGTTTTTTTGAGGCATGCCTGTACTGCTATGAACTTGCCTCTCAGGACTGCTTTTGCTGTGTCTCTTTGATTTTGGGTTGTTGTGTGTTCATTTTCATTTGTTTCCAGGAAGTTTTTTATTTCTTTCTTGATCTCGTTGGTAACCGATTCATTGTTTAATAACATGCTATTTAGCCTCCATGTGTTTGAATGTTTTAGGGTGTTTTTACTGTAGTTGATTTCTAATTTCCTTCCACTGTGATCTGAGAAGGTGCTTTATATGATTTCAATTTCCTTGAACTTGTAGAGACTTGTTTTGTGTCCTAGCATTTGGTCTATCTTTGTGAATGATCCATGTGCACTTGAGAAGAATTTATATTCTGCTGCATTGGGGTGAAATGTTCTATAAATGTCTGTTAGATCCATCTGATCCATTGTGTCCTCTAGAGTCTCTGTTTACTTGTTAAGTTTTTGTTTGGAAGATCTATCCAGTGAAGTCAGAGGGGTGTTAATGTCCCCTACTATGACTGTATTGTTGTCAATCTCTTTGTTAAAGTACTCTAGAAGTTTTTTTTATATATTTAGGTGCACCTATATTGGGTGCATATATGTTTACCAGGGTTATATCCTCTTGTTGGATCACTACCTTAAGTATTATGTAGTGACCCTTGTTGTCTCTAGTGAAAGACTTCATTTTAAAGTCTATTTAATCAGATATGAATATTGCTACTCCAGTTTTTTTTTCTTTTTTATTTGCATGGAAAATTTTTTTTCCATCCCTTCACTTTCATCCTGTGTGTGTCTTTTGTTTTGAGGTGGGTCTCTTATAGACAGCTTTTAGTTGGGTCATGTTTTTGTATCCATTCAGTTACCTTACGCCTTTTTATTGGAGCACTTAATCCATTTACATTTAGGGTATTATTAAGAGGAACTTATTTATAGCCATTTTAATTCTCAATCTATTTCTTCTTCTCAGCAATCCCTTACAACAATCCCTTTAGCATTTCTTGTGATGCTGGCTTGGTGGTGATGAACTCCTTTAGGCTTTTTTTTATCTGGGAAGCTCTTTATTTGGCCGACTATTTTGAATGATAGCCTTGCTGAATATAGTAATCTTGGTCTCAGATCCTTGCTTTCTATTACCTTGAGTACTTAATGACATTCCCATCATAGAGTTTCTGATGAGAAATAAAGTGTCAGCCTTATGGGAACTCCTTTGTAGGTAACAGTTTTCTTTTCTCTTGCTGCCTTTAAGATTCTCTCTTTGTCTTTAATTTTTGGCATTTTAATTATGACTTGTCTGGGCATGGGTCTGTTTGAGTTCTTCTTGTTTGGGGTTCTCTGTGTCTCCTGAACTTGTGTGACTCTTTCCTTTACCAGGTTAGGGAAGTTTTCTGCCATTATTTTTTCAAACACCTTCTCTAGTCCTTTCTCCCTTTCTGCCTCTTCTGGCACACCTGCTATTTTTATATTGTTACATTTCACATTGTCCCACAGCTTTTGAAGCTGTCCTCCTGTTTTTTAATTGTTTTTCTTTTTGGTTCTCTGATTGAATGATATTTTCAACTCTGTCTTCTAATTCACTGATTCAATCCTCAGCTTCCCCCAATCTGCTGTGTATTCCTTCCAATGTGTTCTTTATTTGTGTTATGTCATTCTTTATCTCAGACTGTTCTTTTTTCATAGTTACTATATCTTTTTTCATACTGTTGAGCATTTTTACCATCATTACTCTGAACTCTGTTTCAGATAAATTTCTTATCTCTGCTTCATTTACCTCTTCTTCTGGAGAATTCTCTAGTTCTTTCATTTGGGGGTTGTTTCTTTGTCTCCTCATTTTGGTTGTCTGTTTGGGTTTGTGACTATGTATTAGGTAGATCCTCTATACCTCTCAATCTCTAGTGTAGGACAGTGTTAAAGGCTATTTCTGACTAATTGAATCAGGCAAAGACACAAAGCCTCCAGAGACCACCTCTGTCTACAGACTAGTAGGATTCTGACTTAATTGCCCCCAGGAAATCGTCTTCAGGTGTAGGGAGAGTTTTTTCAACAGGGTGGGGCAGTTGCTTCTGCCTGGAGGCTAATTGTTACTTTTAATCTCTTAAGTAGCCTCAGGGCAAGGTGTTTTCCAATAGCCTGTGTCAACTGTCTTTCCCCCAAGGCAAGACAAATGGGTATATGGGAAAGATGTCCTCCTCTGTCTGAGGGAATGACTCAGCCCAGGAAATTTGAGGTGTCTGCCTTCTAAGCTCTATCCCCCGAGTCCCCAGTCCTGGGTTCTGCTCTCACAGCTCCATTCCACTTCACCCTCCCTCTGCCAGAGCACAAGGTGGGTGGCTCCACAGGGAATTTTTGTGCCTTGGCCCTTCAAGAGGGTGCCCAAACTTTCAGCTGCTACTCCCTGGCAGACAGCACCCCACTGTTTTTCACAGCTAGATGTTGTGTGGATACCCTCCTCAGATTTGGTGCTCTCTGCTGGGGAGCCCAGCTTGGGGATTAGATCCCAGAGTTCTCAGTGGCATTCCCCCCCCCCACACACACACAGCTGAGATATCTCTCTGGGACTAAAAGAGCTCCAAGGTCAAAGCTCAAACAATGAGCAACAAAATAAATAACATAGTATTCATTTATAACCCAAAATATGAAATAAGTATGAATGAGTCCTTACTGATATAATGAATGAATAAGTAGGGAAGAAGAGACAAATATCCTTTACAAAAGAATGTCATATGGTGTCAGTGGGTACTAGACTTATCAGGGTGATCACTTCATAAGGTATATAAATGTCTAATAACTATATTGTATACCTGAAAATAATATAATATTGCATGTCAACTGTAATAAAAAATATATTAAAAAAAAAGAATTCCAAATAATTTTAGCTATTACCTCTTCAAAGAGGTGGAGTTGAACTCCTTACTCCTTGAGTATGGGCTGTGTTTAGTGACTTGCTTCCAAACAGTAGAGTTTGGAAGGTGGGAAAAAGTAACTCCACATAGGATATGGAGTTATTTTATGCAACAACTTGACTGGATCACAGGATGCCCAGATATCTGGTTAAATATGACTTCTGGGTGTGTCTGTGAGGGTGTTTTCAGAAGAGATTAGCATTTGAATGGTGGACTGAGTAAAGCAGATGACCTTCCCCAAAGTGGATGGACATCATTTCATCTGTAGAGAGCCTACATAGAACAAAAAAGTGGAGGAAGGTTGAATTCACTTTCTGCCTGACTTGTCAACTGGGCCATCATCTGCACCATCTACACCATTGGTTCTCTGGCTCTCAGGCCTTCAAACTACACCTCTTCCCTTTATGAGTTTCAAACTTACAGATTGAAGATCACGAGGCTCTTTAGCCTCCATAATCATGTAAGTCAACATCTTATAATTAATAAATTAAGTAAAATTTTATATCATTACAATCCTATCTAATAAAGAGGGAATATGCTAATTGACCCTCACACCCTCACAAAGATGGTGGCACCCACAGCCAATAAGGAAGAAATATGCTAATTGACTGCCATGCCCTCAAAGATGGCAGTGCCCACAGTCACAAGATGGTGGTGCCCAGTCCCCTCAGCCCCGCCAGGCGGCAGGCACACAGCAGAGCCAGGCCTTACCCCAGGTGGGTCCGGCTACTCTGCGCACCTGGCTTCGGAGTCCCCCAGTCCCCTCAGCCCCCCAGCTGCCCAGGGCCAGCCTGAGGTGCAGGCAAGCCTTGAATTGCAGCTTCCCAGCCGCCCAGGGCTGTCCCAAGGCACAGGCAAGCCTCGGATGGCAGCTTCCCAGCCACCCAGGGCTGGCCCAAGGCACAGGCAAGCCTCAGAATGCGGCTGTCCAGTCGATGCCCGAGGCACAAGCAAGCCTCAATGTCAGCTGCCCAGCCGCCGAGGGCCGGCCCGAGGCGCAGGCAAGCCTCGGATGGTGGCTGTTCAGCTCCCAGGGCCAGCCTGAGGCGCAGGCAAGCCTCAGATGGTGGCTGCCCAGCTGCTCAGGGCCGGCCCGAGGAGCAGATGAGCCTCGGATGGCGGCTGCCCAGCTCATGCCCAAGGAACAGGCAAGCCTCAATCTCAGCTGTCCAGCCACCCAGGGCTGGCCCAAGGCACAGGCAAGCCTTGGATGGTGGCTGCCCAGTCGCCCAGGGCCACCCGAGGCTCAGGTAACCAGGGTCGGCCAAGGCTTGTGCTACAGGCAGTGGCAGCAGCAGCAGAGGTGTGATGGGGACGTCGCCTCCTGCCCCTGCGGGCTCTTGGACTGTGAGAGGGGGCAGGCTGGGCTGAGGGACCACCCCCTCCAGTGCATGAATTTTCATGCACAGGGCCTCTAGTATTAATATAATAAATAATAAAATAAATAATACTTTATAATATATATGAGTAATAGGCTATAAGTGTGTAAATACAGAAAAAGAGAGAGAGAGAGAGAGATCTTATTGGTTTTGTTTTTCTGAAGATCCCCGACTAACACAATGGAGAAATCAGGCAAACACCTCAGCTAGGTGATCAAGTTCAACATCAACAGTGATAAGTCATGTTAATAACATGTACACTTGATATGGTGTGATTATAATGGCACTTTACCTCTTGCCCTTCCTCCCAAGAACACATAACCTCTGTCTAATCATGAAAAAAACATTAGACACTTCCAAATAGAGGGACAGATCTCAAATTCAGCACACACTGACCAGTACTCCTCAAAACTGTCAAGGTAATGGAAAACAAGGGAAAACTGAGAAATTGTCACAGAGCAAAGGAGTTTGAGGAGACTTGACACCTAATGTAATGCAATAGCCTAAATAAGATCCTGGAACAGAAAAGAGCATTAGGGGAAAACTAACAGTTCAATAATAGTGTACCAATGTTAGTTCCCTATTTGTGACCATGTGTCATTGTAATTGTAGCTGTTGACAAGAGGGGAAACCAGGTATGAAATATATGGAATTCCCTGTACCGTCTTTGCAACTCTTCTGTAAACCTAAGCCTATTCTAAAATGAAACATTTCCTAAAAATGTATATGGCTCAAAGCTAAAATATTCATTTTATTAGACCAAGGAATAGAAAACTGGAAGGAAAAAAAAAGGCCCAAGCTTAACAACATCTGGATCCTGTTACTTCAAAGAGAAGTTCAGATGACACAAATGAAATCAAAAGCAGATAATGACTTTACCAAAAGCTAATTACCTCAGATTGGGGATTTAAGATTTTGAAATTACCAGTGACTGTACATGGAGTAATTAATTTTAAACATTAACTAGACTATGATTTAATTTAAATTTTGAGTTTCAAATTTGCTCCCTTTTCTCCTGGGTAATCCCAATTGAACACACCCCTGAACTGGGAATTGCATTTGCAATGACAGGTCAGGAATTTGAATCACGTGTTCTCCTCCAGTACATAACTAGATTCAAGAAAGGATGACCAATACAGAGTTCTCTCTTTTGCCTTTGGCTACCTGATGAAATTTAACCCACCACCAGCAGAGCTAATCCTACGTTATGGGAGCAGAAAGGGGATTTAAAGTTTTAGTCCCAAGGTGCTGGTAAAGACGACCCTGGTGATGCTGGTGAGAGCAGCCGCATTTTCCCACAGCTGTTTCTCAGTGGAGATGGTACTTGGATGCTTGTTTGGCCATGGCAACAGGGTTGTTGGCTTCCAGTCACGCTGCCCTTTGAGTGGCAGCTCAGTGGGAAACCCAGCTCAGCACAATGAGGGCCCTGCTCTTCAAGGCCAATTTACTAATAGACATCGCTCTTTTCCCAGGCCTTCGGAGGAAGGGGGAGATGAGGCCCAGGGTGCTGTGAACGTGCCCCTTCTTCTGGTATCCCACTGTTTCACTTCCCATCTCTGTCTTGTTCAAGAAGTAAGCATTTGTATAATAAAGTGGTAATATCATGGCTTTGACAGTGTATTAGATTTTATCTTCGCTAAGAAAAGATGAGGACAACGGTTCCTTTCGTCACATTCTAGCACAGCAGCACACAAGAGGGAGGCCGCCCAGCAAAGGTCACATGTGCTGTGAGGGGGTTAGATTGTATTCCAAGCGCACTGGGAAGTCACTGGAAGGTGCAGCCATTTAAGGACAGGGTGTGTTGGGGAGGTTTACTGGCTCTGTCATCTCCCTCATAAACTTTAATGACATGGTAGAAAATTGGGGTCAAAAGAAACAATTTCCCCAAGACTTGATTTCCTGTAAAAGCAGTTACAATTTACCCTACAAGCATCTGTTTTCATGGGACCCCCCAATAAGAAGGAATCAGGCTTTAATTTGAAAGGGGTGTGGACATTCTAGGCCACCATGCACTATTTTTTATGTTAAATCAATCAACAAATATTTATTTGAAATTAGCACTGTCCTAGGCAGAGTGCTGGGCACCAGGAATAATGATGAACAAGATTTAGCCCCATCCTAAAACCCAACAGCCTAGTATTAGAGAGAGGCAGGAATGGGTACTGATTGGGAAAGCTCAGTTCCAATTTCATCTGCCTTTTATAAGTTTTATAAACTCAACCTAAGTAAACATCTACAGGATGATGCCAAAATTTTCTCTGGTATTGAGATCCTGTAGCTCAATCATCTTTAAAGTGTATCGGATTTAAGAACAACTTTTTCTGTTGACATTAGGGAATTTACCAAAGTTAATAGCCATCCCCTCAGATGCTTGGGACACTTCCTATATGCTTTTTACTATATTTAGAATTCCAAAATCTCTTATTCTTTTTTTTTTAAGAGTTTTTATTGATTTTTAGAGAGTTGGGGAAGGGAGAGGGGAGAGAAAGAGAAACATCTATGTGAGAGCAGAACATGGATCAGCTGCCTCCTGCATGCCCCCGCCAGAAATTTAGCCTGCAACCCTGGCATGTGCCCTGACTGGAAATCAAACCAGCAACCTTTCAGTGCACAGGACCATGCTGAACCAAATGAGTCATACCAGCCTGCACCAAAATCTCTTATTCTCTCTCCCTTCTCTATTCTCTTAAGAAAGAAACTAAAACTTACCCACATTGAGATTTAAAGTACTGATGAAACTCAAAGTGTGTTTCAATAAGGACAAAGTTGGTTTTTTCTCTGGATTTGGCCTAAGCACCACTAAATTCCATGGTAAATGGTTAATATATGTGAATTAAAAGAATAAATGAATACACAAGCAAAATTAAAATAGAACAATAAAATGTATTAAAAAGAGCAAAAGGGGAAGTAGAGTTAGGTAGAACAGTAGCATTCCACTAGTCCAAGTAAGGTCATTAAACAATCAACAAACAAAAATAAGAGATATTACAACAGCAAAAATTGTACATATGACATGCTCTCATAAACAAGGATCATTCATTCCAAGGGAAGACAGCAACCTGATCCCAACAAATATGTACACATAACATCAAAGACTGGGAAAATGTGATCATGGTCTGAGGCCAGCAGCAGCCCACAGGCTAACTGGTGTCTAGAGCACAGAAGATGACCTACTGACAGAAACTCTCACGTTAACTGGGAGGGACAGAACATGGGATGTGAAAGCAATAGGATTTTGTACCCTATGTATGTGTTGCTCTTCCCTTGGAAACTGAAGCCTCTGGACTGTAATGTCTGCTCTGGTGAAAGGTAAAGACTGTTAAACTCATAATGCCTTGCTGCCTTTGCTCCAGAAGAAGGTGCCACCTCACTTCACCTTTTTCTTCCGCTCAATCCCATTGCGTTGTGTGATCTTCACTTCCAGAGATCGATACTCTCTTGATTTGTTTTTCCAAAAAGGAATACCTAAAGGTCTTCAATTACTCAACTGCACCAGTTAATATTGATTCCTTAAGTAATTCTTTTTGCAAGCTAATACCGGGGGTCTTATTCCAGCATCTAGAAGGGTTCAGGAATCTGGAGAAGGGCCTGCTGTAAATGATTAGAGTCCAGAGACGAAACATAATTTTGGAAGGCATTTTGGGGGGCCAGGACCCCTTGCTCTTTATTAACACAATTTGTCCTAAGGCAAGGTAGACATACACATCAAAGGCCAGGGTTTAGTACACAGAATCCACTGTCAGATTGGGGGAACTGCCTTCGGCTGTTCAGGTGTTTGGCCAGCAGGAGGCAATAACATGTAGATTGAAATGCCCTCAGCTGTCTGGCAGCAAGCAATCATTTATGCATCCTTTTCAGGTGTGGGGAAATGCCCTCAGCCACTCCAGATGATTCAGCCCTGCTGACATGCTGGAATTAGCTTCCAGCAGCAAGCCACCCTTTAAACAACACAAAAATGCTTCATTGTATGTTACCACCACCCCATACATATACACACACAACCCCTACTTTATCTAAGTGATTCTTACCTTTAAGATCAGTTTTAAGTAGAGCAGCTTCCTCAGCCTCCAGGGTGAGAAAGAAGCAAAGCCACAATCAACAGGGAATATAATCTTTTCTTAGTGAAAAAAGCTCTGGTTACACTTCTGATTATGACAGACCACTTGTTTCAGACCAGGTAAAGCAGGCAGCAATTTGCTGGTAGAGAAGCAGCGATTTTTAGATATTTATTTGTATTCAACTACTTTACTGAACCATATCAAATGAAATGCTTTTTTGATTATTTGGTGTTTTTGTAGGTAGACAACAATATTGCCCATAATTTTTTCCTCCTTATTCTATTTGCTATCAAATTGCATTGGCCAGAACTTGTAAAAAATGGTGAATAATAATAGTGATAGCAGACATTATTGGGTTTTTCCCCCCTATGTAATGGAAATACCTGTACGGTTTCACATTTAAGTTAGCTGTTGTTTAGTAGAGTAATATATTCTATCCCAGATGTACACCTTCAGATCCCTAGTGTTTGAAGGATTTTTCTTATCTCAATAAGGCAAGAACTCTGAATTTCATAAAAATCTCTTCAGCACCTGACATTTTTTTTTTCCCCTTTTTGAGTTACTGGTTGGGTTTATTAATACATTTCTTTTCCTGTCATAAATTTTTCATTCTCACAGTAAATTATTCTTTAAGTGTGCTGTTAAATTTAATTTGCTACTATTTTATGTAGGATTTCATATCTATGGTAAAAGGTGAGGCTGGGCTACAGTTTTCTATTCTGAAATTTGAGGAAAACAAATCTTTAAGACAATTTTAAAATTTATTTTTTATTACTGATTATACAAGTTTTCCATTTTGTCCACATAAAGATTTTTCTATTTATTAGCATTATGCTTTATACTTTAAAACTGCTATTACTAATTCAGTCATTTCTTCAACAAATATTGTGTTTGACTTTATAGATTCAATTCATAATAAGTTTTCCATGGAGACTTCACATTTTAGGAATTTAATCACTGTGCCTGGTGCTGATTTGGCTGTTGGTGATATGGTTGGGAATGTGCCTAGAGAAGTCCTTTTCCAGTACAACTTACATCCCAGGAGTGGGGAACCACAGATGAAGCAAAGTAAGGCACTGTGA
Organism: Eptesicus fuscus; assembly: GCF_027574615.1. NCBI lineage: Eukaryota > Metazoa > Chordata > Mammalia > Chiroptera > Vespertilionidae > Eptesicus > Eptesicus fuscus. The sequence continues at coordinate 13,616,887 of NC_072479.1, read as the reverse complement.
TGGAGATGGCTGCCTGGGACACAGAGGTCAGAGATGGGGTCTCTGAGGAGTCAAGGAGTCAAGCTGAGGTTTCATGGAAAGCAGGCTCGCAAGGGTCAGGGGGGCCCGCACTGCCAAGATTTCAAAGCCAGAACACGCTTGACAGGTTAAAGAAGAAAAAGAAGGACTGGAAGAAAAGGCGGGCAAGTTAAGATAAAGGAAGTCAAGAGAAATTGTTCTCGGCCATCATGATGAGATTAGAGGTATTCTAAGAGCAATGGGAAGACACTGGAGGATTTAATGCACAGAGTGACATGATCCAATGTATAGTTTTAGAAATCAGTGTTGAGACCAGAAACAAGAGTAGCAGCTGGGAGACTAGTGATCACTGAACCCCCAGGTGAGAGGTGATGGTGTTGCCATATCTCTTTTATGGTTTCTTTTTTTCAGTTCTCCCAGAGTGGACATTCTGGATGTTAGCCTATGTGATTGCTTTTACCTAAGAAACAGGTTTCTTACTCTTCTGATGTCCTCTTGTCAATAACTCTTTTTTTAAAAAAATATTTTTAAATTTATTTTAAAGAGGAAGGGAGAGGGATAGAGAGATAGAAATGAGAGAGAATGATGAGAGAGAATCATTGATTGGCTGCCTCCTGCACACCCCCTACTGGGGATGGAGCCCACAACCCAGGCATGTGTCCTTGGCTGGAATCGAACCTAGGACCCTTCAGTCCGCAGGCAGACGCTCTATCCACTGAGCCAAATCGGCTAGGGCTGTTAATAACTCTTTATGGCTTTTTACCTCTCTGTTTTTTGTCAACTTTTCTTTTTGCTTTCTTGTTCTTTTTGCTTTTTTCTGATTCTTAGCTCATTTGTTTGTCACTTGCTTTAAAAACAAAAACATTAGATCCTGGCTGGTGTGGCTCAGTGGTTGAGAAGAGCATTGACCTACAGGAGTCAAGGTTCCATTCCCGGTCAGGGCACATGCCCGGTTTGCGCGCTCGATCCCCAGTAGGGGGCATGCAGGAGGCAGCAGATCAATGATTCTCATCATTGATGTTTCTCTCTCTCTCTCCCTCTCCCTTCCTCTCTCTGAAATAAATAAAAAACATTTTAAAAATTAGAGATGTCAGTATATCCCATAAATCTAATAGGTATCCAGACATCACGAGCTTGGGTACTAAAGGAATTATATCAATTAAATTTCCCTAGGTCAAGAATAACAATTGTTAATTTTTTTTAACCTTCTCATGTTGGAGGACCTCTCCGCCATATGAAACACAACATGCCTGCCCCGTATTAAGTGAAAATATGAGAAACCTTCCCAGCTCCCCTCATACTAGGACACGAACACTAGACTCTAAATCAGAAGCGGGTGACAGGAGGAACTGGTGGCTGTGCGGAGCTCTGCGGGAGGGGCAGCAAGGGCGTCACACATGTCGTCAGAGGAGCTTGTGGAAGCTGCTGGTGGGAAAAGTTCCATAAAGGAGGGGCAACGAAAAGGGAGCCATGAAAACTGGTCACTGGAGGTGGCCACATGGAGATGGGGAGAGTGAAAGCTAAAGCCACTCTTTCTGCGGCATCCCTGTTTTCTCAGTGAAGGGGGAAGCCCCGCCCCCACCATCACCTGGGAGGAAGGGGGCACGAGGGAGTGTTGGAGGTTTGAGGAAAGGCTGCACGGGGGCACACACTGAAAGGGAGGCCATCAGCTACTGAGACTAGCAACTTTTTGAGATTTCTTGAACATTTGTAAACGTCTCCAACATTAAAAAATTTTTGTAGCAGTAAATCCCTAGAAAATGCAAGAAAAATGTTGGATAAACTGTATTGTACTCTAGACCCAGTACGAGCAGAGAAAACCACCAGTAGGGAAAGGTCCAGCAGATCCCGGGGTCTGTGGCGGGAAATACAGGATTGCTCAGAAGGACAAACTGAGGGGGTGAGGGCTGAGCGGCATGCCCCTTCCCAACCCTCCCACAGGGACTGTGCTCCCTACATTCCTAAGCAGAATAGAACCACCCTCCTGAGCATATTACTTTTTCCCATAGCACTTACCAGTTTCTTCCATGCACTGTTAATTACCTTTAAAGGCTGTAGTTTATGACTGCCTCCTTCCTCTCTAGCAGCTCCTTCCGAGTCTCCTCAAGTGTCTTTTACCCACCCCTACCTGATATGTTTCCCTGGGTTCATTCTCAGTTATTTTCAACAATGATTAATTTTAACAGTGCCTGTTACATGTCAGACGCTGAGGATACAAGATGACATAAGTCTTGGTCCCTTGTCCTCAAGGAACGTATCGTGTATCTGAGGAGGCAGGCATGTAACCATTTTCACTGCACAGTGATACACGTAGATGCACCTGAATTGCTAGGAGATCACAGGGGGACCACTCAACCCTGACTGGGAGTGAAGGGAAGTCTTCCTGCTGGTCATGAATTCAAGGCTTCATTGGCCTAAGAGAAAACTTGAAGGATGAGTAGAAGTTCGCCAAAAAGAGGGACAAGGGGGAGAATAAGAACATGGTTTATGCTGGCAGAGCTGATAAACCTCCCCCCACTTCCGGCAGGTCTCAGTCCCCAGCACACTCTGTCCTTGAACAGTTTGCACCTTCCAATGGCCTCTCCGTGCACCTGACCTGTGAACATGCCCGTCTGCCTACCTCAGAGAGGACCTTTGTCTTCATCATGAGCCTTCATTTATTTTGAATTTTGAATTTTTGAGTTTATTCAAGCCAAACTGATGACATATGTCAGGGAGGAAGACCTCAAGTGCTACAGAAAATAACAGTTTTGCAGCTTCTTTTATGCACTTGAAGTTAAGGAGATAATATTCTTTGAGTTTTTTTAAAAAAAAAAAGAGTGATGGGAACAGTCTGATGTAGGAAATAGAGACATTTTCATGGCACTCTCAACTGTACCTTGCCCTTTCCTCTGAAAACCTGGGAACCGAGCTACATTTAACTGATGTTAGACACTCAATAAATGCAGGCACCCTGTCCTTCCTGTACTTTCATGAGTTACAAACTGCCAAACATAGACCTCTTTCCTGAACTCCAGCCTCTAGAATCCAACTTCCTACTAACCCTTTCTGCCGGCACTTCCCACAGTGCCCCAGATTCTTTATGTGAAAAGTGGAGCCCATGATCTTCCCACTCACACACCTGGTGAATTCCTACTCATCATCTAAAACAACCCAGCCACCATCTCTGCTGTAGAAGCTTTATTTCTCAGCTTGGTCAGTGATACCACCATCCCTACCAGCAATCCAAGAGACATCAGAAATCCCTTCCTCTACTCCCCCTTCACAGCAAATTGGCCATCAGGACATTTTGATTTGCCTCCTACTTGACATCCTGACAGTTAACGTTTTGCTTTGATCCTTTATCATCTTTATGTGAACAAGAGCTTCCTCATTGGCACCTGAGGTCCCGGCCTGGATCTCCTTCCTCCCTTCTCCAAAGCAGAGTTTGACGAGGAACCTGTGAGCAGGTAGTTCATTTGGGAGGCACTCAAGGCAGCAGGAATAAGGGAGCCAGAACAGTGATGGGAGGAGCAAAAACCAATATAAGGATGAGTTACTCAGATCACTTCTGTGGGTAGCTGGGGCTCAAGCCCACTCATCAGGAACATGCAGATTGCCAGTTTTTCACTGAGGCAGGACCAGGAGATCATCTATGCACTGGCTCCCATCCACCACCGTGCACTTCCGAGGCCAGTGAAGTAGTGTGGGGCAAGGCGCCAGAGTCATCTGATACCTGCCCAATAAAATCTAGAAAGACACCTTCCTTCCAATATGTCTTTCTAAAATATAAATATGAACCCCCTGCTTAAAATCCTCCATTTCACTGAGGCTTGTAACGCAGCACCCACTCCCATTACAAGAGAGTATAAAGTCTACATGATCTGACCACTGCCTTCCCAACCTCATCTCCCCTCCCCACCAGTGTCCTGGCTTCAGCCATATCAGACTACATAATCTTCTCATTTCTTTGTGTCCACTCATCCTTCCTTTTTGAATGTTCTTCTCCACCTGGTGAATTCCCACTCATCATCTAAACCTCAGCCCCACCACTATTTCTCCTGTAGAAACTTCCTGACCCACAAGAAACAGCTAAAGCTCCCCTCCTTTTTTCCTATAACAAAAAAGTACAAGGCAATGTTACAGGTGGAATAATGTATACAACCCTGTAATTTCACCTATCAGTTTCCTGGTATTACATGCCTGTCACTCCCCCTACTATATTATGTGACTTTTAAAGGCAGGAACCACTGTTAATATTTTTTTCAGAGCCTTAAACAATGTCTGGCTTAGACCATTGACTAAATATTTCTTGTGTAACAACATGAATTGGTCACTTATAATGAGCCAGCTACTTACTTAATGCACATGTCACTTAAGTGCCTGGAGGGATCAAACACTTGTGCTCATAAAGTTCACCTGAAACTTTTACCATCACATGGTCAGGGACAACCAACGGAACAGAATCAGCTGAAGGTGGCATCCCTCTACCACTTACTCTTCTTTACCATAGAGAACAGCTTTCTCCCTTTTCTTTTTATATTTTACCCTTTAAAATATAGCTCTGTGAGAGCAACTGCTATACATTTTATTAGTTCAGGAACCAGAAAATGGATACTACATCAGAGGCTTTAGAGGAAGCATTGGGAAAAGATAAATGGAGATGATGCAACACAGAATAAAAAACATTCCATGGGCTTTTAAAAAAAAAAAAAAAAGCCAAAACCGGTTTAGCTCAGTGGATAGAGTGTTGGCCTGCGGACTCAAGGGTCCCAGGTTCGATTCCGGTCAAGGGCATGTACCGTGGTTGCGGGCACATCCCCAGTAGGGGGTGTACAGGAGGCAGCTGGTCGATGTTTCTCTCTCATCGATGTTTCTAACTCTCTATCCCTCTCCCTTCCTCTCTCTGTAAAAAATCAATAAAATATATATTTTTTTGAAAACATTCCATGGGAACCATCAAGGAAAACAGCACCAAATACAAGAGCTTCACAAAGAGGACAGCACTTTGTAGCAGCTGTATAGGAAGGAGGAGCATTAAATATTTATTTTTTTTTTTTTTTTTTTTTTTTTTTTTTTAATATTTTTATTGAGGTATTATATGTGTACATATCTTACTATTACCCCCCACCCCACACCCACACATGCCCTCCCCCCCCAGAGTTTTGCGTCCATTGTTTATGCTTATATGCATGCATACAAGTCCTTCGTTTGATTTCATAACTCCCCCACCTTTCCCAAACTTTCCCCCTGTACATTGAAAGTCTGTTTGATGCTTTACTGTCTCTGTATCTATCTTTTTGTTCACCACTTTATAATGTTCTTTACTATCCCTAAATGAGTGAGATCATGTGGTATTTTTCTTTCATTGACTGGCTTATTTCACTTAGCATAATGTTCTCCAATTCCATCCAGGTTGCTGCAAATGATGAGAATTCCTTCTTTTTTATGGCAGCATAGTATTCCATTGTGTAGATGTACCACAGTTTTCCGATCCAGTCATCTGCTGATGGGCACCTAGGCTGTTTCCAAATCTTAGCTATTGTAAATTGTGCTGCTATGAACATAGTGGTGCATATATCCTTTCTGATTGGTGTTTCTAGTTTCTTCGGATATATTCCCAGGAGTGGGATTACTGGGTCAAATGGGAGTTCCATTTTCAGTTTTTTGAGGAAACTCCATACTGTTCTCCACAGTGGCTGCACCAGTCTGCATTCCCACCAGCAGTGCACTAGGGTTCCTTTTTCTCCGCATCCTCGCCAACACTTGTTGTTTGTTGATTTGTTGATGATAGCCATTCTGACAGGTGTGAGATGGTACCTCATTGTTGTTTTGATTTGCATCTCTCGGATGATAAGTGACTTTGAACATGTTTTCATGTGTCTCTTGGCCTTCCTTCTGTCTTCTTTTGAAAATATTCTGTTTAGGTCTGTTGCCCATTTTTTTATTGGATCATTTATCTTCCTCTTATTGAGTTGCATAAGCTGCCTGTAGATGTTGGAGATTAAACCTTTATCAGTGATAGCATTTGCAAATATGTTTTCCCATGCAGTGGGCTTTCTTGTTGTTTTGTTGATGGTTTCTTTTGCTGTAAAAAAGCTTTTTATTTTGATGTAGTCCCATTTGTTAATTTTCTCTTTAGCTTCCATTGCCCTAGGGGCAGTGTCAGTGAAGAAGTTCTTGTGGCATATGTCTGAGATTTTGTTGCCTGTGGATTCCTCTAGTATTTTTATGGTTTCCCGTCTTATGTTTAAGTCCTGTATCCATTTTGAGTTTATTTTTGTGTATGGTGTAAGTTGGTGATCTAGTTTCATTTTTTTGCATGTATCTGTCCAGTTTTCCCAACACCATTTATTGAAGAGACTGTCTTGACTCCATTGTATGTTCATGCCTCCTTTGTCAAATATTAATTGAGCATAGTGGTTTGGGTCGATATCTGGGTTCTCTATTCTGTTCCATTGATCAATATGTCTGTTCTTGTGCCAGTACCAGGCTGTTTTGAGAACAGTGGCTTTGTAATACAGCTTGAAATCTGGTATTGAGATCCCACCTACTTTATTCTTCTTTCTGAGGATTGCTGAGGCTAGTCGGGGTCTTTTTTTATTCCAGATGAATTTTTGGAGAGTTCTTTCTAGGTCTGTGAAATATGCTGTTGGTATTTTGATGGGGAGTGCATTGAATCTGTAGATTGCTTTGGGTAGTATGGACATTTTAATGATGTTGATTCTACCAATCCAGGAACATGGTATGTTCTTCCATCTGTTTACGTCTTCCTCTATCTCTTTTTTCAGTGTCCTGTAGTTTTCTGCGTATAGGTCTTTTACCTCCTTAGTTAAGTTTATTCCTAGGTATCTTAATTTTTTTGGTGCGATGGTAAATGGGATTGCTTTTTTAGTCTCTCTTTCTGTAAGTTCATTATTGGTGTATAGAAAAGCCATAGATTTCTTGGCGTTAATTTTGTATCCCGCTACATTGCCGAATTCATTTATTAAGTCTATTAGTTTTTTGATGGAATCTTTTGGGTTTTTTATGTACAATATCATGTCATCTGCAAATAAGGACAGCTTCACTTCTTCTTTTCCAATTTGGATGCCTCTTATTTCTTCTTCTTGCCTAATTGCGATAGCTAATACTTCCAGTACTATGTCAAACAGGAGTGGTGAGAGTGGGCATCCCTGTCTTGTTCCTGTTCTTAGGGGAAATGGTTTTAGTTTTTGCCCATTGAGTATGATGTTTGCTGTGGGTTTATCATAAATAGCTTTTATTATGTTGAGGTACGAGCCTTCTATTCCCACCTTGTTGAGAGTTTTTATCAAGAAAGGGTGTTGGATTTTGTCAAATGCTTTTTCTGCATCTATTGATATGACTATGTGATTTTTATCTCTCAATTTGTTTATGTGATGTATCACGTTTATTGATTTGCGGATATTGTACCATCCTTGCATTCCTGGAATAAATCCTACTTGGTCATGGTGTATGATCTTTCTGATGTACTGCTGGAGCCGATTTGCTAGAATTTTGTTGAGGATTTTGGCATCAATGTTCATGAGGGATATTGGCCTGTAATTCTCTTTCATTGAGTTGTCTTTATCTGGTTTTGGTATTAGGGTGATGCTGGCTTCATAGAAGGAGCCTGGAAGTGTTCCTTCCTCTTGAATTTTTTGGAATAGTCTGAGGAGGATAGGTTTTAGTTCTTCCTTGAAAGTTTGATAAAACTCTCCTGTGAAGCCATCTGGCCCCGGGCTTTTGTTTGCCGGAAGCTTTTTGATGACTGCTTCAATTTCTTCCATAGTTACTGGCATGTTGAGCTGTTTAGAATCTTCCTGATTGAGTTTTGGAAGGTTGTATTTTTCTAGGAATATGTCGATTTCCTCTAGGTTGTCCAGTTTGTTGGAATAGAGTTGTTCGTAGTATTTTGTAACAATCCTTTGTATTTCGTCGGGGTCTGTTGTTATTTCACCTCTTTCATTTCTGATTTTGTTTATTTGGGTCCTCTCTCTTTGCTTCTTGGTGAGCCTGGCTAGAGGTCCATCAATCTTGTTTATCCTTTCAAAGAACCAGCTCTTGGTTTTGTTGATCTTTTGTATTGTTTCTTTGGTCTCTATGTCGTTCATCTCCGCTCTGATCTTTATTATTTCTTTCCTTCTGCTTACACTGGGCTTATCTTGTTGCTCTCTCTCTAACTCTTTGAGTTGTTGGGTTAGGTAATTTATTACCATTGTTTCTTGTTTTTTGAAGTAGGCTTGTAGAGCTATGAACTTCCCTCTCAGGACTGCTTTCATTGTGTCCCATAGATTTTGGATTGTTGTGTTTTCATTGTCGTTTGTTGCCATGATGTTTTTTATTTCTTCCTTGATGTCTTTGGTAACCCAGTCATGGTTTAATAACAAGCTGTTTAGTCTCCAAGTGTTTGATTTCTTTGGGTTGTTTTTATTGTAGTTGATTTCCAGTTTTATGCCACTGTGATCTGAGAAGATACTTGATATGATTTCTATCTTCTTGAATTTGGAGAGACTTTGCCTATGTCCTAACATATGGTCTATCTTTGAAAATGACCCATGTGCACTTGAGAAGAATGTATATTCTGTGGCTTTGGGGTGAAATGTTCTGAAGATGTCGATTAATTCCATCTGTTCTAGTGAGTCACTTAGGTTTGATGTTTCTTTGCTGATTTTTTGTTTAGAGGATTTGTCCAATGGTGATAGTGGGGTATTGAAGTCTCCTACTATGATTGTATTACTGTCAATCTCTCCTTTGATATCTTCCAGGAGTTTTTTAATGTATCTTGGTGCTCCTGTATTGGGTGCATATATGTTTACCAGAGTTATTTCTTCTTGTTGGATTTCTCCCTTTAGTATTATGAAGTGGCCTTCATTATCTCTTGTTATGTCCTTCACTTTGAGATCTAATTTGTCAGATATAAGTATTGCTACCCCAGCTTTTTTTTCATTTCCATTTGCCTGGAAAACCTTTTTCCATCCCTTTACTCTCAGTCTGTATGCATCCTTTTTTTTGAGGTGGGTTTCCTGTAGACAGCAGATATCTGGGTTTTGTTTTCTTATCCAGTCTGTTACCCTGTGTCTTTTGATTGGGGCATTCAATCCATTTACATTTAAAGTTATTATTGATAGGTACTTATTTGACGCCATTTTTATTCTATACCCCTGTGTACCTTCTTTGCTTCCTATTTCTTTCTTTCTTTTTTTTTTTTTTTTACAGCAGACCCTTTAGCATTTCTTTCATTGCTGGTTTGGTGGTGATAAACTCCCTTAGTCCTTTTTTGTCTGTGAAGCTCCTGATTTCACCTTCAATTTTGATTGATAGCCTTGCTGGGTACAGTATTCTTGGATTTAGACCCTTCCTTTGCATGACTTGGTATATTTCATTCCATTCCCTTCTGGCCTGATGAGTTTCTGTTGAGAAATCAGTTGCTAGTCTGATGGGGGTTCCTTTGTATGTAACTGTCTGTCTCTCTCTGGCCGCTTGTAAGATTCTTACTTTGTCGTTGGTGTTTGCCAACTTAACTATAATGTGCCTTGGCGTCGGTCTTTTGGGGTTCATTTTGCTTGGAACTCTGTGAGCTTCTTGGATTTGTGTGGGTTTTTTCTTCCCTATATTAGGGAAGTTTTCTGTTATTATTTCTTCAAACAGGTTTTCTATTCCTTGCTCAGTTTCCTTTCCTTCTGGCACCCCTATTATCCTGATGTTGTTTTGTTTTGTATTGTCCCGAAGTTCCCTTACGCTCTCCTCAATCTTTCTAATTTTTGTTTCTAGAAGCTGTTGTAATTGGGTATTTTTTTCCATCTTGTCTTCTAGCTCACTTATGCGGTCCTCTGCTTCATCTAGTCTACTCTTGATGCTTTCTATTGAGTTCTTTACAGCAGCGATGTCACTTTTCATTTCTTCTTGGTTCTTCTTCATTTCTTCTTGGTTCTTACTCATATTGTCGAATTTGTCTTCCATCCTTTTCAGCCACCCTATGATCATTTCTCTGAATTCTTTCTCTGATAGGTTGTTTGCCTCTAAATCGTTTACTTCCTTTTCTGGTGATGCCTGTTTCTCTTTCCTGTGGGGGCTGTTTCTTTGTCTCCCCATGGTCTCTCTTCTCCGGATGTCTGGTTATATAGATTTCTCTCTCTGGCGTTGATTTAAAGGTATAAAATACAACACAACCAGGCACAACAGACAAGGCACTGAACAGAATTGTATTCACGATATTAATAACCTCCAATAAAGGTAACCACCAGAGAAAGACAAATTAGGGAATAGGAGTGGAAGAGGGAGAGTAAAAAGAAAGAACAACAACGAAAACAAAACAAAACAAAACAAAAAAAACAACGAGTGTGAATCTGAACTTGGGAAAAGAGCAGAAAGAAAGAAAAGAAAAAGAAATAACAGAAAAGAAAAATAAAAGAAAAAAAAAGTAAGAGAGACAAGAATGATACTAAGAGAGAAAAGGGGAACAAACTATATATATGGGGAGTAAACTCCACTAGAACAACCACTATTCCCAGCAAATTCCAGCAACACGAGCCTGGAGATTAATACAAACTGCAACAGCAGCTAATATCAAGTGAGGCAAGGGAAAACAAAAGTAAAAAACAAACAAAAACAAAGCAAACAAAAGAACCAACCAAACCAACAAAAAGAATAATCAAAACAATCTCATAAAAAAGCATAAAAATTCAATCTAATCAACATTCAAGCAAACAACAACAAAAGGCCCGAGATAAAAATAATTTTTTTAAGGTAGCGTAGAGAGAGGTTTGTATGGATTTGGAGCAGGGGGTTGGGAATTAGATATATAAGTAGGGTGAAGTTTTAGCAGGGAGTAAACTGAAAAAGTAGGGAAAATCTAAAGCCAGAAAGGGTTAAGATAAACTGGGGACCAAAATGGGAAAGGTTAGGAGGAGAGTGATGGCATAATGTTAGCTTTGAGATAGGGTAAAGCGATTGTAAGGGAAAGATGCAAATCGAATGTAGGACACTAATCCAAAAAAAAAAAAAGAAAGAGAAAATCAAATGACATTAAAAAAAAAAAAAAAAAAAAAAAAAGTAAAATAATAGTAATAATAGTGTTGATTGAAAATAAAAATGTAATAATTAAAAAGGTGAAAATCGAGTGAGGAAAAAGAAAAAAAATTAGTTTCTTAAGTAAAAGATGCAAAAAATGAAAATAAAAAAATATGAGAATAAAAAATTTTAAAAATTGAAAAAAGAATTGAAAATTAAAAAATAGGAAGACTAAAATGTGTAGTAGCGGCTGTCATTCACTTCCTCTATTATTCTGTTTGGTACGCCTTTTTCCCAGTCTGGGCGGTATTTCAGTTCAGCTTCATTCCAGGGCTCCTCAGTGTTGGAAGCCAGTCCTGCTTTTTAAGCCAGCCCTGTCTTAATTTCTCGTATTTATTTTTAATTACACCAGAGACAATTAGCGTTTCAGCCCCTGGGTGGCAGTGTTTCTGAATTGACTTCCGGGCCTCTCTAGCTCTTTTTTCTTTTTTTTCTTTTTTCCCCTCTATGGCACTCACTACAGGTTTGTGGAGGTATGCGCCTCAGAGCTGCCTCTCTGATGATCACACGCAGCTCTGGTCCCCAGGTTCCGAAAAAACACCTTCCCCCTGCAGTCTTTCAGGGTTTCCACCTGGGTTTGCCTCTGTATTGGGCTTAGCAATCAGAGTCGGAAAGAGCCCAAGTGTGCGGACCGTGGGTCTGTGCCCCAGGCTAAGGAGCCTGCACTCCTTTGAAAATTCTTAGTCTGACCCTCCTCGTCAGATTAAAATGAGTTGCTTTCAAGAGGTCACTTCTGTTAGCAGCTCAGAAGACCCCCCTCCTCATTCACGGATCACGGCAGTTCCAACTGCCGCTGATTTTTCTAGGCACAGACCTCCCGGCTCCTGCCGGTCCTGCGGCTGCCGCACTTCCCTCACCCAGCGCTTCCCTCACCCACCGCGGGGATTAGAAACCGCCCCTCATTTCAGGCGAAATCTGACCTTTCCGTGGTGCAGTGAAGAGTTTCTTTGAATCCGAATGTTTGCGCTGATAGGGGACCGGTGGTCTGGTGCTCCCAGCAGCTCAGTGTTTGCAGTTGTGGCGGAAAGTCAGGTTTCCACTAAAATCCTCCTTTCCTTGCAAGATGGCGAGGCGCCCGGCTAAATATTTATTAATATGGCCCATTTTCAGAAACCATTTGGCCAAAAGCCACTGGCCCGACTCCTGGCCCAGCCCCTACTGCTAGGAGGCTGCCTACAGAGAACTCGGGCCTTCTAAGTGGAGTCTCCATCAAACGTACAAGGGCTCTGAGCAGTGTTACATACATCCCCAAAGGGTACTCTGTGTTTATTATCTAGTGTAACATTCAAATTTGAAAATCCTAACTCATTGCCAAGCTCTACAAGATACTAAAATATTTAGATAAAATGCTCTGCTCAAATTATGAGGAAGTGGAGAATATATATATATATATATATATATATATATAGAGAGAGAGAGAGAGAGAGAGAGAGAGAGAGAGAGAGAAACACAATCCTAGCAAACTTGAAAAATGACAGGCTATTTGAAAATTAAAATTATCATTCTTAGTATCAATATGTTAACATGGTTTCTTTTAATTCTCTTTTCATTTAATCTGAAATTGGGGGAGGGGGGACAACAACAACAAAACACTGAAAACTAAAAAGGCTGGGCCTGTATATCCCCCACCCATCCGGTCAGTAAAGCTCTCTACTGTGCAGCTGCGGGTACTACAAGGCACCACGAGTGTGGATAAAAGGAGGAAGACACTCCTTGCCATTGGAAGATGTATGTCCAGGACCAAAATCCCCTAGGAGACATTTCTCTTTTTCCATTTCCATGCCATTGGATATGTGCATTCAGATGTTTTAAATCAATGATGTTTAATATACTTCAGTTCTTTTAATAGAAAAGTTATATAGGGAAGTTAAGAAACTTTTTTTTTCCCTAAAACCAAGTAGTCTGTATTCATGGTCTTTTCTTACTCATTGTCCACTTACCAGTAACTATAAAGCCACTGAAATCTGATGTCTACCTCTATTAGCTAATTTTGAAACTGCTTTTGCCAAATGACAATGACATAAACAATATGCTCCTAATAATTTTTCTGCATATCCATAGCTTAATCCTCCACTAGAAATGGGTGGCTTCCAGACTTCCCTCTGTAATTGAGGTATCTTCTCTTAATACCAGACTCACATTTGGTTTTTATAAAATACTCCCACATCAATGTCCCATAGATATCACCAATGTAATATACCTAAATCCAAGAGCACCTTTCCCTCACAGTCCTGATTCTGCTCTGCTAGGGGAGTGGTAGTCCCATCCAACCCACTTACCCTTGTGAAAAACCTGGAAGTCATCATTGACTTGTATCTATGCACACACAGGCCCTCAACAATGTATTGATCAACAAGCCCTGTCTATTCACTCCTACCACCTCCATCATAAGTCTTACTTCAGCCTTCATAACTTTTCTCTCGGGTTATCGCAGCAGCCTCTTTTTGATCCTTTCCAGTCTAGAGCAATTCTTCTTAAATACAATCTGACCTATGTCACTTAAAACCAAAACTTCAAATAAAGAACATTATAAACTGATGAACAAAAATAGATACAGAGGCAGAGAAGCATCAAACAGACTGTCAAACTACAGCAGGAACGCTGGGAGTGTTGGGGGGGGGGGGGGGGGCGGGGGGGAGGAGGTAGGTAAGAGATCAACCCAAGGACTTGTATGCATGCATATAAGCATAACCAATGGACGCAAGACACTGGGGGTTGGGGGAGGCCAGGGGGAAGGTCAATGGGGAAAAAAAAGGAGACATATGTACTACTATTTGTAATACTTTAAACAATAAAATAAAATTTAAAAAAATGAACACTATGCAGCTGTAAAAAAAGAAGACACTCTTACCATTTGCAACAGCATGGATGGACCTAGAGAGCATTATGCTAAGCAAAATAAGCCAGTCAGAGTAAGATAAGTATCACATGATCTCACTCATATGTGGAATCTAATGAACAACATAAACTGATGAACAAAAATAGACCCAGAGACATAGAAACATCGAACAGACTGTCAAACCTCAGAGGGAAGGCAGGGGAGGATGGAGGGGAGAAGAGATCATTCAATGAACTCATATGTGTTATGCATAACCCATAGACACAGACAATAGCGTGGTGAAGGCTTTGGGGAAGGGAGTGGGAGAGGGCAATGGGGGGGGGTGGGAAGGGGACATATGTAATACTTTCAACAATAAAGATTTGTAAAAACTAAAAAATCATAAAAAAATAAAAAACCAAAACTTCAAACTGCCTTTTCATCTTCTTCAATATAACATCCAACATCAACTCTCACTACTCTCTAGTCACACTTTTCATTATGACCATATTCTGAACTACTTACAGTTCCCTGCCAAAGCCATGTTCTTCCATATTTCAAGGCCTTTGTTCTGGTGGATTGTTGGGAAGCATGAGACTTGGCTGGAAAGTTTGTGAAGAGGACATTCTGATAAAAGGGAAGTGTGTGGAAGGCCACCTGCCCTGTTTATCAGAATTCCGACTTAGGGGAGACTTAAGGGAGTGTCGAAGGCAGCACCCCTAATTATTCCTTGGCCTTTCCACACAAGCCTGTGCATATGCAGACCCCTGGGGTGTTTACTGGAATCCTTATGCTTAATCCCTGGATGCCCTTGCCTAGAGGACAATGTAAACATGTGTCCTCCCAAGATTACTACTGATGGTATCAAAAGATAAAAATTCCAATAAAGGCCTAATGAGGCCAGCAACAGAGGCTGCCCTGGCCACTAGAGCCAGGGGCCCCTTAGCCCTCTCTTTCACAGTCAAACTGTGTCTGAGTAATCTGTTCATCCGTCGTTCAGGGGCTGCTGGTCAGCCCTGGCACTGGGTAACTTTCCTCTTTTCTTTACATGGCTAAAGCCTACACATTCATTCCAACCCTACTCACTTGTGCAAACAGTTCAAGAGCTGGATTAAGATTTAACTATGTTACAATAATAATAATAATAATATGCAGCAGCAGCAAAAACAAACAAAAACAACCTAATATTTACTGAGGGCTAACAGTCACAGTGGTTCTCAAACCTAAATGTGTAGAAAAATCTCCTGAGAATACGTGAAAATGATGATATACAAGGCCCAGCCAGTATTTAGATTCACCAGAATTGGGACTAGGCTCAAAACACTACATTTTGAACAAAGTATTTTAAGTAATTCTGACACAATTGATCCAGGAATCATATTTTGAAAAACATTGAACTACTGGTTCCCCTCTAATCCACTCAATATATTGCCACCAAATTAATATCTATATATATATAAAGAGCCAGGGTCGTAACATCCAAAACGACCGAAGGCTCAACCGAACACCAGACTGCGCACACAGCAAGCGAACGGGCTGAACTACTGACCTCTTGAAGATAGAGAGAGGCAGGGCTGAGCAGCAGCAGCAGCGCCTTCTGGAGAGGCCCGGAGAGAGAAGCAGGGTGATCAGACCCTGCTTCTCTCTCCGGGCCTCACTAGCAGCCAAGCCACTCTCTCTCTCCCAGAGGTCAGCAGTTCAGCCTGATTTCCAGCAGTTTGGGGTGGCTGCTGATCAGCCCTGCCTTTATGATCAGGCTCAGAGATAGGCCTGGAGATGCTGACTGGCATAGAAACCAACCAATCAGAACCAAATCTGGGTGAAGTGCCAGGAGCCAATGGCTGCCTGGGAGGCAGGGCTTTTGACTCTGACTGGCATAGAAACCAACCAATCAGAACCAAATCTGGGTGAACTGCAAGGAGCCAATGGCAGCCTAGGAGGTGGAGCTTTTGATGCTGACTGGCATAGAAACCAACCAATCAGAACCTACTCTGGGTGAACTGCGAAGGCAGAATCTAATGTGGGGGCTGAGGAGGGGTTTTAAGGGCAACAGCTGTTTGGTGTAAGGTGTAAGAAAGTGATTCAAGTTTTTAATGACCAGTTTGGCAGAATAGTGCATATGGCTGGCTATCAGTCCAGATATAGGGATTATGTGTTTTTGTCTGCCAAGAGCATCTCCTCCTGCTGAAAAAGGCTTTTCACCCCCATTTAAGTAATCCTATCCTATATAATCTATCTATACTAATAAAAGGGTAATATTAGACCGGCCATCTTCCAGATGTCTGACTTCCTTCCAGACAAAGCCATGGTGGTGGGGGCTGAGGCAGAGGCAGTTAGGGGTGATCAGGCCGGCAGGAGAAAGTAATTATGGGCGAGATCAGGCCAGCAGGGAGGGCAGTTAGTGGTGATCAGGCAGACAGGCAGAGGCAGTTAGGGGCGATCAGACAGGCAGGCAGAGAGGTTAGGGGTGATCAGGCCAGCAGGGAGGGCAAGTGGTTAGGAGCCAGTCTTCCTGGATTGCGAGAGGGATGTCTGACTGCCTGTGGGATCGGGCCTAAACTGGCAGTCAGACATCCCCCAAGGGGTCCCAGATTGGAGAGGGTGCAGGCCTGACTGAGGAATCCCCCTCCAGGCATGAATTTCATGCACTGGGCCTCTAGTTTATATATAAAATAGCTTTTATAACTTTAAAACATCAAATTCTTGGTTCCAAACATGATTATGTGTTCACACATACCCATGAACTTTCTTAAACCCAGTGAGGTTTCTATTACCTATAGATAAAGAAACAGATGATCATAGACATTAATTTGATCAAATTCACAAATAGGATGATAGGATTTAAACTTGGGCCTTTGTTCCAAATGTCTTGGATCATTTACTGTTATATAAAAACAATAAGCAAAATTTTCAGTGCTGTCCCCATGGCTGTCAACTGAATCAAATCCTTGGCCTGGATCTGAAGGCCCTTAAAAGTCTGCCTTATGTGACTATTAATTTTATGTATCAACTTGACTGGGCTAAGGGATGCCCAGACAGCTGGTAACACATTATTTCTGAGTGTGCCTGTAAGGGTATTTCCAGAAGAGATTAGCATTTGAATTGGTGAAGTGAGTAAAGCAGAAGGCCCTCCCCAAGCTGGGCGGGCATCACCCAGTCCACTGAGGATCCACATAGAGCAAAAAGATGGAGCATGAATTCATTTTCTGCTTGAGCTTCTTCTTCTGCCCTTGGGCTTCAGCTTATGCTTTCAGACTCAAACTGGGACTTATAACATCAGCCATCCTCTCCCACTTCTTAGGCCTTTGCCTGGAACAGAATTACACCACTGGCTTTCTCAGTTCCCCAGCTCACAGGTGGCAGATCGTGGAATTTCTCAGCATCCCTAACTGCATGAACAAATTCCTATAATAAATCTCTTCTTATCTATGTTCTATATATTTTCTATTGGTTCTGTCTTTCTGGAAAATTCTAACTAATACAGATTTTGGTACCAGAGTGGCTCTAGAAGAATAGAAATTTTTTTTTATATTTTATTGATTTTTTACAGAGAGGAAGGGAGAGGGATAGAGAGTTAGAAACATCGATGAGAGAGAAACATCGATTAGCTGCCTCCTGCACACCCCCCACTGGGGATATACCCACAACCAAAGTACATGCCCTTGACCAGAATCGAACCTGGGACCCTTTAGTCTGCAGGCCGACGCTCTATGCACTGAGCCAAACCGGCCAGGGCTAGAAGAATAGAATTTTAAGGATATCATTTCTGAATTTATTCTTGTGTTTTTGGAATTGGCTTTCTAATCTGATTAAAGATGGTGAGGTTAGCCCAGCCAGTGTGGCTCAGTGGTTGAGTATCGACTTATAAACCAGGAGGTCACAGTTCAATTCCCTGTCAGGGCACATGCCCAAGTTGCGGCTTGATCCCCAGTAGGGGGTGTGTAGGAGGTGGCTGATCAGTGATTCTCTCTCATCATTGATGTTTCTATCTCTCTCTCCTCTCTGAAATCGAGAAAAAAATATTAAAAAAAAAAAAAAAGTCAAATCTATATCCAGCAGCAAAAAGAACACTGATAGCCCATGGTGTGAACTGTTCACAGAGATTTTTCAAAACATGAGCATTTTGTACTCCTAATTCGCTATTCATAAGAAGCAAGGAGCTAAACAACTCTGTATACTTTCGAACATTTTTAGAAAACTAAGGAATATAATGGAAACTGGTTGGTTGCTCCTAATGTCAATAATAAAAGAAAAAGATGAACTTCTTAATTCCCAATGTCCCCCCACATAAATGCCTTCTGATAATTTTCCCATCAACATTTCCTTTCCTCTTAGATTTTAAATCTCTTCTCTAATGCCTTCCCTAACTACTAGAGATGCTCTGAACTTAGTAAGCGTTGCCCTCCCTCTATTTCACAGGTGAGGAACTCAAAACCCTGTGAGAAGGTTCTGGCCTGTGGCTATAGTGGCAGAATTAGGACTGGGTCCTGGTTCTCCTGGCCCTTAGGTCAGTGCTCCTCCCACATAAAGGTCACCTTCCTTCATTGATTGAGAAAATGAAAACAGCACCTTGCTCTTAGAAGGAGCTTTATGGAGTGATGGACATATTCAAAACTGATTGAGATGATAGGTGCACAACTCTATAAATTTACTAAAAACAATTGAATTGTAGACTTAAAATGGGTGAATTTTAGATTATGCAGATTACACCTCAATAAAGCGGTTAAGAAATGAAATCTTGCCTTTTGAGAATGGAATTTAATCAGAAGCACACAATAGATAGCAATAAATTATAGTTATTGCCTATGATTCTTCTCTCCTCAAGTTGAGGTCCCTATCCTTCCTTTGGAATCAGCTTTCTTACATGCTGTCACTAGAAGATAAACTTCCTCAGGGCAGAGACTTTTTGTATCTTGTCCTCTTCTATATCACCAGCTCCTAGAGTAACACCTGGCACAGACAGACTTGTCAAATGTTTGCCAAATGAATGAATGGGTGAATGAATGAAAAGGCATGCCGCTATTTTCTTGCTATTCACTCACTGTACCACAGAAATTGGCTTCTATCCCCAGGCAGGGGCTGATAACTTGCCCAGATGCTTAAGGGCTTAGGGGCAGAGCTAGGATCAGCCAGGCTCCAACGTTTGTGCTCTTAACTACTTCTCAAACTGCCTCCCATAAACACTGAATAAATGTTAGCTGGTGTTATCGCCAAATCTGCAAATAGCTAGATTACCCAGGTCCCAAGAGACAGCCAAATTGGTTTGTATCATTTTTTTTTCATTAGAGAGAGGGATGCATACATTTTTTCCTAAAGAACAACAAGAAGGGTTTTGAAATAGCAGAAAGAGTGTGGATTTGGGAATTAGAAAGGTGAAGTGTGAATCCACATTGCTGGCTGTGTGATGATGGTGGGCAGGTTATCTAACTGCTCTGAGCTGATTCCTTTACAAAATCAGAAATATACTACCATCCTTGCCGAACTCTCACAAGACTTCAATGAAACAAAGTCTGTGGTGTGGAAGCCCCCTACCTGGCTTACACTAGGTATTCAATAAATGCCAATGGCTGAAAGGAAAGAACTTAAGGAGAAAAGGCATTAAAAGAAAGGATAGCATAAGTGAGACAAAGATAGAAAGAATGGGCAGAAAGAAGTGTTTAATACCACTTATGTAAATTTAAAACACACAAACTTTTAAGGACAAAGGCACATATTAAATATATTAAAGGGAGTTTTTTGGGAGGGAGTGGAACACAAGTGAGATGAAAGGGAAATATAGAACAAGACAGGGACCTGAGTGAGCTGCTGTTGATGGTATACACTGGAAATCCAAGACACTCACCTTCCGACAGACGTCAGTCATACACACACACCGCCATCAGACTCACACACAGGCAGGAAGAGAAGGAGGAAAGGCCAACTTCTCTGCCTACTCAACTTTTGTTCTTAAACTCCCTGCTGTTTTGCTCCCCATCTACCAACTGTTCCAAAAGTCTACCTCCTGCTGGATGCAGTGAACCTAAAATCCTCAACAAATTCCCTGAGGCGCTCACCTGCCATAAACACTCTGCTACCAGCCCTCCTTCCCTGTCCGTAAGTGCCAAGATGCTTGCCGAGGACTTGTTTCTGGACAATGTTTGCTGTTTCTAAGGAATACATCATTAGATAAATCAAAGGCTTCAGGACTGAGTTACATCTTCCTATAGGAACCACCTTGTTTATAAGCACACAGTTGGCTCTGGTAAGAACAGAGGCCAGAAAATCTGACAACTTCATCTGTCAAGCTTTCAAAAATTAAATTGAGCAACAGGTCTGAACAAGCAAGATCCAATGGCTGCCCAATATAGTAGGCACATGTGGTCACTGAGCACATAAAAGCTGGCTAGTCCAAATTGATAAGTGCTGTAAGTGTAAAATGTACAAGACTTTGAAGATTTAACATAAAATGTTTATTAAATAGTACATTAATAATTTTGTATCAATTGCTTGTTTAAAATAATATTTTGAATTATTGGGTTAAATAAAATATATAATTAAAATTAATTTCACCTATTTCATTTTACTTTTTCAATGTGACTTTGTCACTACTTTACCACAGGCACACCCTCTGATTATAACATCTGATTACCTGGTAATTTAAATAAGAGCTTCCATTTGCCCAATTTCACACTCATGTGTGCTATTCAACATATTTCCAACCTCATTTATTTTACAATATTCTGTGTTTGCTTTCAGATGGCTATAATGAGTCTAGAGTTTCTCTTATACTTTACATGAGCTTTTTAGCCATGTTTATTTTAATTTGCATATATTTGGTAATCATAACAAAATAAAAATTTAAGATGAGTTGAAGGATGATGGGTCAGTTAATGAAGCTGATAAATGTTTTTTCTCCTCTCCTTGCTGAACTGACAGTGTTGGGTGGTGGTCATTCTTCCTCTGGTTTATTGACCTATATCATGCCAACAACAAAAAATAGCTGGGCCAAAACCAAAGGTACCCTAGGGGAAAAAAAACTACAAACCAATATGCTTTGTGGACATTGATGGGAAAATTCTCAACAAAATACTAGCAAACTGAGTTCAACAGCATATTAAAAAGGTTATGGCCAAGTTGGAGTTAGTTCCAAAATTCAAAAATGATTAAACATGCAAAAATCAATCAATGTAACATACTACATTAACAGAAAAAAGGAAAAAACCTACATGAGCACCTCAATTTATATAGAAAATTTGTTTGACAAAATTCAACACCAAAAAGATGAAAAACTTGTATACTGAAAACTATAAAATGTTGCTCAAAGAATTTAAAAAGACACATATAAATGAAAAGACATCCCTTTCTTCATAGATCAAAAGGCAATATCATTAAGATGTCAACACTATCCAAAGCAATCTATAGATTCAATGCATTGCCTATCAAATTTCTACAGATGTGTGTGTGTTTTCTGAAGAAATAGAAAAGCACATCTAAAAATTTATATGAAATCTCAAGGAATCATGAATAACCAAGACAATCTTGAAAAAAAAAAAGAAAAGAAAAGAAAGAAGAACCAAGGTAGAGCACTCACATTTGCTAATTTCAAAACTTAACTATAGCACCTCAATAATCAAAACAGTGTGGTACTGGCATAAATACATAGATCAGTGGAATAAGATAGTCCAGAAATAGAGAAATAAACCCTCACATATGTGGGCAATTAATTTTAAGTACTAGTGCCAAGATCATTCAATGATGCTGGAAAAACTGATTATCCACATATAGAAGAATAAAGTTGAACCCATATCTTACTATATACAAAAATTTAGTCAAAATTGATCAAAGATCTAAACATAAGAGCTAAAACTATAAAACTCTTTGAAGACATAGGAGGAAAGCTTCATACCAGATTTGGCAATAATTTCTTGGACTTGACACCAAAAAGCACATGCAAACAAGAAAAAATAATTAGAACTTCATCAGAAGTAATTTTTTTGCATCAAAGAACACTATAAGCAGAGTGAAATGACAGCCCACAGAATGGGAGAAAATACTTGCAAATAATATATTTGAAAAGGGATTAATATACAGAATATATAAAGTACTTCTGCAACTCAAAAAACAAACAATCTAATTCAAAAGTGAGTAGAGGAATTGAATAAACATTTCTCTAAAGAAGATATTCAGATGGCCAATCAGCACATAAAAAGATGATCAATGTTACTAATCATTAGGGAAATTGAATCAAAACCACAATGAGATATTATTTCATACCCATTAGGATGGCTATTATTAAAAAAAAAAAAAAAAAGTAGAGTATAACAAGTGTTGCCAAGAATTTGGAGAACGGAACCCTCATGAATTGCCAGTGAGAATGTAAAATGGTGTGGCCACTGTGGAAATCAGTTTGGCTGTTCCTCAAAAAGTTAAACATAGAGTTAACATGTGATTCAACAGTTCAACTTATGGATATTTATCCAAAAGAATTGAAAGCAGAGACTCAAACAGATAATTGTAGACCAATGTTCATAGCAGCACTATTCACAGTAGTCAGAGGATTAAAAACTACTCAAGTGTCCAGAGGCAGATGCATGGATAAACAAAATGTGGTGTATACAACAATGGAATATTATTCAGCTATAAAAAAGAATAAAAATTTGACACATGCTAAAATACGATGAACCTCGAAAACATTATGCTAAATTAAATGTGACAGACACAAAAGGACATAAGCTGCATGAATCTACTTATATGAGATAACTAGAATAGTCAAATTCATAGACTGAAAGTAGAAGGGTGGCTGCCAGAGGCAGTGGGGAGTTATTGTTTAATGGAGACAGAGTTTCTGCTGGGATGATGAAAACGTGCTGCAAATGGATATGGGTGATGATTGTACAACACTGTAAATGTACTTAACCTTTTGCACTCGGATGTCGAGTGTGACTTGACACGGTTAGCATTAGAATAAAGGAATCGAGAAAAAAGCGAGTGCAAAGGGTTAATACCACTGAATTTTACACTTTAAATGGTAAATTTGACATTATGTATATTTTACCACAATAATAATAACGTAAGAAGAATAGCTAGGGTCTTCTGGGGTCCTACAGGATAATGTATTAGTACTAATTAAGGCTAATACCTGTATTAGTCAGAGTTCTATAGAGAAACACAACCATATACAGAGATAAATTTATCATAAGGAATTGACTTGCATGATTACGGAGGCTGAGAAGTCCCATGATCTGCCATTGGAAAACTGGGGATCCAAGGAAAGCCAGAGGTACAATTCAGTCCAAGTTCAAAGGCCTGAGAACCAGTCTGAGGGCAGGAAAGACTTATGTCCCAGCTCAAGAACTCAGGCAAAAGAAGGGGTGAATTCTGTCTGTCTACACTTTTTGTTTTGTTCAGACCCCCAATGGATTGGGTGATGCCCTCCCTAATCTGCTTTACTGAGCCCACCAATCTCAGCTGAAAACATACTCACAGACACATACAGAAATAATGCTTAGCCAAATATCTGGGAACCCATAACACAGTCAAGTAGATATACAAAATTAAACACCACAAGTCTGCTCCTTGTCAACTTGGCATTCATACACACCTCCTAAACCATATTTAATCTCCAAATAAAGATAATAACAAGGTCATAATTCTGCCTAACATGATATAATCATCCTTCGTACAACTAAAAAAGCACTAACCCTTTCCCCAAAAAAGGAAATAAAGTATTTAAGTGATGTTTACTTTTCTCCTTGATATCCCGTAACTTATGTTATGATGTAAAACTTAACAATACTTAAACATTATGATATAAAATCAATACAGTGTATGCTACATGATAAGGATATAAGAGAGAAAAACACAAAAATATTTGTTTTGTATTAACAAAACACAGAGCAAGGACTCATGACAATTATAGTCATCATTCTATAACTAGTTATGTGGTCATTGCTGATATTTATAAATACTTTCTTTCACTATCCTGTACTCCTTTTGCTTTCAGGAAGTACCTCCACTGGTCATGGTTCTTTACCTGGCGGAGTGACCCAAATCTATATCCTTGAAGGGTTAGGGCCATTAGCAATTTTGCCTGAATTAGATTGTTACAGTTTCTCATTGACCTTATTCACAGGGCATGGTAATACTAAGAGATGCCCAAAGGGATCTCCTGTATTCCTTACCTCCCATGTGGAATTGCAGTACAATTACCCCCTTGGTAGTCAGGATTAATCATGCCAGCCAGCACAGCAACTCCCTTCTTTGCCTATTGACCAAGAGGCATGAGGAGCCCAAAGTGGTCAGGTGGCACACTTAACTTCCAATTCAACTGAATCATTGTTATGTCTCCTGGTAAAAGCATTCCTCCCTCTGGAACTAAGACCTGTAGCCTAGCAGAGCATGACATTGTGGGAACAGGAAACAAAAATTTGCTAGTTGGCCACTAGGGGAAATAGTGGTGTCACTCCTGTTTCCATCCCTTGATTCCTGGAGATGGGAGAAACACTCCTATATATTGAATACTGATTCAGAGCATACACAGCCTTCCTGAGCACCCTGTCCCAGAAAGGTATTATTACTTAACTGGCACTGTAACTGAGTCTTCAGAGTGCCATTCCACTGTTCTATCAAACCAGCCACTTCACAATGCTACAGAAAATGGTAAGACCAATTAATTTTATGAGCATGGGCCCATTGCCACACTTCTATTGTGAAGTGAGTTCCTTGATCTGAAGCAATGCTGTGTGGAATATCATGATGGTGGATAAGACATTCTGTTAGTACATAGGTGTTAATTTTAGAAGTATTGCATGCAGGGAAAGCAAATCCACATCCAGAGTGTCTATTCCAGTAAGAACAAAATGCTTCCCCTACCATGATGGGTTAATGTAATCAGCCTGCCACCCAATAGCTGGCTGATAACCCTGAGGAATAGTGCCATATCAGGGACTGTGTTGATTTTTGCTGCTGACAGACTGGCACTCAACAGTGGCCAAGGCCAGGCAAGCCTTAGTAAGTGGAAGTTCATGTTGCTGAGTCCATGCATAACCTCCATTTCTACCAGCTCATGAGCCCACTGGGTGATGAAAGGGATGTCTGGGGAAAGAGGCTGACTGGTATCCACAGAATGGGTCATCCTATCCTTTGCTGCTGAGGTCACCCTTTGGTGTACATTCATATGGGATGCAAGTATCTTCACATTTTTTGCCCATTCCGAGAGTTCTATTTACTTAGCTCTTCCCTAAATTTCATTGCCACCAATTTTCCAATCATGTTCCTTCCAAGTTCCAAGCCATCCAGGTAAACCATTAGCTGCAGCCCATGAATCCTACCTAATAAAAGGGTAATATGCAAATTGACCACACCTTTGCCATGCCAAAGCCACGCCCACCAGCCACGCCACACCCACCAGCCAATCAGAGCGAGTATGCAAATAAACCTGACCAAGATGGCAGTTAATTTGCATACATAGTCACCCTGAGTGGACCCCCTGCAACGGATCGCAGGGAGCTGGGGTCCGCTCCGGAACCAGGCCAAAAACCTCCAGCGGAGGCTTTCGGCCTGGTGCACGAGCAGACCCCCTGCGATTGATGACAGGGAGCTGGGTGTCCGCTCCGGCCCCAGGTCAAAAGACTCCAGCGAAGGCTTTTGGCCTGGTGTCGGAGCAGACCCCCTGCAATCGATAGCAGGGAGCTGGGTGTCCGCTCCGGCCCCAGGCCGAAAGCCTCCGCACCCTTCCCCCACAAACTTCAAAAAGTTGGGTCGGCTTCCTTCCCAGGGAACTAGGACTGATTTTGGGGTCCCAGATACACTGGACCTGGTCACTGTGGAGCGATCTACCTGCTCAAATGACAGGGGCAGGATGAGACAGAGGATGTATTTGAGTTTTGTTCTGTTTTTCCAAAATTGCCTGTTACGAACACTTCTGCAGTAGTCCTCAATTGTACTCGAAGTTCTGTATTTCCTCCATTTGTACGCATACTCCTTTCTTCAAATTTTAACATTTTTGAAACCAGGATACATCTTAACAGAGAGGTTAAAAGGATTTGCTAGCTGCTAGGCATCTGCGTGTGTATCTATTTATATACAGAGCCAGGGTCCTACCGAAGGCTCGACCAAGTGGGCAGGGACTGGCAAGCGGGCTGAACTCTGCGAGGTTCCTGGTGGCTAAGGGTGCAGAGCAGGAGTGAGGGCGTGTAGGTGTGTGCATGAGCGTGGACCCGAGTGACACACACTCACACACCCGCACCCACACAGGGTCCTCGACTGTATCACCCGCACTTCCCTGGACTTCACCCTCCAGCCCGGATCCTCCAGGTCCTGCACCCTGGGGTCGCTCAAGTTCAGCAAGAGTTTGCGATTTGCCCAAGGTGCGTTGAACAGTTTTCTCTTAACCCATTTGTGGGAGTGTAATCTGATTTAAAACCAATGGACTAAACAAACAGAAGCACTTTCTAGAAAGTCAATTTAGAAATGTGGATCAAAATTCAAGTGAATTAGCTTTGGGCCAGGAGTTCCATGTCTGTGAATGTGTCCTAAGTAAACAGTCAAATAAGCAATTATGTTTACTGTAGTTATTGATGCCAGGAGAAACCAGAAGCAACCTGCCCCACAATAAAGGGTTAGTGAAGTAAACCATAGTAATGTCAAACAGTCAGGGATAACACTGTAGCCATTAAAAATTATGTCTGTATATCCAATTCGTTGACATGAAAGAAGGCCATAGCCAAATATTAAGTGGAGGGCAGGGGAAGCTCAGAAGAGGGCATGTATATTTATATGTATGTATATTTTATATGTCAGGAAAATAATAGTTTTAAAAACAGTGATTCTTCCTGAGCTCTGCAATTGTGTTAGCAAATTGTGTTTCAGGTGTGACAGGTGTCCTCTGGTGTCCCATACACACAGACATCCTTGCCTGTGGGACAGCCTGAACCTTTGCCGCACCTGCCCCTCTCTGCTGTGGCAACGGCCCAATCAGACATTCCCTTTTATAGGGCTGGTTTCCTTTTCTCCTTTGCCCAAACCATGCCTTTCCAACAAAAGAATATTAACCAAGCAATCCTAACAGCAAGTTTTGTTGCCGACTGCAACTTATGCCCTTTTATGCAAATGTTGTTGCTTTCAAGCCTACCAGGTTGTATTTCAAAACTTTTATTTTTCTGCAACTTGACCATTTTTTATTCACTTAAAATATTCTGGAGTATTTTAAATACATATAGAAAAGTGGAGAATAATATGACAAATACTTATCTATACTAATAAAAGGGTAATATGCTAATTGGACCAGACATCTTCTGGACATCCTTCTGGAAAAAGCCACGGTGGTGGGGGCCAAGGCAGAGGTGGTTAGGGGCGACCAGGCCAGCTGGGGAGGTCAGTTAGGGGCGACCAGACCGGCAGGGGAGGGCAGTTGGGGGTGACCAGGCAGGCAGATGGGTGAGCAGTTAGGAGCCAGCGGTCCCAGATTATGAGAGGGATGTCCACCTGCCGGTTTATGGAATCAGGCCTAAACCGGCAGTCGGACATCCTCTGAGGGGTCCTGGAATGAAGAGGGTGCAGGCTGGGCTGAGGGACCCCCGCCCCCCATGCACGAATTTCGTACACCGGGCCTCTAGTTGGTATATAATTGCACATCTACTGGTAGTCATTTCTCCTTCCAAGCAAAGTGCACAACCAAAGTGCTGCTCAAAGTTCTGCCCACTGGGAAGACTTCCCTTCACCACTGTCCAGGGATGTCCCAGAGAGGGGCTGTCCACTTTGGAGTGGTACCTGTATATCATACAGAAACTTCTGTGAGCCAGGCCTAAGTCTTCTCTTTCTTTATCAGCTGGTTGTAGGGAACTCTGTATGAGGCCATTCATGCAGGCTGGGGGAAAGTGTGGGGATCGTGGGCATTTGGGCCATTTCTTCATGTAACTTAACTGTGACTTCCAGGACTGCTCATCACATACCTACCACTTGCATTTGATGATGGAGTGATGCTGTGCCCATCCAACTTTATGGCTTGCTGCATTAGACAACCCCAGTTTAGTCAGCTCAGGTTGCATGGTAACTGGGTAGTCCATGGTTAAACATTCAGTCTCTACCAATGCCCAGTAGCTACCCAAGAGTTATTTCTCAAAAGGAGAATACATATCTGCAAAGGATGGAAGGTCTTTTCTCAAAAATCCTAATGGCCTGTGTTGAGAATCGCCTTTTGAAGCCTTGCAAAGACTCCAAGCAGCATCCCTATCTGCTTCATCACATGGCCTAAATGGCAAAGCAGCTTGCATAGCAGTCTGGACCTGTTGCAGAGCCTTCTCTCATGAGAGCCCCACTCAAAGCCAGCATCTTTTTGAATCACTCAGTTAATGAACCAGTCTAACACACCCAAATGAGGAATATGTTGCCTCCAAAATCCAATGAGGACCGCTAGGCATTGTGCCTGTTTGGCTGTAGGAGGGGCCAGATGCAACAACTTTTTCTTCACCTTTGAAGGGATATTTCTGCATGTGCCACTGTACTCCTAGAGATGTCACTGAGATGAAAGCCCCTGAATTTTTGTCAAATTTATTTCCCACCCTCTCATACAAAAATGTCCTACCATTGAGTCCAGAGTAGTTCCTACTTCTTGCTCTAATATGCATAATGGAGCAACTTCCATTCAGCATAATGTCATCAATGTAATGGGCCAGCATATCTTGTGGAAGGGAAAGGCAATCAAGATCCCAGTGAACAAACTATTAACATAGAGTTGATATACCTCTAGGGTAGGACAATGAAGATATGTTGCTGGCCTTGCCAGCTGAAAGCAAACTTCTTCTGTGGTCCTTGCTAACAAATATTGAGGGGGGAAAAGCATTTGACAGATACCAACTGCATACCAGGTACCAGTTAATTAGCTCAAGCACTTAAACCACATCTGTCCCTAGCCGGTTTAGCTCAGTGGATATCTGTCCCTAGCCGGTTTGGCTCAGTGGACAGAGCATCGGCCTGCAGACTAAAGAGTCTCAGGTTCCATCCCTGTTGAGAACACGTACCTCAGTCGCAGGCTCAATCCACGGCCCTGATCCAGAGATGTGCGGGAGGCAACCAATTGATGTGTCTCTCTCACATCGATTTTTCTCTCTGTCTCTCCCCTTCCCTTCTACTCTCTCTAAAAATCAATGACAAAATATCCTCTGGTGAGGATTAACAAAAAAAAAAAAAAAAGGAAGAAACCACATCTGGTATAACAGTTGTTTTGATTGGGTGGTTTTTTTGCTTCCTTATATTTCAAATCTGATTTTATCCTCTGCTTCATTTTACTCCACTGTTGATTCCCTGAAATGTATTTTTCATTTTCATTTAGTATATTCTTCATTTTTTATTGGTTCTTTTTTTGTTTCCTATTTCCATTTTTATGTTTTCTATCTCTTTGTTGAAGTTTTCTCTAAGTTCATTGAGCATCCTTAAAACCAGTGTTTTGAATGCTGCATCTGGTAGATTGCTTGTCTCCCATTTTGTTTAGTTTTTTCTCTGGAGTTAGGGTGAGGGTTCTGTTCTTTCCTTGGGACATGTTTCTTTGTCTCCTCATTTTGGCAGCCTCCCTGTGTTTGTTTCTATGTATTAGGTAGAGCTGTATGTCTCCCATTCTTGTTGAGTGGCCTTATGTAGTAGATGTCCTGTAGGGACCAATGACACAGCCTCCTGGTTCACTCAAGCTAGGCACTCCAGATACAACATCCCACACACACACATATGAACTGTGTACACCTTCCTGCTATAGTTGTGCCTTGATTGCTGTTGGCACCTCAATGGGAGGCATTTACTCCCAGGCCAGTTGGCTGTAAGGACTGTGACCACCAGCCACTGTGGAGAATCAGCAGTGCCAGGGCCACCCCACAGAGCAGGACTTGCTTCAGCAGGATTCTGTGCCCACTGAGTCCTCCCCTTGAGTGTGTCACTTGTGGAAATGGTTGGGTGGTGTTTCAACATGGTCTGAAGCTGTCTACTGGGTGTGCTGGCTCTAGGGGGGGCTCCTGGAATAGTGCAACACTGCTTGTGTTCTGCCAGGGTCACCCAGCATGAATTACAAAGCAATCTGAAGATGGCTGCTAATTGTGCTGGGTTTTGAGGTGCCCAGGACAGACCAAGCTGTGAACCAAGGTGGCTACTGCTGGTGCCAGGCCTGGGGCCACTTAGCAAGATGTATGGAGCACGCTGAAGCCAGATGCTGTTTGTTTGAGAGATTTTAGAAAAGTCTGAAGCATGTGCCAGGACAGGCCAGTTGTATGAAAAAGCCACTGGAAACAGCTTGAGTGGGCCCACAATTTGGGTGGGGCAGGGTCTCAGGTGATCACCAGGGCAGGGCAAAGAGTGTGAGCCAATTTGATGGAGACTGAGATATGGTACCCACCTGTCAGCTCTGTGGAAGGGCGTCTTGGAAAAGGAGCAGTGGCCTCTGTCAGCACTTTTGCCGGCCGAAAGCTGCCCCCCATCTCTTGCCCTGATGCCAGACTATTCAGTTCTTCCCAGTATGTCTCTGGTTCTCTTCAAGCTGCTGCCCAAGTGCTGGAACTCAGAGGGAGTGAGTCAGAATAAGTCTGTGCAGAGTCCCTTTAAAAGGAACTGCCTAGGATTCCAGTAGCCCTCCATCTCTCTCAGCCACAATCTCTGCTGGTTTTTACAGACCAAAGTTATGGGAACTATTCTTCCTGGCACTGCAACCCTGGCCTAGAAGCAATGACACTCCAATAGCAATAAACACATTTAATGCCTAGAGATTAGTTTCTAAATATTTCTCTGTAACAGAAACAAAGGTTTCTCAGTAACAGAAGCAAAGGTTGCTTGAAGAAATGGCTAATTCTGAAAGTACAAGATGAGCCTATGGCATATACTTGTGTCAGAGACCAAAAACATGCTAAAAACTGAAAGGTGTGTGTCAAAGATATGAAAAAAACTTAAAGCCTCCCCCGCCCCCCACTAGATTAAGAACAGCTTAAGCAAAAGATCATTTACTGTAATCCTAATAAAATGGTAATATGCAAATTAACCATCACTCCGCTACATAAGCCACGCCCACCAGCCAAGCCACGCCGACCAGCCAATCAGGGCGAGTATGCAAATTAACCCCATCCAAGATGGCTACAGCCACAGAGAGCAAGGTTTCCCAGGTAACAGAGCAAGCCAAGCTTTCCATAGCCGTTGCAGGCCTAAGCCTCCACTCAAGCTACAAAGTTTCAATTATAGAAGGTAAACAAATTCAAACAAATGGTGGCAGAATGGAGCTTGAGAGAGCAGGCCAGGGTTGCCACCAGCAACAGGGGAAGCAAAGCTTTCTGCACACCCTGGCCGGGCTCACCCGCTTAAGGCTACAAAGTTTCAATTGTAGAAGGAAAATAAATCCCAGATACCAGGGACTCCGCTTGGGTCGCCACGGGGCGTGGCTGGCCTGCAAACCATCACAGGCCCCTCGCTCAGGCCGCCCCACGCCCCAAGGGAACCCCACCCTGATCAGGGACACCCTTCAGGGCAAACCAGCTGGTCCCCACCCGTGCACCAGGCCTCTATCCTATCTAATAAAAGAGTACTATGCAGATTGATCATCACTGCAACACACAATATAGCTGCCCCCATGTGATCAAAGATCCTGCCCCCATGTGAACACAAGATGGCCACTACAAGATGGCCAGCAGGAGAGGGCAGTTGGGAGGCACCCGGCCTGCAAGGGAGGGCAGTTGAGAGGGACCAGGCTTGCAAGGGAGGGCAGTTGGAGGTGATCAACCCTGCAGGAGAGGGCAGTTAGGGGTGACCAGGCTGGCAGAGGAGGGAAGTTAGGGACAAACAGGCTGGCAGGGGAGCAGTTAAGCATCAACCAGGCTGGCAGCGGAGTAGTTAGGCGGTGATCAGGCTGGCAGGCAGAAGCGGTTAGGGGCAATCAGGAAGGCAGGCAGGCAAGCTGTTGGGAGCCAGCAGTCCTGGATTGTGAGAGGGATGTCCGACTACCCGTTTAGGCCCGATCCTGGTGGGATCGAGCCTAAACGGGCAGTCGGACATCCCTTCAGGAGTCCCAGATTGGAGAGGGTACAGGCTGGGCTGAGGGACAACCTTCCGCCATGCACGAATTTCGTGCACCGGGCTTCTAGTTAATTATAAAAACTCCACATTTCTACAAAAAAAGAGAGGTGACTATTTCACAACCCCTTACTCTCAAAATTAGCCATTAAGGGGGAAGAACTGAACATTTACCATGCCTTTTTTTCCCCAGAGAAATTTTCCCAATTGATGAGTAAAAGCACTCTGTAAAGAATGCCAGCAAACAAATGTCAAAAGGAAAACAAAAAGAGAAATTCAGAACAACCAATGAAATAATTGATTCAGGCAAATATCAGTGGATGGGTGGCCAGGGAATTGGATATTCATTTTGACACCAAAACATTATCCTGCAGATAATTTGCTAAGTGCAAAGGGGTGGGAAATATACCGTTACCTTGGAGCGATCAACCAAGTGATCAAATCTGGCATCATAATACTGGAACAGCCTGACATGACACCCTCCTAAGTAATTCAATATTAAGTACTAGTACACAACATCTTTCCCAAACTGCTTAATCTGAATCTCATGTAGTGCCTACTTTATAGGAGGTACAACAGAGGAACTAGATAAACTACATCAGGAGGAAATAATCAGACAAATGCAGAAAGTGGGATAATGCCCTACAACTGTCTGGTTCAAACAGTCAATGCCAACGGGAAAAGGTGAGAGGACTGTTCAAGATGACTAAAGAGCTATGACTAAGGTGACCAGATGTCCTGCTTTTGGCGGGACAGTCCCGATTTTTAACAATTTGTCCCGCGTCCCGCAGCATTTTTAAAAAGTCCCGATTTTTGGAAAGAATGCACAAGCTAGGGAACGGCGGGAGAACGGGAAGGGAATATACGGTTTTCGGCGGCCATGTGGCTATTTAGCCAGGATATGAGTTTTATATTATACTAGCGTTCCCGTTGCAGGAAAAATCCTGCAATAGGGTTTCCTGCTGCACTCTATCCCGCCCTGCCTGCTCTCCTCCCTTGTCCCCCACCCTGCATTCTCCGCCAGCCCCCCTGCTTTTCTAACTTCTCCGCCAGCCCGCTCTCCTTCCTTCTCCCCCGGCCCCGCCTCTGCTCCTCCCTTCTCCTCCCCCTGCTTGCTTGCTTCTCTGCAGCTTTGCTCCCTTCTGCAGCTCTTGGCTTCTTTCTACGCTGTCTTGATACGCAAATTAGCCGCCATCTTTGTTGGGGTAATTTGCATATTCATCCTGATTGGTTGGTGGGTGTGGCTTGGGCATAGCGAAGGTGCGGTCAATTTGCATATTTGTCTATTATTAGATAGGATTGTTAATTTTATAATGTTAAACTTTAATAATAACAAATAATGGTTGAGAACTGATTATCGAGAACTGCTTATCAAAGTTCGCATTGTTGATCAGTTGTTAGAATTCGACGACCATTGTTTGGATTGAATGAACAATGGCATTTTTTGGGATTGGCAACGACGAAAACATTCTGTAACTGTCTCTCAGACGATACACATCGTACTGCGTGCTAGTAAGTTAGTTAAACAAGTGATGTCATTACAAATCAGCTATTCAGATAATTTAGGTAAGTAATTTATTTATTTATTTCATAAATACATAAATTTTCTTGAATTTAGCAGACAGTACTCGTATTATTTATATTTTATAGTGGCGGCAAAAAGTCTAGCGCCGGCCTTGAAAGTGACACTTAAGACTTACGTTACAGCAAATTCAGAGGAAAAATAATACAAGTTAGTATTGTTATTATTTAGAAAGAAATATAGGATTAAAATAATTTTTAAAATATACTTTATAACAAATTAATTTAATTTATAAACAATAAAATATGTTCATGTAATTATGTACCTACTTACTGTGTTTTTAAGCAATATGTATATAATAATTTATAATATAATTTTAAATTATTTTTTTTAGATTTTTAACATAATGAGCCGAAACCGGTTTAGCTCAGTGGATAGAGCGTTGGCCTGCGGACTGAAGGGTCCCGGGTTCGATTCTGGTCAAGGGCATGTACCTTAGTTGCGGGCATGTCCCCAGTAGGAGGTGTGCAGGAGGCAGCTGATCGATGTTTCTCTCTCATCGATGTTTCTAACTCTCTATCCCTTTCCCTTCCTCCCTGTAAAAAAAATCAATAAAATATATTTTAAAAAAAAAGATTTTTAACATAATGAGTAAGAAAAGAGGATGCAAATTCAACCATGACTAAGAAGTGAATTTCCTTTTATTAAAAAAAAACAAAAGCGATTACAATATAGACCAAATTTTTAATCAAGAACCCCACCCCCCAGGCTGAAACCGGTTTGGCTCAGTGGATAGAGCGCCGGCCTGCGAACTCAAGGGTCCCAGGTTCGATTCCGGTCAAGGGCATGTACCTTGGTTGCAGGCACATCCCCAGTAGGGGGTGTGCAAGAGGCAACTGATTGATGTTTCTCTCTCATCGATGTTTCTAACTCTCTATCCCTCTCTCCTCTCTGTAAAAAATCAATAAAATATATTTAAAAAGAAAAAAAAAAGAACCTTCCCCCCGCCCTCCCATCAATGGTGTCCCGCTTTACCAATGTTAAAATCTGGTCACCATAGCTATGACCAAATGCAATGCATAAACCTGAACTAGATACACCAGGTTATGCTGCAGTAACAAAGAGCTCAAACTCTCAAAGGCTAGAACAAAGGTTTATTTCTCCCCCTCACTTGTGTAACAATGTTTAAAAAGTATTATGCTCCCCAACCTATTGCTCATAGTTGGAAAGTAATTGTTTCCTTTAAGAACAAGAGAGATGCTTAATGATTAGAGTAGGTCGTTTACAGAAGGGTTTCTAAGTATGATTCCCCATTTTGCATTAAAATCTCCAAAAATATTGTTAAGTGCTAACACTTTATTGCTATCTATGAAAATGCTATTTACTCCAGCGTCTCAACCCATATGTGCTAAACCACGTATTAATTTGTTTTACATTCCACTATTTTATAAAAGTTGCTGTACAAAAGGATATTTTACTTGACTAGAAATAACTAGAGCAGCAATTTATACTAGTAAAATGGCAGAAATTAGTGTTTTTTTTTCTTACAAGATAGCAAGTACATATGATCTTTGTAAGATAATAAATCATTCTTGATTATAGGCTCTTTTTTTTTTAGATATGTGTTCTTAAAATTTAGTTATGTATTTTTATTTTTATAATTAAATCTTTATTGTTGAAGAGACATATGAAAACATGCTCAAAGTCACTAATCATCCGAGAGATGCAAAGCAAAACAATGAGGCACCATCTCACACCTGTCAAAATGGTGGTTATCAACAAACAACAAGTCCTGGCGAGGATGCACAGAAAAAGGAACCCTCTTGCACTGCTGGTGGGAATGCAGACTGGTGCAACCACTGTGGAAAACAGTATGGAGTTTCCTCAAAATATTAAAAATGAAACTCCCATTTGAGCCAGTAATCTCACTTCTAGGAGTATATCCCAAGAAACCAAAAGCTCTTTATTTCATCATCTATTTTGAATGATAGCCTTTCTGGATATAGTAATCTTGGATTCAGATCCTTGCTTTTCATTACCTTGAATATTTCATGCCATTCCCTTCTGGCCTGTAGTTTCAGATGAGAAACCAGATGACAGATCTTATGGGAGCTCCTTTGTAGGTAACAACTTGCTTTTCTCTTGCTGCCTTTAAAATTCTTTGTCTTTAATTTTTGGCATTTTAATTATGTGTCTGGGTGTGGGCCTGTATGGGTTCTTCTTGCTTGGGACTTTCTGTGCCTCCTGTATTTGTGTGACTTTTTCTTTCACCAGGTTATGACGTTTTCTGCCATTATTTCTTCATACATGTTCTCTATCCCTTGCTCACTTTCTTCTTGTTCTGGCACACCTATAATGCAAATATTGTTAGGTTTCCTGTTGTCCCACAGCTCCCTTAAGCTGTCCTCCTGCCTTTTAAAAAAAAATTATCCCTAGTCAGTTTGGCTCAGCAGATAAGAGCATCGGTCTGTGGACTGAAGAGTACCAGATTCAATTTCAGTCACAGCACATGCCCGGAGCACATCTTGATCCTCAGTATGGGGCTTGCAGGCAGCAGCTGATCAATGATTCCCTTTCATCATTGATGTTTCTATTGTTCTCTCCTACTCCCTCCCTCTCTGAAATCAATTTTTAAAAAATGCTATTTGCCATGGAGAGATGGCTGGAAATGTAGGAACTCTCTTAAAAGGCCAAAGCAGATAAAAACATCTGCCCATTCAGCCCTTCCTATCAGACTTTAAGTGTTCGCCACTTTCCATCCTTGGTTATCAGGGTTCTCTCCAGCTAGTCTTCAGTTGATTATTCAGGATCTTTTTTTTCTAGTTAAGTATTTTTAAAAATAGGTTCTACATTTTATTTTAATCAATTGAGACATGCTAATATCAATTGGGTTACTACATGAAAGCCAACAAAATAGCTACAACTTGGCTAATGAAAATGAATCAATGTCATTGATGAGTCTTCAATAGCTCTATATAGTTTTGCAGATGATCAGCATTTCATCCAACTTAGAATGTTAACTGGAAGTTTTTCAGTATTTTAAAGTAGGCCTGAAAAAACAAAAGTCAAAAATGGCCAGGCTAGTTACACACCTATTATTAGACTGGCCAAAATCCCGAACACTGACAACACCAAACACTGGTGAGGATGTGGAGCAATAGGAACTCTATTCATTGCTAATGGTAATGCAAATGATGCATGCAGCCACTTTGAAAGAAAATCCGGCAGTTTCTTTCAAAATTGAACATACTATTACCATATAATCCAGCAATCATGTTCCTTAGTATTTAACCAAAGGGGTTGAAAACTCTTGTCCAAACAAAACTTGCACATGGATATTTATAGAAGCTTTATTAATAATTGCTAAAACTTGAAAGCAACCAAGATGTCCTTTAGTGGATGGACAAAAACTCTGGTATATCCAGACAATGGAAGATTATTCAGCGCTAAGAAAGGAAGAAAAAAAAAAAAAAAGAGCCATCAAGCCATGATAAAAACATGAAGGAACCTTAAATGCATATTACTAAGTGAGAGAAGCCAGTCTAAACGACTACATACTATATGATTCCAACTACATGACATTCTGCTAAAATTATGGAGACAGTGAAAAGGTCACCACCAGGAGCTGAGGGGAAGAAGAAGAATGAATAGGCAGAGCACAAAGGTTTTTTAGGGAAGTGAAAATACTCTGTATGGTACTATTAAAAGTCATTATACATTTTGTCCAAACCCACAGAATATATACTAAAAGAGAACTCTAAACTATGGACTTTGGGTGATTATGATGCATCAATGTAGGCTTATCAATTGTAACAAATGTACCACTCTGGTGGGGGATGCCCATAATGGAGAAAGCTATGAAAGTGTGGGGTCAGGAGTAAACGGGAAATATCTGGACTTTCCTTTCAATTTTGCTGGTAACTGAAAACTACTCTAAATATGTGCTCTAAAACCTAAGATTTTTTATTTTTAGTATCCTAATACTACTGCCCTGTCCTGCTATCCCACCAAATAAAGAGAATTTGGAGGACAGGGAGGAAAGCTTCCTTTCATGTTGATTTAGTCAAGACTCCCTGAGCTATTACTAGCCTAGCTAACCTGTTCAAAACACCCACAAATAAAATGAATATTCTTCTCTGCCAATCATTTTCTTCCTCGTGTTTACATCCAGATCAGCCTTTGAAGAGACGTTTCACCTTGAATGGACATACTCATTGGACATTGCCTTCCATCAACAAGTTGGTAAGGGCAAGATAAAATCCTGATTATAACAACAGGAAGTGACAAGAGAACAAAAGGAAAACTTAATGACATTACCAGCTATTTCTGTTGGAACTTTTAGCCCACTGTCAATATCTGTCTTTTGGAAAATGAAGTGCTCAAACCTGATACTGTAATGATTAGTGTAAGGTGCAGGTCCATTTGCCGAGGAGAGGGAAAACAAACAACTATAACTTGATCCCACTTTTTTTTTTTCCCAAAAGCAAAACATTTAAAGTAAAACATGAACATTTAATTACCTTTAAATAATATATGAAATAATTTACATGCTATACATTCCCAAACACACTGAACATAAATCCAATGTTGTAAGACATACACAATCTGCCTTTTGCCAATATATTCCCTATATTGAATGTTAACTGATTTTTCAGTCCATGTGAGAACAGATAAACATATAATATATATGCCTCAAGTTGAAGACTGTAAGATAATAAACCAAAGAGCTGACTATAGAAGTCTTCTATGGAAGATTCTAAAACCACAATCAGTATTGGAACCAAACAAGGCACAAAAGCTTTCCCTTTGTGGTCACAAAGATTAAGTTTCCTGTCCTAGTGCTTAAATATCACAAATTATATTTTATATACAGTGTATTTCTGTTACTGCTTACAAAGGGGTATTTTTATTACATAATTTGTTACAGAAAAGCATTGGAAAAATAAATGGGATTTGATAAGTTCTCATACAATAAAGCTTTTGTTCCACTTGAAAAAGATATTTATGCTCAAAACTAATAATAGATATAGGTATAATAAAGAGAAGGATGAAGGGGCCTTTGCAGATTTCTTTGTATCCTTGAATTATAGCTCATGCCACCATGTTACTTACATTTTCTATTCTGGAGCCAGCTGCCTCCAGCAGTCCTGACCTCAGGCATCCAGGCCCTGTGCTTTTTTTTAAAACATGGCAAAATAAAACTCTTCCCAGCAGTTAAGTTGTTTTTGTTAAATATTAACTTTGTATTAGGCTACCCTTCAGTTTCCTCTTTTTACTTATATATTAACAGAAAATATTATTCCATATAGAAATGACTGCTTTAACCCTTTGCACTCGCTTGCTTTTTTCATCGAGCTGCTACCGATGCTAACCATGTCGAGTCACACTCGACATCCGAGTGCAAAAGGTTAAGATTCATATAACCAAGCAAAATATAACTATCTGTATTTCCCTTTTAATTTTATCGCAAAATGTTTAGGTAAACTGAAAGTAAAATATTCTAGGAAGAGCAGTAACTCATTAAGAGGTAAAACAGTTTAAAAATATGTACGTATTATTCATTGTTCTAAGAACAGTTTTAGAACTTTATATTTTTTAAATTACATAGTTATCAAAAGAATAAAGCCAACCACAAAATAAGAATCAATAGAATGCAGTAATCCACATATAAAAGATAGTCAAATGTGCTTAATACACATTTTAAAAAATCAACAACCTATGTTGTAAATAATAAGTCATCAAATGTAATACTAAGCAAACTATAAGTGGAATGAAAACTGTGGTTTCATTTTGACTATGGAAGTGGGATGAGCTACACATGAACTTAACAGTGTGCCTGTGCAACTTTCTATATAGGAGTACTGTAGCATGCAAGGCCTGCAGTAATGAGTATAGACTTCACAGATAAAACAAGGCTGGCAAAAAGAAAACCAAACACAAAATTCTGCTCTCGGCTATAAAACCTAAGAGTAAAGAATAAACTGAGATTTTAAGGCTTTCTTAGAAATATTTTTCATGGCACAACATTAAACATCACTATAGGTAAAATATGTAAAAATTCAGTT
Organism: Eptesicus fuscus; assembly: GCF_027574615.1. NCBI lineage: Eukaryota > Metazoa > Chordata > Mammalia > Chiroptera > Vespertilionidae > Eptesicus > Eptesicus fuscus. The sequence goes on along the minus strand of NC_072479.1, from coordinate 13,577,397 downwards.
ACATGGTTGCATAATTGAAAGAACATGCCATGTCATTTATTAAGGGACTGCCTTGTCAAGTTCTGTTTACTGGTAATTAAATTATAGTTAAGTAAGGCTATTCATGTTTGACTCTAATTATCATATAAATCATACAGAAATGTCAATTTGCTAGTATACAATGCAAATTGTTTTGAATAAATGTCAGTATCACTTTTTTCTTAAAGAAATGAAAGTCATTCCTTACTAAAAATGCAGTTACACTAATTCCTCTCACAAGAGCAGTTATTTTCCTTCCTTAAACGATTAACCTACTATTAAACTCTAAGATCATTATTAGACAAATTCCTTCTCGTCATGCACACAGATCATCCTCACAATAATCCATTTCTTGCACTACAGTCAGTCCAGAAAATACTCTAGGAGCCTAACAAGTCATTCTCGCCACACCATACTCTAAGCTGACCACAGCAGGTTCGGATTTGGAAAACTCCTCAGCGTATTCACTGTAACGATTATCCGCTGGGTTGCTGCCCTCTATAGTTCGAAGAGTATCATTCACAGGTAACAGAGTCTGCTCCTTAAAACATAGGGAGGTTTTGATGATAGGTGACTCAGGATGAACTGGATGTAACAATTCCTTGGTGAGAACTCCATCTATTTGCTCATTTTTGCGTTTATTAATTTTCTAGAACAAATACAAATTTGAAAAAAATTACTAATTGCACATAGTATATGTTTAAACAACTGTATATAAGACATGTATATGAGACATTCACCCTGAGATCACAACTAAATAATACAAAAAATACACACTTATTTAGCTAAAGATTTTATTGCCTAAAACCTACATGGTTTTTCTATGTACAACAGGCTTTAGAAGCACAAAAATTTTTTTTAAAAACTGAACAGAAGATTTTAAAAGTAATCTTTGACAGAGTATTGCACTCTCCAAATCATTGGACTAGTCTGCAAACTGATCTTTCTGAATTACCTATATCTTGTGCCTGCCTCTTTTTAACACATCCTCCTACAGTTTACTCAAGCAGTCATTGCTTGGATGACTAAGGAACACCCCTGCCTGAGAGACAGACAAGACCAAGTTATAACAACTGCCTAGGATTTTTAAAATATATACTTACTAATTATTTTTGATTATATATAATGGCAAAGAAAAGATTACAGAAAAGTCTTAGGGTGGAGAGAAATTTCTTCTTTGTTAATGTTTTTTTTTCCATTTTTTATTTTTAATATATTTTTATTGGTTTCAGAGAGAAAGGGAGATAGAAATGTCAATGATAAGAGAGAATCATTGATCGGCTGCCTCCTGCACGCCCCATACTGGGGATTGAGCCCGCAACCCGGGCATGTGCCCTTGACCGGAATTGAACCTGGGACTCTTCAGTCCACAAGCCGACGCTCTATCCACTGAGCTAAACCAGCTAGGGTGAAATTTCTTAAACAAGGTACAAAAAAAAAAAGCATAAAACATAAAGATTGATAAACTTGACTACATTAAAATTCAAAGCATCTATACAAAATACACCGTAAATAAAATGGAAAGACAAGCCATTTGTAATATATATAACTAAAAAAGAATCAGTGCCTGATATATAAAAAAACTCTTACAAATCAATAAGAAAAAGGCAGATAGGCCAACAGATAGGTCATTCACAGAAAAGGGAAAATCAAATGGCCAACAAACATATGAAAAGTCATTCAACTTCAATTGTTATGGAAATCCAAAACTAAAAACAATTTAAATGTTCAGCAGCTGAAAGGATAGACTGTGAGCTACTCATATAAGAGAATATTATACAGTAATCACTAACAAAAGAAATGCATTAAAGCTACACATATCAACATGGATAAATTTCAAAACAATGTTGAGCAAAATGAAGTATGTAAATCTCTATATATTTTTCAAACATGCAGCTTCTTAGCTGAGTGAAAGGTACATGGGCATTCATGTTGTTTGTTGCCCTTTATACTGCATACAAAAACTATGTTCTTTTTTATTTTTTAATATATGATAAAAATAGTATTTAAAATCACCAAAACAGTAATATAAGTTGTGGATACAAACATACATAGAAGTATACAAATGTTCACAGGAATAATTAACACCAAGTTAAGTGAAAGTACATGGGGGGAGCATGAAGAGGAGTATAAGGGTCTTCAAATATATCATGTTTCATTTCTTAAAACAAAAGCATGAAGATCTGAAACAAATATGACAAATGTTACAATCTCACAAAGTTAGATGGTATATACCCTGATATTTATTACTTTATATCTCTATTTCTCTATATACTTAGGATATTTCAATATATTTTAAAATTCAGGGAAAGTGATTCAAACTAACCTATTCAAAACAGAGTTCTAACTTTGAAGCAACTATGTGTTCTGGTAAGGTTTCTATATATACTAATTTAAGAACACAAGTAATAATACTAATACTCCAAATATATTACATTAGATAATTCAGAATACTTACAGATTCTAAGTCTTTAATGTCTTTCTCTAACTGTTTATTTTGCTCATTCATATTCATAATTATGTTACACACCGACTCCCTGGGATGCAACGTTCGATCAAATTGGTGGTACATGTTTCTCCAAAACCTTTATGACCAAAAAAGGAAAAATTTCAATAAATAAATGTATTTTTAAAAAAACAGAATATAAATATTCAAAGATGCCAACTTACTTAAAATTGAAAGATGCTGTATTTGGCTCCAAAACAGCAAACTGCTGGGAGTTGGAACTGTAGAGTGGATTTAAGTACTTCTTTTGGTCATCCAGAAGAAATGGCCACAGGGAGTAAGTCTTCTCCTTTAACCTTTTATCAAAAGAGAAACATAAAGACCTTTCTCACAGATGCCAATACTCAGTTTTATAAAGCAGGCAATTTTTTCACAAGTAGATTTAAGTTTTAGTTTTTCCTTCTATTCACAGTCTAACGTCACCTTGTCTCTGAATTCTGTATTCTTCTTCTCTCCTTTTCTACTTATAATCATTTAATAAAACCATGCTTATCAAACACAACACAGGTAAATTGTTTTCTCTCAAACCACATACTTTAAGAGATTCCTCTCTTAATTCACAGAATTTCATAATCTTCGTCTAGTCTATGTTACACCTACTTCAAATCATCACACACATACAGCTGACCCTTGAACGACACAAGTTTGAACGGCACAGGTTCACTTATACATCGATTTTTTTCAATAAAGAAAGAGTTGGCCCTGCGTATCCCTGGGTTTTACATCCACAGATTCAACCGATCATGATCAAAAACAGTACTTTCACCCTAACCGGTTTAGCTCAGTGGATAGAGCGTCGGCCTGCAGACTCAAGGGTCCCAAGTTCGATTCTGGTCAAGGGCATGTACCTTGGTTGTGGGCACATCCCCAGTAGGGTGTGTGCAGGAGGCAGCTGATTGATGTTTCTCTCTCATCGATGTTTCTAACTCTCTCTCCCTCTCTCTTCCTCTCTGTAAAAAATCAATAAAATATATTAAAAAACAAACAAACATAGTACTTTCAAATCCATGGATGCAGAAGATCAACTTAAATTACATGCAGATTTTCAACTGTTCAGGGGTCAGTGCCTTAACCACCAAGTTGTTCAAGGGTCAACTGTATACTATATAATAAAAGGCTAATATGCAAATTGTCCCCTCTGGAGTTCAACCGACTGAGAGTTCGATTGCTCACTATGACGTGCACTGACCACCAGGGGGCAGCACGGAATGAAGGAAGGCCCTGGCCAGCAGCTGGCAGCAGGGGGAAGGAAGGCCCTGATAGGCCCTGATCACCAGTCGGGCCTAGGGACCCTACCTGTGCACGAATTTTGTGCACCGGGCCCCTAGTATAGAGTAAGATGCTAATGTATTTCTGTTTAGCCTCATTCTCCTAGCCCCACATCTGGGCTGTAATGGCATGTATTACAGGGCAGGGACAAATTTAACTGTGAGTGGGTACAAAACAAGGAAATTAGGAAAAATCAGGACAGTATTCAAGAATTTAAAAATGCCAATTATACTACAAATCTAAGAGTAAGTAGGTGAAGTAAGTGAAAAAAGGGTAGATTATTTTAGATATTATATTTACCAAAGAAACATAAACCAGTGATACAGAGGAAACTGGAGAATCTGCTCATTTTTCCATAATCTCTAAGATAACTAACAGATATGTTCTTAAAGACTACTAAAAAAAATGTACTTTTATTACTGTCTTCCTATTTATAAGGATGTTTGCACATTCATATTCATAATTGACAATAGTTTTTCCTAAAATAGCTCTGTGCTCCAAGTCACCTCTCCTAATTATGAAAAAAAAACACTGTGAGATACTATAGCACAGAGTTAAAGTCCTAATGGTCTCTGATTTGTTCATCTCTGTCATACTCTATTTCACTTGTTATTCCCTTTATACATCTTTAGAATGTTCCACTTGCTCTCAATTCTGCCTTCAATTCTGTTGGGAGTGATAGTATGTGGCTGTGTTCAAACTACCACCATATTTATCCTCTCTAATATGTCACTCAGATCTTAAAAAATCTATCACTGCTCTTGATTGACTACTGTAAAAAATCTAATCTTAGAAACCCAACCTAACACATACACACACACACACACACACACACACACACACACACACACACTTTTAGCCAGAAGCCCCTAATCCTAAAGACCAGTTAGGGATGAACAGGTGTAAGACCCAATCAGGGATAGACACACTGGAAGTCAACATAGGTAGACTTATTTCCCCAAAGAACTGTCTATTTAGAAATGTGAGAGCTATAAGGCTTCATGTTACCTTAAATTACCCAACAGTTTTACAATCTTTTACCACACTTTAAAACATAGTGACCAATACTTTCTGGGAAATGAAATGTAAAGATTTTAAAATATATACTTTCAATTACATAGATATATTAGAAGCCCAGCGCGTGAAATCGCGCAGCCCTGTCCACCCGCCCACCGCCCCACCACACTTGCAGCCCCACCCACCCACGTGCGCCGGTCTTTGGTGTTACAGCGTTAGGGCCACAGGCCTTTTATAATATAGACTATAGGCCCAGTGCACGAATTCATGCATGGGTGGGGTCCGGCCGGCCCTGCCCCCTGGTTGAACTCCTGGTCAAGGGGAAAATTTGCATATTGGCCTTTTATTATATAGGATTCAGACTGGAAAGGAGCATAAGGGGTGTTTCGAGGGTGTTGGAAATATTTCTTATTCTGAGTGCTGGTTACACAGGTGGAAAAGTTTAACATTTATTGAGCTTCACACCTATAATACATGTACTTTTCTGTATATATGCTACACTTTAAAACACACTTAAAAAATGCATTCTACTATTAACCAGAGGATATGAGAGATATTCAGAGTATACTTGGCTTCAGAACTATCCTACCTAATAAAAGAGTAATATGCAAATTGACCATCACTCCAACACACAAGATGGCTGCCCCCATGTGGTCAAAGATGGCTGCCCCCATGTGGACACAAGATGGCCACGACAAGATGGCCAGCAGGGGAGGGCAGTTGGGAGGGACCAGGTCTGCAAGGGAGGGCAGTTGTGGGCTATCAGGCAAGCAGGGGAGGGCAGTTGGGAGGGACCAGGCCTGCAAGGGAGGACAGTTGGGGGCGACTGGGCCTGCAGGGAAGAGCAGTTGGGGGTGGGGGAGAACCAGGCCTGCAGGGGAGAGCAGTTGGGGGACCAGGCCTACAGGGGAGGGCAGTTAGGGGCAATCAGGCTGGCAGGGGAGCAGTTAGGCATCAATCAGGCTGTCAGCGGAGTGGTTAGGGGGTGATCAGGCTGGCAGGCAGAATGGTTAGGGGCAATCAGGAAGGCAAGCAGGCAAGCAGTTGGGAGCCAGCAGTCCTGGATTGTGAGAGGGATGTCCCAGATTGGAGAGGGTGCAGGCTGGGCTGAGGGACACACACCCTATACACAAATTTCGTGCACTGGGCCTCTAGTAGACAATAAAATCTTAACAAAAAATTCAGTTCTATTTCATAATGTATTTTATTCAGTTCAACTATAATTGATGTTAGTCCTCAGCTAAGAAAGAAAAAAGGAGACCATTTAATCAAACCATCTTACTTGAGTTCTTCTCTTTCCTTCTGACAATTTCCAAGGAAGTTTCCAAATTGGCATGAATGAATATGTTCATGAATCTGAAGAAGAAACGCTTCATTGAATTCAAAGTCTTGTGGAAACTGTTCAGTCAAATGCCACACACATTCCAAGAACTGAGTAAACACCGGTGAAACTTCCTTTGGGTCTCCATCCAAATGGCCACACCTAACCCCCCCAGAAAAGTACAAGTTTTTAAAAATGCCTCTGAAAGAAATCAATTGTTCAGGTGTTGTTAAATTTAAACACACATAAAAAAAAACACCTTAAAATATTGTGCCATTGCAGAAAAAATTGTAATGTTTTTATTGAAACAATTTATACCTAAGTTTTTCAACCACGATTTTAAAGGGTCTATTACCTTCTACCTACTACAATCCAGACAAACAGGAAGGTTAATAAATTGCCTGAAAATTAACAGAGATATGAGAATTGAAATAAATAACAAAAAAAAATTAATCTTCATACAAAAAAACTGTATCACAATCTCACCTCCCACTGGACATACAAGTTCATGAAAAACAGAAACATTTTGGCACTCTAAACTATTTTTTCTAATTTTGCAATATATGTAAATATATAACAGTGACTCACCTCTCTGAAAATTTATGTCCAAAGGAGATCCAATCCTTTTCTATTAAAACCTTAATGAAAAACAAAAACCTTAATGAGAAAAAGTAAAATCTACTTTATAACTACTTTCAAATATTTTTGTTTAGAATGGATTAAATCCTATTATCTTAAAAACCACATTTACACATTGCAAACAAAACAAAATGTTTTAAGATTAGAGGCAAAAGATAGCAAGAACCTAGATTAGAGGGTGATTTAACAGAGTGAAGATGATCCATAAAAAGAAACACAGGAGTCTTACAACTTAAATTATTTCTACTGTATTTATTATATTTCAAGTAAAAAATGTGTGTTATAAAGCACTGTTGCATTTTTGTATGTATAATGATTTTTGCCAAGAGAAAGGACTAAGAAATGTAAATAAAAATGTTAACGGTGGTTAACTGTGGATAGTAGACTCGAGTTATGTTTTAAACCTTTTCGCTTACTTGTACATTACTTATAGAATAGTTAGAAAATGATAAAGAGCCCTGGCTGGTGTAGCTCAGTTGGTTGAGCATTGTCCCATGCACCAGAAGGATGTTGGTCCTATTCCCTGTCAAGGCACATGCTCAGGTTGCGGATTCAGTCCCCAGTGGGAGGCAACCGATCAATGTTTCTCTCTCTCCTCTCTCTAAAATCAATAAAAAAAAATCCATATTTTTTAAAAAATGATAGCGAGACCACTGAAAAGTTTGTATTCAAGTTCAAATGTTAGTATCTAACCTCTTCAACGGACTGTATCTGTTTTCTTTCTGAAATAACAGGACTATCTAACTAACCTGAACAACATATCTCCTTATTACTTAATATACCTCATAATTTAATATATAATCACCAAGTATATTCTTTTCAGTGTCTAAATTGCCACTTTTAGCTTCTCTAATTTGATGTTAAATCTCTCAGAAGGCTATATAATGGGATGAGTGAAAATGCAGTTTCTGGAGTCAGAAGGCATGGACTCAAGTCCTAACATCACCACTTTCTTACCTGTGTGACCTCAGGTACATGACTTTCAGGCTGTAACCTCAGATTTTACTATGAGCCTCCTGCCATTTTTCTACACACCAACATCTAACACTTAATATCTTTCTCACTAAACTTATTCCTCTGCTTATCTCCTTGAAGGGTAGGAGAACAGCACCATCCATCCTAACAACTGAGTTCCTAGCCTGGAAATCATCCTAGAAGAGGACTCCTCTCATGTACCCCACATCTATCCATGAACAACTCGAGTTATCACAATAGTTCCTACACTGGTCTCCTAGCCTCCATTCCCACTCCCCTCTTCCTTCAAGGCACCAAACCATTTTTTTAAAGCCCTCTCTAATGGTTCTCACTACCCAAATTCTAGTTTTCTCTTCCTCAGGCCCCCATCCCCCTATATCAGTGATGGTGAACCTATGACACGCGTGTCAGCACTGACACGTGTAGCCATTTCTGATGACACGCAGCCTCTGAGGCGGCCGCATGCCGAGGATGAAACATTTGCGAAATAATGTTTTTTCCTCAAAGTGACACACTATCCAAGTTATGCTCAGTTTTTTGGCAAAGTTTGACACACAAAGCTCAAAAGGTTGCCCATCACTGCCCTATATTCTTCTGCACCCAAGTCCCTAGCCCCCAACACTCATGCATGTTTAATCCCATGCAGTTGCGGAGCTAATCTTTAACTCTCACTGCTCCTTTGGCCTGGACCACTCTCACATTGTCCCTGGATCATCTATAATAATAAAAGCGTAATATGCTAATTAAACCGGACAGCCGAACGACCTTCCAGACGTCATTCCAGACATCCTACTGGATGAAGCCGCGGTGGCGGGAGCCAAGGTAGAGGCTGTTAGGAGTGATCAGGCAGGCAGGCAGTGGTTAGGAGCGATCAGGCAGGCAGGCGAGTGGTTAGGAGCGATCAGGCAGGCAGGCAGAGGAGGTTAGGGGCGATAAGGCAGGCAGGCAAGTGGTTAGGGGTGATCAGGCAGTCAGGCGAGCAGTTAGGGGCCATCAGGCAGGCAGGCAGAGGCAGTTAGAGGAGATCAGGCAGGCAGGCAAGTAGTTAGGGGTGATCAGGCAGGCAGAGGTGTTTAGGGGCGATCAGGCAGGCAGGCGAGCGGTTAGGGGCAATCAGGTAGGCAGGCAAGTGGTTAGAGGTGATCAGGCAGGCAGGCGAGCAGTTAGGGGCAATCAGGCAAGAAGGCAGAGGCAGTTGAGGTGATCAGGCAGGCAGGCAGGCAGGCGAGCAGTTAGGGGCCATCAGGCAGGCAGACGAGTGGTTAGGGGCCATCAGGCAGGCAGGAAGACCAGCGGTTAGGAGCCAGCGGTTCTGGATTGCGAGAGGGTGCAGGCGAGGGACCCCCACCACCCCAGCCCCATGCACGAATTTCGTGCACTGGGCCACTAGTGTATTACATGATTTAATTTGGATGTCTAACAAATACATTAAAAACAAACATGACAAAGAAAATATTCCTTATCTTACACTCTCAAAGTAAGCAGAGCATTATTTTATTAACAGCACTTCCATTTACCCTATCCCAAATTCAATATGTTAGCACCGCCACATAATGGTGCTAAAGGGACCTAGTGATGTTAAATCTTCCCTTGCTTTAAGATGGCACTGTATTTAATAATTCTAAACCAGTGGTCGGCAAACTCATTAGGCAACAGAGCCAAATATCAACAGTACAACGATTCAAATTTCTTTTGAGAGCCAAAAACCGACTTCTGCGCATGGGCCACGAACTTTCAATCGCACTATACGTGCACGCCCGCACGTGGTATTTTGTGGAAGAGCCACACTCAAGGGGCCAAAGAGCCGCATGTGGCTCGCGAGCCACGGTTTGCCGACCACTGTTCTAAATTAATGAAAACTTTCTCACATCTCTTCATTTACTTGCCATGAGTTAAGATATAAATTTTGAAAAGATGAGTTAATATTAAAAACAAATAAGCCCAGTCAGTGTTGCTCAGTGGATTGATCATGTCCCATGCATCAAGAGGTTACTAGCTTCATTCCTGGTCAGGGAACATGCCTGGTTTGTGGGCTTGGTCCCCCAGTAGGGGGGTGTACAGGAGACAGCCGATCAATGTGATGTTTCTCTCTTATTGATGTTTCTATCTCTCTTTCCCTTCCTCTCTCTCTAAAAATCAATAAAAAACATATTTAAAAAACAAACAAAACAGAAGGCAGGGCTTTAGCTTCACAAAGCAAAAAATATGTTCAACTAGAAATTTAATCTTCAGATATAAAACATGCTTCATAACATGTAACTACAGTTAACAAATGAAGCAGTATGAAACAGAAAGTTTCTTCTAGAATATATTTTTAAGTATCCCTATTTCCTTGTTTTACTACATTACTCACATTTATTAGATAAATATGAGGGGAAAATACTGAATATTTCTATTGTAACACTTTAGAAAAAAAACTTTTAAATCTGAAACTTTTTGTCAAAGAGGTGGCACAAATGAAAATCAGTCTAACTCCAGATTTCTCAACATCAGCACTTTGTGCCAGGTAACTTTGTTTTAGGGCTGTCCTGTACAATATGATATTTAGTAGCATCCTGTGGTTCCACCAGCTAACCCTTTCTGTTAGTTATAACAATCAAAACTGTCTCCTAACATTACCCAATGTCTCCTATGGGAGGACCACTGGTCTAGCCAAATACAGTAAAACCTCAATATAACAGGCTAATTCAAGTGAGGGAGTGTCTATTAAAACAGAAAGTCTGTTATATAATAAAGTAGGTTTTCTGAATGTGTTAAAAAATTGACAAATTAGTTTACCTGTTTTTACTTATGTAGACACATTTGTGTAATTAAAATTAAGTAGGTATGAAAAGTTTAATTTCATAGAAAAGTTTCCTATGTGTATTACTGTAATTTTAAGTTTTTACTGAATAGATTTAGTAAATGCATGCATTCACCAGTCACCGAGAGTAAACAAATGCACACAGCTGGGGTGTGGTTTAGCGCACATGGGAACTTCAGCTGGCACATGTTAAAACTGCTGCAGAAAGTCACGCCATGCAACAACAGAACCAAGTATCATGGGCAATGCTGTGAGATCATGTGCTAATCATTTCCCGAAGATTGTTTATAAGCAGTGACTCTTGGATTTAAATATGTAGACTATAGCTGTAGATATGTAATATTTACTAATGTCGATGAAATTACTACAGTGTTTTTTCCAACATATGGCTTATTTGCTAAAATTTGTTAAAAATACAGTGAATTAATAACAACAACAAAAAATAACCTGCTAATTTGATTATAAGTAAATCTTGGTTAAAAGCATTTTAAAATTAGCAGAGTGTTAATTTTCACATATGACATTCAGACCGGAAATTTTGTCCATTAAATCAGAAGTCCATTAAGTTGGGGTCAGCAAAATCGGGGGGGGTTACTGTAACTCCTTACCATGAATCCTTTGACTGTTCTGTAGTAGGAATCCAATAAAAGAGAGCCAAGAGAACAAACCTGGGAAGTTCTATCCCAGCCATCAGAACAATGAACCAACACACTTGCATTTTCCACCATTATTGCCTGAAAAGAAAGATCACATACTTAGATTCTAGCAGAATACATTTAAGTGAATCAGTAAGTTCTACTTACTCAAAAACCATTAAGTATCTATACTAATAAAAGGGTAATATGCAAATTGGTCAGGATGCCCTCGCAGTAACAACTGAACAGCAGGCTGCGTGGGGCGACCAGGCCAGCAGAGGGGGACAGTGAGGGGTGACCAGGTCGGCAGGGTGGGCAGTGAGGGGCAACCAGGCCAGCAGGGGGGGCAGTGAGGGGCAACCAGGCTGGCAGAGGGGGGCAGTGAGGGGCGACCAGGCCAGCAGGGGGGGCAGTTGGGAGCGACCAGGCTGGCAGGGGGAGGGCAGTTAGGGGCAACCAGGCCGGCGGGGGGGGGGGGCTATTGGGGGTGACCAGGTCGGCAGGGGGGGGCAGATGGGGGCAACCAGGCCGGCAGGGGGGACAGTTGGGGGTGATCAGGCAGGCAGCAGAGGGGGGCAGTGAGGGGCGATAAGGCAGGCAGGCAGGTGAGCAGTTAGGAGCCAACAGTCCCAGATTGTGAGAGGGATAGAATTGGCAGTCGGACATCCCCTGAGGGCTCCCAGATTGGAGAGGATGCAGGCTGGGCTGAGGGGATCCCCCATGCACGAATTTTGTGCACCGGGCCTCTAGTCCTATATAATAAAAACCTAATATGCTAAGTGCCCGACCGTTCATTTGACCGTTTCACTAGTTGCTATGATATGCACTGACCACCAGGGGGCAGACGCTCCGACTGGTAGGTTAGCTTGCTGCTGGGGTCTGGCCAATCGGGACTGGGTGAGACGGGCCGGACACACCCTGGAACCCTTCGGCAGTCCCTCCCCGGCCTCTAAAATATTTCTTCTAATTAATTTCCTTTCAATGTGCACAAATCCATGCACCGGGCCTCTAGTTGCATTATAAAGAAGAGCTAGCACTGCAATGATAATGCTATCTCAATACAATTTCTCAAAAACAAGATAAAACATAAAGCATATAAACAACAAAAAGACAAACATGCTATTTAAAGTGTTTGAAATGTTTTTAAGCCCATACATGAAGTGCTACATGGTATTTTTAAAGCTCAAATTAAATGAACCTCATTAAAGAGGTAAAGCAAAATAAAAATTATCTGACTGGAAAAGATACCAGCACTCAATATAATAAATCCATTCCTTCCCAACCATTATAAACCCCCAAATCAAATATAAGCGACGAAGAGTTACTTTGGCTAAGAAGATTGCAGCATCCATGACAGCTTTGATATGGCGAAGCCATCCTGAGCTCTCCAAACCAGAGTAGAAATCATTGACAGAAAGCCCTTTGGTACCATTAACTAAAAAGGGGGGAAAAAAACATTTCAATTAGAATGGGCTAGCCTCCTCTTCTCCTATTCAAGATTATCTCTAGATGAGTAAATTGGGGAAGAAGAGAACAGGACAAAATAAATAGGCAAGACTCTTTATAAATGAAAAGATACTATTAGAAATTCAATGACAGATTCTTTTGTTACATTTTGCTGTCATTCCTTGTGGTTAAAAAAAGCACTCCTATTTCCTTTTTTAAAATTTTGCAGTGTTTAATTAAAAAGTCTGATATTTTAATTTTTTAAATTCCATACCATGACTAGAAAGATATCTTAATATTTAAATGGAACATTATCATAAATTAGTCTAAACTGCATTGACTCATCAAGAATATCTAACAATAGCCCTAACCAGTTTGGCTCAGTGGATAGAGCGTCGGCCTGCAGACTGAAGGGTCCCAGGTTCGATTCCAGGTCAAGGGCATGTACCTCTGTTGCGGGGACATCCCCAGTTGGGGTTGTGCAGGAGGCAGCTGATCATGTTTCTCTCTCATCGATGTTTCTAATTCTCTATCCCTCTCCCTTCCTCTCTGTTAAAAAATCAATAAAATATATATTTTTTAAAAAGAGTATCTAACAATAGTAATCTATACTAATAAAAGGGTAATATGCTAATTAGACCAGAAGTCTTCCGGACAAAGCGACAGTGGCGGGGGCCAAGGCAGAGGATGTCAGGAGTTATCAGGCCAGCAGGGGAGAGCAGTTAGGGGTGATCAGGCCAGCAGGGGAGGGCAGTTAGGGGCAATGAGGTTGGCAGGGGAGGGCAGTTAGGGGGAATCAGGCCGGCAGGGAAAGGCCGGCAGGGGAGGGCAGTTAGGGACAATCAGGCCAGCAGGAAAGGGCAGTTGGGACAATCAGGCCAGCAGGGGAGGGCAGTTAGGGGGCAATCAGACCAGCAGAAGAGGGCAGTTAGGGGGCAATCAGGCTGGCAGGAAAGCAGTTAGGGGGCGATCAGACCAGCAGGGGAGCAGTTAGGGGGCTATCAGGCCAACAGGGGAGCAGATAGGGGGCGATCAGGCCAGCAGGCAGAGGCGGTTAGGGGAGATCTGGCAGGCAGGCAGGCTAGTGGTTAGGAGCCAGTGGTCCCGGATTGCGAGGGGGATGTCCGACTGCTGGTTTAGGCCCGATCCTGAACTGGCAGTCGGACATCCCCCAAGGGATCCCGGATTGGAGAGGGTGCAGGCCGGGCTGAGGGACACCCCCGTGCACGAATTTCGTGCATCAGGCCTCTAGTTTTTTATAAAAACCATAAGCATTGTACTATCTAATACAGTAGCTACTACCCAAATATGGCTATTGAATACCTGAAATGTAGGTAGTCCAAACTGAGATGTACTGAGTACAAATTGTCTAAGACTTAAAGGCAAAAATGTAAAGTAAATCATCACAAATTTTTTATACTGATTACATGTTTAACATGTTTTTAATATATTAGAGGTTAGGTATATTATTAAAATTAATTTCAATTGTTTCTTATTACTTTTTTAAATGTGACTACTAGAAAATTTCAAAGTACATAATTTAACATTTTTAATGTTTGACTAGCATATTTCTATGGAACAAGGCTGACTAGAAGGTAAGCAATAATCATACCTTCCAATAACTTCTGAAGGCTGGACCGCATGACATGAATATTTTCAATTCCAACAAACTGAAATCTAATATTAGAATAATTGTCTTCATTTTCATAACCTTTTCCAGCTGCTCTGTTGGCTATTGCATTCAGCTAAAAATTTAAATTTTAGAAATTTAGAGACAAATTGCTTTTATCTTATAACTTAGCAAAATATCAAAAACACTAAATAAACTATAATTTAGCTAGCAGACAATTTAAAGGAATTCACCACAATTAAATATACTACCATTTTTTAATAAGCAAAAGTCTCGCCCTGGCCTATGTGGCTCAGTTGGTTGAGCGTCGTCCTGTGCACCAAAAGGTTGCCGGTTCGATTCCCAGTCAGGGCACATGCCCATAATGCAGGTCCGATCCTGGGGCAGGGTGTGTATGGGAGGCAATCAATCAATGTCTTTCTCTCACATTGATCTCTCTCTCTATCTCTCTCTCTCTCTCTCTCTCTCTCTCTCTCTTCCTTTCTCTCTCCAATAAAAACATATAAAAAATAAGTAAAAGTCTCACATGTTAATAATAGCAATGAAGGATACTATAAAGAAACAATGTGATTGCTATATAATTGAAAGGTCAAATAAGAAGTTCCCCACAAATAATTCATGAAACTAATTCACTTAGGTCTTTAGGTGTTCATAAATATTTCAAAATCTAAAACTAGAAAGATCTCCTATCTGAATCCTAAATGATTCAGAGAGAAGCAGAGCTGGGTAGTTTTTATTTTTCAGAATGAGCCTATGAGATTCAACTCAGAACAAGCCTAGAGCACTTTATCATTCACAAAGCCACAGGGATCCTGAAATTCAGATCTGAAATATACATGAGATTATTTTAGGTCCTCCATATTAGAGACTGCTAGAGCCCACATACTATATAAAATGCATATAATCCATTAGCTTGATACAGCTCTAAGAAATGGTTCCAAAGAAATTGGTCCTTTATGGAAAAAACAGACTGCCAGTAGCCCCATGACCTTCAGTGTTTAGATCAATGCTATTAAGATTTGCCATGTTTAATTCTTTGAGACTAGGATTTCATATAGCATATTATTACAATTTACTAAATATTCTTATGTACTTGGATGAAACAGAACCTAAATTTTAGGAAGAAATAGCTTATCATTCATTGGATTGAGGTTGGCAACAAGTACAGTTAAATTATATTTAATGACTCACTGGTTACTCAGCACCTATGATTACTAGGGTTAATGATTAGATATTTTAAATGTTCTACATTATTACTACTTGAGTTTAACTGGTAAAACAAAACAATCAAAGAAAGATATATTTTCTCTGTAGAAGTCAGTTATACAATTAAGACATAGTAGGTCCTAAGAAACAAATTGCCCTCAGACCTTATATTCGAAAAGTCTTGTATTGCAATCATCTTTTATATCTAATAGCACCCTAAAAATAGTTCTAACCAATTAATCCACCCAGATTATACAAGGAAGTAAAATTTTTCTTATAAGAGGTAATACCAACACTCTTGACTTCTAAGAAAGTCTTTTCCTTTTAACAAAATAAAATATTACCAAAGTATCAGTTTCTAATTTATAATACTCCTTAATTTACTCAAATTAATCTTATCATATGTTTTCTCCATTATCTTTTGTAAGACTGCATAATGATGAGAATTACTTCTAAAACAGCTACCATTCCTTTCAAAAAGGCTGTCTATAAATGTGGTCTATATGGCTCACTCGCTTTTTCTCATCGCTTTCTCTTATTTTTTCATCATTCCAGATTTTTGAAGAAATCCTCACTATAATTCTGCCAATGTCCTTTTGTGTAGCCCACCAGCTCTGCTTGCGATGCTATAATAAAAATTAAAAGTAATGTTAGCTATTACCATTGCAGATTTTAATTATTGTAGTTTCAGGATCCTATATGAATTGGCTATTTAATTGTGTTTATAAAAAAGAATAAATGGATTGTGACTTTTGATAAAAATTTAACCTTACACAATGGATGGCTAACAAAACAATTATTTCCTGTTCACTATTTATGACTCTCTAGTTCAATGTTTCCTAAATTAACTCACTATGTATTTTACGTATTTTCTTGCATATTTCAAATTTAGGTCCATTAATACACAGTGTACTGCCAATTGAAATTCTAATAGAATTGCTAACTTTTCACAATACACAAACTATTTAGTATTTCTTCACAGTAACATAATACTTTTATACCATCAATAGTCATATATATATTTAGGAAAGCTGAAAATAAGAAATCACCATCTGGGTTACTGGGAAATTAGTCTCCTAAGTTAGTATCCTTTAAAAAATTAATTTCCTTAGTATTTACCCTTGGTTAATTTAAAACAAGGATTCAGTATGTTAAATGAAGACAAATTAATCAACTCTCATTAATTAAAGTAACAAAGATAATTGAACTAACAGACTATACTGTATTCAAGGCACATACTTTAGGCCTGGTATCCACGACATACATATAGCGATTGGCTGGATTGGCTTTACTAATGGCTTGAAGCAAATGTTCATCTTCCAGACACCTGGCACTGAATCCTGACAGTGGTTGACTACATCGACAAATGGCAGCCTAATTTAAAAAAGACAGAAAACAGATTATGCAAAGATATCTAAAACATGTCTTATAAAATGCTTAAAAGAAAAAAAAAGTTAAAATCAAATGTACTATCTGTTTAAAAGTTGGCAGGACAATTACAAGGCATTAACACTGAAATCTTAAATCTCTATCACCTATCTGAAGACAACTTGCCTTCTATGCCCTAGATTATAAGATACTTTCAACTCAAGTTCAAGTAAGAGATCAGTCAATAAGTTCAGAACAGGATTTTTTTAAATAGCAAGCAACATTCAAACTTTTACTTTCTAAAGGTTTGTGGGTCTCTAATTAGAAATCAGCAATCTACACTAATAAAAGAGAAAGATGCAAATTGACTGTACCTCCGCTACGCCCACCAGCCAATCAGGAATGAGTATGCAAATTAACCTGAAAAGATGGCAGTGGCCCCACTCCCCAGCTGCTCTGAGCCTGTGGGAGTTGGAGAAGTTGGGCACCAGCGCTTGAGGCTGGCTGCAGCCAGGGAGACCAAGAAGCCGCCTGCCCCATGATCCCAGGCCGCAGAAGCTGCCTGCCCCATGTCCTAGGGGAGACAGAGAAACCAGTCTCCAGTGCCTGAGGCTGGCTGCAGCCCAGGAGACGAAGAAGCCGCCTGCCCATGATCCCAGGCCACAGCCAACAACAGAAGCCTCATGGCCGCCCGCCCCACATCCTGGGGGAGACAGAGAAAACAGCCCCAGCGCCTGAGGCTGGCTGCAGCCTGGGAGACGAAGAAGCCACCTGCCCCGTGATCCCAGGCCGAAGCCAGCAGCAGAAGCCTCATGTCTTGGGAGAGACCCCATGTCTTGGGGGAGATGGAGAAACCGGGCCCCAGCACCTGAGGCTGGGTGCGGCCCGGGAGAAGAAGAAGCCACCTGTCCCGTGATCCCAGGCCGCAGCCAGCCGGAGAAGTGGCCCACACTGAATCCTAGGGAAGACGGAGAAGCCGCCTGCCTGCAGTCCAGGTGCCAGCACCTGCGGCTGGTTACAGCCTGGTAGACAGAGAAGCCACCCACCCTGCGGTCCTGGGCACCAGGACCTGCGGCTGGCTGTGGCCCGGGAGACAGAGAAGCCTCCCACCCCGCGGTCCCAGGTGCCAGCACTTGCGGCTGCAGCCCAGGCGAAGCCACCTGCCCACCATCCCCTGCGGCTGTAGCTGGCCTGGGCACCTATGGCTGACCAGAGGGAGGGAAGCCCGGATCCCAGGTCAGCTGGAGGAGGGAATCCTGTTATCCTGGATGCGGGGCAGAGGCAGAGGTGATTAGGGGCAATCAAGCCAGCAGGGGAGCAGTTAGGGACAATCAGGCTGGCAGGCAGAAGCAGTTAGAGGCAATCAGGCAGGCAGGCGAGCGATTAGGAGCCAGCAGTTCTGGATTGTGAGAGGGATATCCGACTGCCAGTTATCCCCCGAGGGGTCCCAGATTGGAGAGGGTACAGGCCGGGCTGAGGGACATCCTTTCCTCCCCCTCGCCCCTCTCCCCCATGCACGAATTTCATGCACCAGACCTCTAGTCTCTGTATAAAATGAGACATAAAATGAGTTTTAAATCAAATTTGGGTTAAAATACAGTCACTCTAAGAGGGCAAAAATATCTATAAGAAATAGTGAATGTTGAATTAGATATTTACTGTTGTTTAAAGTCTTAAAAAAAAAAACAACACCTCACAAAGGATTGTCTTATTAAATGTTTTCCAGACCTACTTCCTGATTTGTTAAGCTGGGCATTAAATGTCTATTTTTAGCCCAGATTTCCAATTAAAAATGTATATACAAACATGGGTGTGTCAAACAAAAGCCATAACTAGTCCTAACTCCCTATGATTTTGTTATGAAAAGTAGATTAGGAACTTTGGTTTAAAGTTTTACTTATTATCTATTTACTTATTAGCAAAGAAATATGTTAAATCATTATGAGTTAATAAGAAACAGGTATTTTGAACAGCAAAACCCCGACAGGCTCAGGATTTGGTACCTCTGAAAGCCTGAGTACAGGTAAAACTGAAAACAACAGAACTGGCTGAACATCTATATATGATCTAGTTAACAATCCCAGATGTTCCCCCACCCTGAAGAAAAAGTTTATGCTATGAAGAGGATTAATCTGAAGACTCTGGGCTGTAGGAAGAGCTGTAGTTGGGGATGAAGCCCTGTATCCCCCAAAGACAGGAGGATTAAGTAAAGCCTACATAACAAAATGTGAGGTCTTCCCATCCCTCTTTCCATACTTGGATCCAGACTAAACCACACACACATTGGGATGAACATTACAAGAGAAAGAAGAATCCAAAGATAACGATCATTCATGTATACAAACTTCTAAACAGCTTTGTAGTACCTCACTCTTAAATATGAGAGGTAGGCCAAGAATCAGATATCTGAAAAATATGAAAAACAAACTAACAAAAAACACACAAAATAAACAGAAAGAAAAAAAAAGAAACTAAACAAAAAGATAACTAATGTGAGGGCACAAGAATTCTTTTTTAAAAATCTTTAGCATCTTTAGAGAAGTAAGTTCATCACATCCACGAATAGAAAACCATCTAGAAAGTCAGAAAACAAGAAACAGTTCTTGGATTTTTAAAACACAACAGCCTGGCCAGTGTGGCTCAGTTGTTGAGCATCGACCTATGAACCAGAAGTCACAGTTTGATTCCCAGTCAGGGCACATGCCCAGGTTGCAGGCTCTATCCCCAGTGGAGGGGATGCAGGAGGCCAGCAGGTCAGTGATTCTCTCTCATCTCTGATGTTTCTATCTCCCCCTCTCTCTTCCTCTCTGAAATCAATAAATATATATATATTTTAAAAACACTATAGAAAAAACAAAACAGATCTAAGCGCTGAATTGGAGGTGAGGTTCAGGAAATCTTCCCCACTACCCTGAACCTTGTAGTGAGACTTACAGACATGTCCAAGCATAGAATATTGGAGAGAAAATGAAGAAAAATGGAGGTTTATGCTAGGAAGCCCACTTGTCAAGTAATACTCACAAAAGTACGAAGAAAATTAATAAAAGAGAGGAAGTTACCAAAGAAACAAAGAAGCAACTTCCCAAAACTGAGACCTGAATTTCCAGGTAGAATTTAAAACAAGCCAAGGCACATAATTGTGAAATTTTAGAACACTGCAGAAAAAGAAGAGTTTAAAAGCTTCCTGAGGGGAAAAAATCAGGTCACAAAAAACTGGGAGTCAGAAACGGCATCCAAATACTCAACTTACCAGCTGTGAGATATAGGAAAAGTGACTTATCCTTTCTGAACCAGTTCCCCCATTTGAAAGTTATAGGTAATTAGCAGAGCCTATTTTATCAAGTTACTAGGAGGATTTCATACATATAAAGCATTCAACATATAGTACCTCCTGGCCTACTGTTACAGGATACAAAGGTTTTACTGTATTGTCAATCCCTACCTCAGTATAAAGATGCCTCCTCTGCCTCTTCATATTGCAAAATCCTTCCAATTTGAAGAGCTTACTATTAAATGGGAGCCTGAAATATCCTTGATTCTCTCCCTTTTCTCAATAGTTGGTTTGTCAAAACTATTTGGTTTCCCCCAATACAAGCAGGATCAAAAGATAACCACAGCCAAGGAAGAGAATCTACCTAATCCCATTATTTTCAAGTCGCTACTAGAAGGAAGGAAAGAATAGAGGTGGTAGAGGGGGAAGATAGATGACAAGTACAAAAGTTTCTGTATTTCAGGGTAATTTTGTTTTAAAATATAAAAAATATCATTAAGTGAAAAGCCAGCACTTCTCTATCAGCAATATTATAATAATGACATCTTAATATAAAAATGAGCATTGTTTTGGATACTAAAACCTGAAAAGGATTATACTACCCTAGAGGCCCGGTGCACGAAAATTCGTGCACTCAAGGGGTCTCTCAGCCTGGCCTGCACCCTCTCAGGTAGGGTCCCTAGGCCTGGCCTGAGATTAGGGCCTATCGGGGCTTTCCTTCCCTGGGCTGCAGGCAGCTGTCCCCACCCCCGCCGCTGCCACTGCTTGCCATCTGTGCTGCACTGCCCCCACTCCCCTGACACCAGTGGCCTCCCTCTGCAGGCGACAGGCTGGGTGCAATGGATTGGCTGGCCTGGGCCTCCCTCTTTCTTTGCTGGGAGACGGGGCAGCCCTGCAAGGGGCCGTCTGCCTACCTGATCAGACCTAACCACTGGTCTGCCTACCTGATCACCCCTAACCACTGGTCTGCCTACCTGATCATCCCTAACCACTCTGTCTGCCTTCCTGATTGCCCCTAACCACTTGCTTGGGGGTGGGGCCAGCCCGGCAAGGGGCCGTCTGCCTACCTGATCTCCCCTAACCACTTGCCTGCCTACCTGATCACCCCTAACCGCTGGTCTGCCTACCTGATCACCACTAAGCGCTGGTCTGCCTACCTGATTACCCCTAACCCCTCTGCCTGTCTGCCTGATTGCCCCTAACCATTTGCTTGGGGGCGGGGCCAGCACTGACTTCCGGTTGGTCAGCCTCCAGTCATTACTGGTCATTTCAACCCAGGGTTTTTATATATTAGGATTGGTAAAATCAAAAGGAAAGCTGCCTACCTCCTTATTTTGATGATAGTAGGAAAGAACTGGAAATCTTCCCTTGCTCCGGAACTTAGAACTACCAACAATTATTGGTTTGCTTGCTATTCGGGGAACATAAAGTTCTCTTGGATAAGTTTCACAAATCTGTAAAAATCAAAACATAACCATGAGGTTAAAAACCATCTTTAAAAAACTTTAAAACTTAGTAATGCAATAACAGTAATACAGAGACAACTTGCTATTACACTTTCTGACTCTCTGGTACTAACATTTTCTGAATTTCCCCAGAAGGTTGCTAAGTTACCTTGTATTCTCGGTTGGCATCAGACAACTGCCAGTTTGAATTTGGCACACCCATTCTCTTATACTCCTCAGCAAGGTCAATAAGCTCCCAACCTCGCAGTCGTTCAGAATCATTTTGTTTGGGGTTATAAGAGAACGCATAGAGATCTTCGTATTTTGCTAGAGTATACAAAAATGCATAAATGTTAAAATGCAGCTTATAGGACTTAATAAATGACAAATAAAAGTAATTTTCAGCTTTACCCCTCCGTTTTTCTTTAAATTCTTCAAAAAGATGGCTAATACCAGAACATATTTGAACTTAAATTTTCTCAGTTCTTTGATGCAAATGATTATACCTAAAGCATAAGTATATCAATCTGAGATTCAATTTATATAATCAGTAAAAGCTAGTAAATAATACAGTTAGACTTATACATTACTCTACTGCAATGTTTCCTTTTCTTAAAAGTAAAATTTTAAAGACACACATAAATTCCTACCCACCACTTTTCCCAAATGAGATATAAAGACTAATGCTATAATGAAAAATTAGAGGTGCCACATAGAACATGAAATTGTCTATATATTCTTATAGTACAGTTTGACCAAACATGGCAAAGGTTGAACAGAGATCCAGAGAACACTTACTTCTAAACAATCATAAGCCTCTGAAGTCGTAAGATTTGACTTGGGACAACAGGATAAATGTTACAGGCTTTATGTGTTAGGATAAAAGAGTGAACAAAAATCTGCTCTTAGACCACTGCAAACCAGGTGTCAAACAAAGTAACACTTAGAAATTAATGTGCTTTGTCTCCCTGGAGATTTCTATGTAATTTAAGTTATGCTGGGAAAAGGAGGCCTCTAGTTCCCTAACACATAGTAGTGATAAGATTCCTCTTTAGGGCCTATATCCCTCTCACTCCTATCTCTACTAAAGTAGGATTTACCCTCTCTTTTCTTTCTGTTCATGTCCCTATATTCCACTCTGGTCAATTAGATATATTAGTCCCATGCTATCAGAAGAGCCTGACCTTCCTTAACTTTTCCTTTAGTGATCAATTTCCAAGACACTCCCCTTGGCAATGGGATTCTTTAAAAAACAAACAAAAACACAAAGGCTATGCTACTGGCTATCAAGAGACTTCTAAAACATTAATATAAATCTATAGTTTTTTAAGTATGTACTACAAATGCTTCATTTTGTCCTTACTATTACCCCTTCTTTGGAAACCATTATTACAACTCAGATCAGAAGTTTCTAATTATTTTTAGGTCAAATTTTTTAGAACAGAGTGCACAAGAATTCAACTCAAGAGCAACTTAGTAAGCCCAGCCGGTGTGGCTCAGTGGTTGAGCGTCGACCTATGAACTAGGAGGTCATGGTTCAATTCCTGGTCATGACACATGCCCAAGTTGCAGGCTCGATCCCCAGTAGGGGGCATGTAGAAGGCAGCAGATTGATGATGTTTCTCTCTCATTGATGTTTCTACTTCTCTATTCCTCTCCCTTCCTCTCTAAAAAATCAATAAAAACATATTTTTTTAAAAAAGAGTAACTTAAACTATAAAATGGCAATAATGAGATACTAAATAAAGTACCTTGGATAATCCATCTCAAAACTGAGCAAGCTTTGGTCTCTAAGAACAGTACCTTGTTTTGACAGTTGTAGCAAAGAGTTGTAAATATCATGGCAATCTCTTTCTCTGGGAACAATGAAATGCACAATCCTGAAGTTCTTGCACTGAATGACAAGTGGGCATCCAGAAGTCGTCAAAGCCAGTTTCTCCACTGAGCCAATATGATGATGCAAAATCTACAGCATGAAAAAATATTTGATCAACATTATAAAAAGCACTAAGTATCTTATTCTCTTCCACAGTGCAAAATGTTAGAAATATCCTGTCCAAATAAAGTCTCAAGTGTTATACACTACAAACTTAAAAAATTTTAAATGACAATGCCCAAGCCAGAAATGTGCCCTGATCACTCCACATATTCACACATCATTAAATCCCAAGAATTGCATCCCCTAAATATCTCTATAACCTGTCTACTTCTCTCCATCTCCACTATAACTCCCCTAATTGCAATGTTTCCATTAATTCTCACCTAAATTACTATCATCCTAAATGCTCTCTTCATATCCTACTCTTGAATCCCCCAATCCGTTTTCTACAAAGCAGACAATTAAGCATTAAAAACTCAATTTAAAAAAAAAATGGCAAAGCTATCTAGTTGTTATTTCCCACTTCTCCCACCCTGCTTGGCTTCTGAGATCAGACAAGAGCGGGCACATTCAGCACTAGTGGTATGACTATAGACTTTCCCACTGCTCTAGCCTCATTTCAAGTCCCTTCCCCAACATCGTTAGGTTCTAATGACAACAGCCTTCTTTGGCTCCTCAAATGAACCAAGGTCCTCCATATACACTCTTGAGTTGCTCCTACTAACTGCGATATTGTAGCTCTCTACCTCTTCACCTAGGAACTTCTAGTATTATTTCTGGTGTCCGCTTAAAACTCATCACCAAACCCTAGCCAGTTTGGCTCAGGAGTTAGAGCATGGGCCATGAACTGAAGAGTCTGGGGTTCAATTCTGGTCAAAAACAAAACAAAACAAAACAAAACAAAACAAAACAAAACAAAACAAAACCTCACCACCGAGAAGTACATATAGCCTCATAGTCACCATGGCCCTTCCCTAGTAAGTTAGGTCCCCTCCATTTTCTTATCAAATATCAACCTAAATTCTTCCTTTCATAGCACTTAGTACATTTGTAATTTGTTATGTAGTAACATTTATTTCTCTACTTAGATTTTAGTAACTTCACCTAAGAAGCAAAATTATAGCTAAGTTGAGCACCATTATATTTCTAGCACCTAACACAGTACTTGGAACATTATAATGACCATCTTCAAACAAAAAAACATTTCAAGTGATACATATTACACATTCATATTTAAATTTGACTGAGCTGGAAATAAAGGTGTCATTGTTGATACCTTTTCCATCACAAATACTCACTGAATGAATGAATGAATGAATGAATGGAAAGTCCTAGTAGAAAGTCAGAACTTGATGGTATTTAAAACATGATTATTATATCTACCTATTACCTAACATATTCTGTGCTACTAAAAAAGATTTTCCTTTGCTCAATAGCATTCCTACTAATTTAAAATATATATAGAAAACTTTATGGAAAATAAAAGATCTTAAAATTGTAGCAGGTTTTTGGATGATAAAACTCAATCCTGGCAAGAAATCAAATCATCCCAAATTAGTCTAAAAATTTAACATAAATTCCAACCTGCTTTTTTGGGTAGTATGTGTGTGGGAGGAAAGGTAGGGTGAGATATGGATGATTATTTATATTATACATATGTATTACATAATTCGTGCATGGGGGGGGGGGGGGGGTGTCCCTCAGCCCAGCCTGCACCCTCTCCAATGTGGAATCCTTCTCACAATCCGGGACTGCTGGCTCCTAACCACTCGCCTGCCTGCCTACCTGATCACCCCTAACTGCTCCCCTGCCGACCTGATTGACACCTAACTGCTCCCCTGTCGGTGTGATCACCCCAACTGCCCTCCCCTGCTGGCCTGATGGCCCCCAA
The DNA here is from genome assembly GCF_027574615.1 of Eptesicus fuscus. NCBI lineage: Eukaryota > Metazoa > Chordata > Mammalia > Chiroptera > Vespertilionidae > Eptesicus > Eptesicus fuscus. Next base: position 13,552,078 of record NC_072479.1, on the reverse strand, counting down.
CTGCCCTCCCCTACCAGCCTGATCGCCCCCAACTGCCCTCCCCTGCCTGCCTGATCACCCACAACTGCCCTCCCCTGCCAGCCATCTTGTGGAAGCCATCTTGTGATGATGTGAGGGCATTGCGCAAGGGCGCAAGGGCCACCTGGCTTTTATTAGTATAGATAATTTTATATGCTACTATTATTAAATTTTAAAACTTTAGATATTAAGTCTAAAGGTCACATGCAAGATTAAATGCATAAAACAATCAAGAAAAGCTTGAAGAAGAAGAAGAAAAAAGAAAAGCTTCAAGGAGAACCAAGACTGTAGCGTAGATAAACACAGTACTTACTGCCTCCCACAACCACATCAAAATTACAACTAAAATACAAAACAACCATCATTCAGAACTGCCTGAAATCATCCTGAATGGAAATCCTACAATTAGGAAGTAAAGAAGAAAGCATATAAAGACTGATAGGAGGGTGGAGGCACGGAACAAGTGGGCCCGACACCCATGTGTGGCGTTTTTGGTTTTTTTTTTTATTGGGATGGATATCTCAGCTGTGGAGGCCTTCCGTGAGAGTAAAGAGTTCCAGCTCCATATAAGACACCTCAGCCCAGCCAAAACCGGTTTGGCTCAGTGGATAGAGCGTTGGCCTGCGGACTGAAAGGTCCCAGGTTCGATTCCGGTCAAGGGCATGTACCTTGGTTGCGGGCACATCCCCAGTAGGGGGTGTGCAAGAGGCAGCCGATCGATGATTCTCTCTCATCGATGTTTCTAACTCTCTATCCCTCTCTCTTCCTCTCTGTAAAAAATCAATAAAATATATTAAAAAAAAAAAGACACCTCAGCCCAGGCTTCCAGTGCCAGGATGAGAAGTCCCCATAACTTTGGGCTATAAAACCAGCAGGGATTGTGGCTGAGTGACAGGGAGGCTGCTGGAGACCCAGGTCTGGCTGGCATATCGACTTACTCAGACTCGTTCCCTCTGAGCTCCAAAGCTGGGGTGGCAGTTTGGAGAGATCCAGAGATATATGCAGAGGAACTGGATTACTTGGCATCAGAGTAAGAACTCAGGGGTAGCTTTCTCCCAGACAGAGTTGCTCAAAGGATTCATTATTCCTATGCTGAGACCTCCTCCATCGCAGAGCTGACTGAGTCTCCATCAACCTGACTCCCACTGTTCGATAGCCCTGGTGATTCCCCGAGACCCTGGCCCATCTAATTTGCAGTCCCACCCAAGCTGTTTGCAGCGGCTTTTCCATATGAATGGCCTGTCCTGACTCAGGCTTCAGACTTCCCTAAAATCTCTCAAACAAGTGGCAGCTGGCGTCAGCGTGCCCCATACCTATCTGTAAGAGGCCCAAGACCTGGCACCAGCAGCTTGGTCTCACCTGAACACTTCCAAGCGCAACATAAGTAGCAGCCACCTGAAGAACCCTCTGTAGCTCCTGCCAGGCGGCCTCAGGCAGTGGCTGACTTTGTATCTCCTAGGAGACCCCAGAGCCAGTATACATGGTGGACAGCTGCAGACTATATCAGATTACAACTACACATCCATGAGCGACACACTCAAAGGACAGACTCAGTGAGCACCAGAGCCCCACTGAAGCAAGTCCTGCTCCATAGGAGTGTCTCCTGCACAGCAGCTCTCCCACTGTAGTTGCAGCTGGTTCTCACAGCCAATTGGCCTGGAGGTCACTTCCTCCCAGTGACACCAATAGCAATTAAGGCTCAACTACAACAAGACTGTGCACACAGGGGCACACCGAGAGTGCCCTGCTCAGGTGACTGGGAAGACTGAGCCACTGGGCCCTATAGGACACCTACTACACAAGGCCACTCTACCAATTCCAGGAGACATAGCAGCTCTACCTAATACACAGAAACAAATGCAGGGAAGCAGACAAAATGCTGAGACAAAGATGTCACAAATGAAAGAATAGAAAAAAATCTCCAGAAAAAGAACTAAATGAAATGGAAGCAAACAAACTACTAGATACAGAGTTCAAAACAATGGTTAAAAGGATGCTCAAGATCTTAATAAGAGCTTCAAGGAACTTAGTGATAATTTCAAGGCTCTTAGTGAGATTCTCAAAGACCTGAAAAAAGACCAGTCAGAAAATAAGCATACACTAACTGAAATAAAGAATAATTTACACGGATTCAACAGCAAAGTAGAGGATGCTGAGCATCAAAATCAGCGATTTGGAATATGAGTAAGCAAAAAAACACCCAATCAGAAGAGCAAAAAGAAAATGAATCCAAAAAATATGAAGATAGTATATGGAGCCTCTGGGAAAACTTCAAGCATACCAACATTCACATTATGGGAGTGCCAGAATGAAAAAAGACAGAGCAAGATATTGAAAACCTACTTGAAGAAATAATGACAGAAAACTTCCCCTACCTGGATAAAAAAATAGACTTACAAGTCCAGGAAGCACAGGGAGTCCCAAACAAGAGGAATCCAAAGAGGCCCACACCAAGACACAGCATAATTAAAATGACATAGGTTAAAGACAGAGAGAGAATCTTAAAATCATCAAGAGAAAAAGAGCTAGTTACCTACAAGGAGTGCCCATACGACTGTCAGCTGATTTCTCAACAGAAACTTTGCAGGCCAGAAGAGAAAGGCAAGAAATATTCAGAGAGATGAATAGCAAGGACCTACAACCAAGATTATTCTACCCAGCAAAGCTATCATTTAGAACCAAAGGTCAGATAAAGAGCTTCACAGACAAGAAAAAGCTAAAGGAGTTCACCACCACCAAACCAGGATTACATAAAATGTTGAAGAGTATTCTTTAAGAGGAAGAAGAATAAAAAATAAATAAAAAATAAAATGGCAATAAATATATATCTATCAATAATTAAATCTAAAAATCAAAATAAACAAACAAGGAATCTAATGAACAAAATAAACTGATGAATAAAATAGAATCAAATGCATGGAAACATGGAACAGACTGATGAATCTCAGAGGGAAGGAGGGAGAGGGGGCAGGAAGAGATTAACCAAAGATCTTATATGCACATATGCATTACCTACGGACACAGACAAAAGGGTGGTAAAGGCCTAGGGTGGGGTGGGAACTGGGTGAAGGGTGGCAGTGGGGGGAAAAAAGGGAGACAGATATAATACTCCCAACAATAACGACATTTTTTTAAAAAAAGGGGAACAAATAAATAAATAGGGGGAAAAAAGAAAAGCTTGAAAAAGAAGACTAATGTGAGCAGAAGTCCTATGGTAATTAAAAATTTATATAACAGATGACACATGTTACACACATGTAGCTAATACTTCTGGCTGAGATTTAGCCCTATTAACATCTATATTATCAGACCTGTGCCAAGTTATTCAATATGATCTAACTAATGGTAATATCTAAGTAGAGAATAAGGAACAATAAACCATTGTAATATTATATTACTATTAGAGGCCCAGTGCATGAAATTCGTGCATGGGTGGGGACCCTAGGCCTGGCCGGCAATCAGGGCCTAGGGGGGCCATCTCACCCAGTCCCAATCAGGGCCGGGCCGGCCGGTGGAGGAATAGGAGGAGGGACCACGGAGGTTTGCTGGCTGGGGGGGAGGGACCAGGGGAGGTTGGCTGGCCGTGGAAGGTTGGCTGTGGTAGCGCACTGACCACCAGGGGGCAGCTCCTGCGTTGAGCGTCTGCCCCCTGGTCGTCAGTGCACGTCATAGCGACTGGTCGACTGGTCGACTGGTTGTTCCGGTCATTCGGTCATAACGGTCACTTAGGCTTTTATATCTACACTAATAAAAGAGTAACATGCTAATTGACCATATCTTTGCGACTCCCACTAGCCAATCAGAAATGAATATGTAAATTAACCCAAAAAAGATGGCGGGTTAATTTGCATACACAGGCGCTGAGCGGCTGGGGATGGGGCGCAGGCGTTCCACACTACCCCTGCTGCTCCAGGCCTCTGGGCAGCGTGGGAAGGCGGAAAGGCGGCTCCGGGCCGGAGTAAAAAAGCGGCTCCGACCAGAGCGAAGCCGATGCCAGCAGCCAGGGGAAGGAAGGCCCATTCTTGCATGAATCTTCGTGCATCAGGCCTCTAGTATATATATAAGATTATAATTCCAATTAAGACCCAAAATTATTTGCAGGAAAAGAATGATGATGGAACTAGATCAACTAGTTATGTGATCTTGAAAAACTAATCATCTGTAAAATTAAAATAAAATAAAAATTTAAAGTAAGGCTCCTCCTAGATCTGCTCATTTCTATGGATCTAGTATACAAAATAGACTTCATTCAGGAGAGATTATGGAAATATACTGATAAGAAAGCATTTCAAAGACAACAACAGGAGCAAAGGGAACAATGTGGCTATCTTTTAGCTGCCCCCAAAACTACATTCCCAACATTTGAAAGAAACTCTATGAGAAACTTCCATTTGTACTCTAGGAGATGAATAACATACAGAGAATATATTAAGGTTAGTGGACAAATGAAGGGTAGACAGAATGGATGAGAATATGACTAATGATTTTATAAGGCCCTGATAGAGGAAACTCCTGGGCAAACACTGGATAGGCAAGAAATCCAGAGCCTCTAGGGAATACAACTTCTCCAAGATCAACATCTCAGGTAAGTATCTTAACTTACTTATTGCAATCACTTATCAATTGGATAGCCTTCCTAGGGAAATCAAAAGAGTAAAATCTAGGAGAGCTATCAAGACATATTAAAAGCTACAGTCAATAAAACAGTGTGCTCTTGGTACAGTGTAATCAATATACCAAAAGAACAGAATAGAGAGCTCAAAAGCAGATCCTCTCTTTATTTATGACAGAGTTGATACTACACATTAATGGAATAAAACAATCAATAAATGGCGCCAGTTATGCGTAAATAAAATAAAAATGAATCCCTATGTCATATCATCCACCAAAATATTTTTCAGATATATTAAAAAATTATACTGAGAATACACAACATAAGCTTTTAGAAAATATAGGAGAATCTATATGACCTTAATATAGGGAAGGATTACTTGTCAGAAAACAGCATAAACCATAAAAGAAAAAATGAAAATTTATTACACTAAAATTTTAAAGTTTAAAAGACATACAGATACACACAAGACAAGCCATACACTGGGAGAAGTTATCTACAACATATATATGACAAAACATTAAAAACTGGAACTTTTTCAAAATAAATAACAGGACAAACAATCCAACAGAAAAAAATAAAAGGAAATCTAAAGACAAAATATCAGAAAGGGTAACTTCCTTGTAATCAACAAATTAAAATCACAACTGCACATCCACCAGATAGGCAAAAATTTTAATTGTCAAATATCAATGTTGCTGAGGATAGTGAACAATGTATCACACTCTACTGAGAATATGATGAAACAACCATTTTGGAAAGGTGACATACTCAGGAAGGTTGAACATCCACTTATCTAAGTAATTTTACTCTTAGGCAAATATTCCAGAGAAACCCTGGCACAGTGTATACATTAACTCATTGTTTGTACTAGCAATAAATAAATAAAATACCATAATTGCAATTTGTTATAAATATACTGTGGAACATGACATTTGATCTATTAACATGTACCTATATTATTTAGATTTTTTTAATTAAAGGGAACAGGTAGGCCTTTTATATAGTTATGTAGATAATAAGAGTCTTTCTGATATTCTACAAAAAAAATTCCACATTCCATATTATATCAGTTTTATTAAGAGGGAGGATAGAAGTGATTAGGTGACTGAAAATTTTTTGATTGAGATTGGTAGCCAATGATTAAAATTTTTTGTACACATTCAAAATAAAACACAGCAATAGACTAAGACCATTATTACAATTATAGTAATAGAGATCCTGCTTACCCAGGTTTCTTTCTGCTGAGAGTCTATAAATAATAGATGTGTGGCCGTAAGATATAGTGTTCCTGTTAATGACTTGTTGTTGGTACTGAATCGGTCAAGTAATTTCACTTGCTCAACCTAAAAAAGAAAAAAAAATGTTACTTCTCATTTCAAAAGTAGTATAAATTCTTTTTCTGTTGTCCCAGGATTTAAATGTACTATTTTCAAATTTTTTCTTCCTGAGTTTAAAAAACATGAGTTTACTTAATATTGAATGTTAAATTTCATATACCCTGGGAAATATATAAGCCACAAATAACACAGGTACTATTTACAGTTATAAATATAACCAAGAGAGAAGAACCCTGTAAAAAAGTATTAACACAGATACTAAGGAAAACAGAAAGGAGGGGTGTGTTATAAATAAGCAAAAATGTTTTCTATAGCCAAGAGTCAATATATTTTACTTAAAGTTGGCAGGTAAAGTAATAAATACAATAAGGTTATTTTGTAGAATTATGGAAGTAAATTACCCCAGAAAAAATAAATCAGGAAACAGTTAAATGGTTGCAAACTCCAACTTATTCTCCTCACCACTTCACCGGGGACATTGTTTTGTGTTCAACTCAGTGCTTTTACTCATACTGTTCTCCCTTCCTACAATAGTCTCTTCTGCTTAACTACTAGTAAATACAAACAAAGCATTCTTCAAAGCTCACTGATGCCCTGTCTCCCAACAGGAATCCTTCTCAGAATATTAATTACTTAATGTCTTAGCTTTATATTTCTTTCTGGCTCTGAATTCCCTACCATAGATTACATCATATTCTGCTTCTGTATTCTTTGGTAGCTGAGGCAGTGCAGTACATAGTACATCTTTATTAATAGTAGACATACATGCACAAGGTTGCCACTGAAGAGTGGAATTAGAGTTGGCCAGGGATGTGCAGGAGACTACTGTTTTGAAAAAAATAGTATTTCTTTCTATCCATTCCTATGTAGGTAACAAAGTTAAATAACCATTACCAAGTTAAAAATTTTAATCCACAGCTATTGCAGTAGGTTGTAGATAGTTCCTTAAATTGTGCAGGGCTTCAAAACCAGATAGCTAACCATTATCGCATTAATTCTATACTTTTTCCCCATATATACAGGGTGTTGTGAGTACATGAAACAGAGTTTATTCTTTTATTATTATTTATTAATTATTGTGCCATTTCCATACAAACTGTAAACCTACTTTTGACCCACCCTGTATTTTCATTTCCCTTACTAAAATTGAAGAAAAAAGACTCCTCATTTTGAAATTATGATTTCCAAAATAATAACTACCATTTAAAAGGCTATTAGTGCTCCCCCAAGAAATTTAATTTCAGAGAAAGATTTTTACTTATAACAGCACCTGTTCAAATAAATTTAAATTAAAATACTTATTTTTGTAGAAAAAGAGTCCATCCTGACCTTAACACCTTGAGGATTGTTCATTACCTTAGTAAATGCAAAATTATATTCAAATCAAGAAAACATATAAAAAATCATTATATGACTATTTCAACATGACAATCTCTATATGGATGTGACATAATAAAATTAATCTGAAATTATCCCAAAACATTTAGTTAATACTTAAACTAAAGTTCTAGAGAAAAAAAGATAATTTCTGAGAAAATATACTGATTATTTGGTTCTTTCCTGCAAATCCTAAAATACTTTTTTTAAATAAAAAAATAGAATCTTTTTCTTTGCTAAGATCATCAGCATACAAATTTCAAACTAAAGACCTAGCCAATTTCTGAACATATGACTGCTGCTTCATATTTCCCCCTTTTCACTGAGAAACCGAAAGTACTTTACAGATGTCACTACAGATTTTCCCCAGTGTTTTCTTGGAAATGTCTCTAAGTCAGATATTCAGGAAGCATCTACAACTCTTGGAGGGCATGGTCATTATGGTGAGTATAGGAAATGCCAACACATTACTTTAAGGCCCATTTAGTTGAATTGTTGCCAAGTAGGGGCCTGCACTCAAAGGTACCCTAATGGTCTATATAGGAAGTTCAAATTTTAGCTGATTACCAAGGAGAAAATGAAAAAGAGGAAATCACACATACACAGAATCACATTCAGAAAATTCAGACACTTATCTACCCACAAGAGGGAAAAGTGGTCTCTAGGACAAGGGACTAATGGCCTTCCTCAAAATTCTGTGACCAACAGACAACTACATGACAATGGCTAAAGAAGCAGAAAGTACGCTGCTAAGGTTTCTCTAGCCAGGCACCCATTTGAGACTCTTAGAATCATTACACACTCACAGCACTAACATCTTGCCAATAATTAACTGTCAAAAAAAAAACAACAACATCAAGTTGTCTTCCTGAAGTGGAAGGTGGGAATCAAAAAAGCAGAGATTTTTTATCTTTTTTGTTCTTGTGTCCCCAATTACTACAACAGATCATAAGTCCAGGGGCATTTTACTGACCTATCTTGCTTTGCTTTCCTACTCTGCTAGACACAGCTGGCATTCAGTGAATGGCTTCCTGCTCACACAGTAATCACAAAGATTTTGCATCAGCTTCCAAGACTCTACAGTAACTTGTCCCTGTCCCCAACTTTTAATCTTCTACTATGCTCTCTCCTTCACTCACTCACGGTGGTCTTCTTGCAAGCTCTTACCAACCAGGAATGCCCAGCGTAGGGTTTTTGCTCTTGCTGTTCCTTCCCTCTGTTGGGACTCTTCCTGATACCTCTTCCACCCTTGTCAAGGTGGTTCACGCCCTCACCACTTTCAGGTCTATACTCAAGCGTCACAATCTCTGCAAGGGTGTCTCTAACTACTATATTTACAACTGTCCTCCCCCACCCTACCCTGGCACTCTCCACAGCATTTACCACCACCTACCATATTATATGTATATTTGACTTATTAATTTTGTTTATTGTTCTATCTTCCCCAACTAGAAAATAAGTTTTATAAGGGCAGGGATTTTTGTCTGATTTATTCACCACCATTTCCCCAGTACCTAGAACAGTGCCTGCCCCAGGGAAGAGGAAGGAGCAGAGGAGGGAGCAGAAGAGGAGGGGGCAAGTAAGGAGAGAGCAGAGGAAGCAGCAGCAAAGAAGGAAATTAGATAGGAAAAACTGTTCCTTGTTCTCTTCCCACCTGTGATTCACCACTTCCCATTGTATCCCAAATACTCTGTCTGGCCCTTCTTCCAGTGCTTACCCCATTTTAAGTATTCCCAGGGCTCTAGCCTTCACACTCATCCACAATAGGAAATTTCATTGATTACCTAAACACTGACACCGCCCAAATCTATTTATCTGGACCAGACCTTTTCCCTAACTCTAGACCAGTGATGGGCAACCTTTTGAGCTTGGTGTGTCAAACTTCGCCAAAAAACTGAGCATAACTCGGGTAGTGTGTCACTTTGAGGAAAAAACATTATTTCGCAAATGTTTCATCCTCGGCAAGCGGCCGCTTCAGCGGCCGCGTGTCATCAGAAATGGCTACACGTGTCAGTGCTGACACGCGTGTCACAGGTTCGCCATCACTGCTCTAGACATTCATAATCAGCTACCTACTAGAAAAAAATCCTACCATCCAAGTTGCTCTCATCTATCCTCTCCTTTCCCATTCTTATTCACACTGATCTATCTCACTATTCAAATCTCTTGATTAGATAAGAGTGTAGTGCTTACAAGAACATGACTGGAATCAGAAAGACCAGGACTTAAGTCCCCAGCTCCACCTTTTCTTTAGTAGAGCTAGCTGTTGAATCAAGAGAAGTTATTTCACTCAATCTCTGCTAGTTTATTTCCTCACCTGTACATTGGGATAATATTAGTAAGAGTCAAAATGACACTATTTTATTTTAAAACAGTTACTATTTTGTGGGGAAAACATTCAGGTGTTCCTCAAAATCTATTGGCTCATATTTCAAAGACAAAACAATATAATGTTCTCCTTATTCTTCATCCATTCTTAGTTTTACATCTCCTTCACTCTTTGTAACAGGTAATATATATCTGTGTACATACATGTATGATCTCATATTCTAATGACAAAAAGGGATAGCCATCTAAGACAAATCAGGCATTACTTTTGGAATAACTGAATTTGAGCCCTAATGGGGTCAGATTTTCAGATTTTCATGGGGCATTCCATTCTTTAACAAACTTTAGGAAGTAATCTTACATATAGAAAGAAGTTAGGAAAACATTCTTTCATTTCATTCTGTAAAGTTCCATTCACAAACAGCACAAATTTCAACATCAATACATGATGCTAGCCAAAGGACTGGAGCCTGGCAGGAAAAGAAGACTGCTTAAAGAATTGTCTCTGCATATTTGTCACTGTTTCGTGGCAAGACTATCTCATTATGGCAAAATTAGCACTCAAAGTGATAGGCAGTCGCTACAATATTCATAAGTATAGATTGGAAATGCTCTTTTAGAATTTCAAATTTGGACTTGACATCTTTCCTGATGCCATACAGTTAAACCAAATGTGACCAAAACAGGATGATATATTTGAATTTTAGAACTAGAAAGCCATTTAATTAGTCTACTAAAACACTTTATCTGATAAATCTCTGGTTAAGCAAAAACAAAACAAAACAAAAACAATGGCCATAAGCAATACAACAAACAGTACCACAAAAATATTATTTACTTACTGGAGGCCTGGTGCACAAATTTGTGCACGGGTGGGGATCCTGGGCCTGGCCAGTGATCAGGGCCTATGGGGAGGCTAGCTGGCAGGGGGGATGGACCGCGGGATATTGGCCATCCGGCTGAGGGGAGGGGCGGTGGGAGGTTGGCTGTGGGAGCACATTGACCACCAGGGGGCAGCTCCTGTGTTGAGCGTCTGCCCCCTGGTGGTCAGTGCACGTCATAGCAACTGGTCGACCGGTCGTTTCTGTGGTTTGGTTGTTCAGTTGTTAATGGTCGCTTAGGCTTTTATATATATATATAGACGTCAAGAAAACATTCCAGGAGGATAAAGCTCTTATAATTATTCTTAGGATTTATTTCTGAATTAATATTGATACATTTTGCTTGTTTTTACCCTTAAGTAATCTAGCAATGACTGTTATAGTGCCTTAAATCCTAGCTAGGATTTGGAAGTTTATTCAAGAGATGATGCCAGAGCAACCTATATAAAGCCTGCCATACTGTGCAGAACACTGAAATATGCTTTAACAGAACTAGGTAAACAACTATATATCTGACCCCCGAGCTCATGACCACCTTAATTTCATTTTTGTTTAAACATGAAGTAAACCCCTCACAAATGACTTTTATACTTAATGGGAGGCCACACTCTTGATAATTCTGTTCATCATAAGAGAATAATAGTTTTTGATTGAAAAAATCTATCAGATCTCTTTTGACAGAATAGACATGTAAGCTAGGAAAGCTTCTTTATATCTTGCATAAAGGAGTGGGAAAATGACTTAAAATTTTTGTTATGACTCCATTGCCTGTGTGTATTGAACTGTAACTTTCTCTACATTTTAAAGAGACACTAGCAAAAACATTACAACAAACCAAATAAAATTTGTGCAGCAGCATGGTTTGTACATGATAGAACAATTTTCAAAACCAGTTTAACCGTGGAATATTTTTTTTTAAATAATGTATTGATAATATAAAAAAGTATTAATCCTTAAAGTAAAATGCTTTTACAGATTACTTGCTATTAGAAATGACCAAGTTTTTATTAACCAGCATAATATGCAATAAAAATTAAATAATAGTTCAAAAAAGATATTAATACATTTTTACAATTAGATTAAAACTAGAGAGGCAATGGAAAAGACACTACATAGTCTTTGAAGTTAGACAAACCTTGGTTTAAATCTTCACTCTACAACTCCTGAGATAATTGGGCAGATTATTTCCACTCTGTAAACCTATTTCCTCATTTGTAAATGGAAATAATGTACCCAATTGGTGGTATTAAGAGATTAGTAATTTTGTGTTTTCTTTTGTTGTTGTTGTTAATCCTCACCTGAGGATATTTCTCCATTGATTTTTAGGGGGAGTAAAAGAGAGAAAGACAGAGAGAACCAGGGTCCAGGCCAGGAAGGAGCCTGCAATCGAGGTATGTACCCTTGACTGGAATCAACCCGGGACCCTTTGGCCCACAGGCCGACACTCTATCCAATAAGCCAAACTGACTAGGGCAAGATTAGTGATAATTTTGTATAAATTACCTTATTTGTGATATTGTAAACATTGTGAAATGATAGTGTATAAATGGCTATACTGGCATATAATTACTACTTTTTTAATACAGTTGACTCTTGAATAACATGGGTTTGAACTGTGTGGGTCCACTTATACATGGATTTTTAAAATATATTTTTATTGATTTCAGAGAGGAAGGGAGAGGGAGAGATAGAAACATCAATGATGAGAGAGAATCATTGATTGGCTACCTCCTGCATATGCCCCACACCGGGGATCAAGCCTGCAACCCAGGCATGTGCTCTGACCTGGAATCAAACTGTGACCTCCTAGTTCATAGGTTGATGCTCAACCACTGAGCCACACTAGCCAGGCGTGGAATTTTTTTTTTTTTTTTCAATAAACACATGCACTGTTTTCAATCCATGGTTGGGAGGTCACATATGCAGAGGGCAACTGTATGCACTGATTTATGCCATTTTATATCCACAGATTTTTATATCTTTGGGGGTGCAATGTGGGAAAGTGCCTAGAACCAATCCTCCTTGGATACTGAGGATAGCTAAGTTTTGGAGGAGCCAAAAATTATAAACTGATTTTCAACTGCACAGGGGTCAGCACCCTTAACCCCTGCCTTGTTCAAGGGTCAACTGTATAGCTAGCTGTCTGAATAACATAGAAAGAACCACTAGTTATATAGTAATATTCCACAGTCAATTCTTGATTGTAATGACTAAACTATATAAAGTTCAAAAAAGATATTAATACATTTTTACAATTAGATTAAAACTAGAGAGGCAATGGAAAACTTAATAAACTTAAAGCAATAAACTTAAAGCAATTCTTTTTTAGCTTGAAATACAATTATTTCTACAGCAAATTAACTATGTCCCAGTGAAGGCTATGCATAAGAGAAACAAAAAGTTGGCTATGTTCAAATCTATCTTTATAACTTACAAAGTTATTCTTATAATTATAATTTAAGAAACTATAATACTCCATCCAACAATTATCAGAATGCATTATGAGGTCCATGTCTTTTCTGCTCACTCTTGTATACCTAGTGTCTGTACAGTGCCTGGCACATAACAAGTACCTAGCAAATATCTGTTTAATTGCAGTCCACATACAGCCACTTAAGATTATTACAGGGTACTTAGTAGTGGTCCAATGCTAGAAAAATAACCCAAAGTAATAAAGGAACACACTTGAGAAGTAATTTTAATAGAAAATTAGTCAGAAACCTTTCAGTCCTTAAAAAAGTCATAAAAGGACCTTAACTAAACCACCAGCATGGACCCATTGTGAAAATGTAAGACTAAATCAGAAAATTAAAGACCATCAACTGGTAAACATGAAGTGAAAGTCACCAGCAATAAACAACAAAATAAGAAGAGTTACAACTATACAAATAAAAACTAAAATATACATTCATCATTAATTTAAAGCAGAAGGTCTTAAAATCAGCCAAGGGGTCCTAGATTTTCCAACTTCCTGTTCACTCTTACAAATCACCTATTGTTTTGTTATTGTGTGCTGTAGCAAGCCTTATGAAAGATGCAAAGATGAGGTTCAACCTGGTACAGAAGGAAGTCATGTGCACACAGATACTATCTAATATATGTCTGGAACCCTGAAACCAGGACAAGAACCTGATCTGATGCCTACTCTAGTCCTTTCCACCTCTACATCATCCACTGGTTTGGTTCTTTACTTACTCTTCTATTTTCAAATTGTAAGTGCCAGCCACTTGAATTCTAGTTTGTTTGGTTCGTTTAGTTCCTTTATCTTTCGTCTCTTAAAAAGACAACAAAATATTTAAAGGGAGTTAGTTTTTAGATTTTCAATTTTATTAGATACTAGAGGCCCAGTGCACAAATTCGTGCACAGGTGGTGTCCAGGCTTGGGGGGGGGGGGGGGCTTTAGCAGGAGGTTGGCTGGCTGGCCCCGCCCCCCATCCCAGTGGGGGGAGCCCATGGGAGGGTGGGGCCAGCGGCCCCTAATAGGGTAGGGGGGCCTGCCCTCTGCTCCCTGGTAAGCTCCCTGTGGAGGGGACAATTTGCATATTAGCCTTTTATTGTATAGGAGGATAGTATATGCAATGTTAAAAACAAGTTCTAATAAAAATCCATGTACACCTTTAAAAGGTTTGTCAAACATTTTAATGACCTCTCAAATTCTCCACTGAACAAAGGGAGGTGATGTATTTCTGCCAAAAGGATGAGCAGCAATTAACTGGCTTCCGCAAAATGGGGACAGTTAAGATTCACAGTGAGTCGTCCTCTTCCCAGAGATCTTAAAATCGTTGTTCAATTCTTCTGATCTCTCTATTTTCTCCCTCCCAAAGTTAAGTCTAACTTAAATATTGTTGGTAAAATAATTTGGTAATATTTTTATGTCATTTCCTTCGGTTTTAACATTTGTAACAGAATCAGAAGAAGACGTGTTTGTGAAGGGCCCCCAAAATGCCATTCACACACAAAAATTAAGCATGGGATTTAAAAAGCTCAGTTGCATAACAATCCCATCAGACACTAACATATGGAGTCATGTTTTTCCCTTCTCTGGAACTCCACGGCTGAGTTATTGACTCTGAAGACATTCAAGTTTGAACACAGAGACGGAAACACCCCATTTAAGTGCCTGGAGACCGAGAGCAGAGAGCGAGGCGGGGCCGAGCGCCCATCTCAGTTTCCCCAAAACTCGCACCAAGAGTCGGTGAGACACGAGACAACTCGCCGTGAATAAGGAAAAGCTCGCACAACACCAAGATGGTCCCGGGTAGACCCACCGGCTTTCGGGACTCTGCGGCAAAGGCCTCGCAGCTAAAACCGCCCCAATTTTGCCAAGGAAGTGCTGAGAGGGCGGCGACGAATTTCAGGGCGCTGAGCCCCAAGCAGCCCGAATCACCGCACCCCAACTGGACGGACGAGCGAGCCGGTACCCCCGCGGGTACAGGAGGCCTCCGCCCAGCCCCCGGGCCCAAACTGCCCCTGCGCCGCCCCGACGGGCCGGGCCAGGACCCTGGGGCTGGGGGCCAGGCCCCGCCCGACCGCTCCTCAGCCCTCGTCAGGCCGACCGAGCTCTCCACCTCCTCCGCCTCTCCCCGTCCCCCCCGCCACCCCCCGTCAGACCCGGCCGGTGGCAAACGGATCTCCCGCGCCTACTACCTTGGTCGTACGGATGTGCTCCATGCCGAGGAGACGCCGGCCTGCGGGCCGCCTCACAGGCGTACCATGGGCGAGAGAACCTGGGTGGCGGCGGCGGCGGCGACCCAGACCCAGACCCAGACCCAGCAGGAACCAGTTCAGCTGGGGAGTGCCGAGGCCCGCCGCCCGCCCCCGCCGAGCCGGTCGCGCAGGCGCAGCCGGCCCGCGCCGTCTCCTAGAAACACTTCCCCAAACCCGCCGCCGAGGGGCGTGGGCGGGTGTAACGGAGCGTCGGCGGAGGAGAGCGGCGCGGGCTTCCTCCGGGGCCGCCGCCGATGCCACAGTGCCCCCTGCCGGAGGGAAGCTGGCCGAGGACCAGCAGAGCTGGCTGTGGAGGGGGGTCCCGTGAGGCCGCTACTCTGAAAACCTTTTGCACTCGGATGTCGAGTGTGACTCGACACGGTTAGCAGCGGCAGCAGCTCGTATGTCGAATTGTATTGAATGTATCAGTAATTTGAAATACAAAAAAATCCAAATAAATAAGTTTGTATGAAAAGAAACTCCAGTTTTTTATTCTACTGCCGCGCTTTGTAAAATCTGGGGTATTTAAAAAATTAAACCCCGAGTAGAATAAAGGAATCGAGAAAAAAGCAAGCGAGTGCAAAGGGTTGAGAAGGAATCCTGTGGACATGCTGTGAAAAGAGAATTTGGTGGGTGAGGGCAGATGGCCCTGAAGTCCATCACCCTACCCGCGGACAGCACCAAATGTCAATGCTTTTTCTCTTCACTTGGAGCTGCAATTCTACTCATAAGAATCTAATCTAAGGAAATAATCAGATATATTTAGTTTAGCCTTATTTGAAACATCAAAACTCCCCATACTCTGAAATAACATAAATAGAAAAAGCCAAAGTGAGAGGCGACAAATATTCTCTTGAGGTCAGAAAAGGAATAGCTATCCAGGAAGCACGGATTCAGGGAGAAACCTGAATTTGTGTAACAATTAGGAGACAAATGCAAGGGATATTTACGAAAAAGAAAAAGGAAACAATTATATTAATGGAAGGAAGGCATATCTATTGGTGCAGATAAGCTAATATAGTGAGGCTAATTCTAAACAATGTTTTCAATTTTCAGTCTGGCAGCCATCAGTCAGTAGAAATAATATCTGCTTTCTTGCTTGAGATGCAATGTTGTATTACGCCCAGTCAAAAAGTTAGTTTGCCCTGTTTTAACATTCCAAAGCTTTGAGGCATGAGATCTGCATTCATTTCTTCCTAATATTTAATATTTATTTTTACACTGTTAAAATAACCAGGGGGTGAGGGGGGGTTAATGGGGGAATAAGGACACATATGTAATACTTTAATAAAGAAAAAAAAGCTATTAGGGGTATTGGGAAATAAATACTTTTTCTCTTAAAAAAACAACAACACTCGGGCCATGTCCCTGTAACTCAGTTGGTTAGAGCGTTGTCCCCATACGCCATGGTTGTGGGCTCTATCTCCAGTCAGGGCACATAAAGGAAGCAACCAATGAATACATAAATAAATGAAACAACAAACAGATGTTTCTCTTTCTCAATCAATAAAAATTTTTAAAATCTACTTAATTTCCCTACAAAATGCACAAGAGATGTCTAATGCCATGATTGTCGTGTGAGAAAACATTTTAAATTTTAATGCTTTTAGAATTATGTTTACTGTTTACCAGCTAATGGGATATTATAAAAGCAATCACATTTCCTAATCTGGGTGCTTCAAATACATAAATCATTAAAAGATCAAGGACATTTCACTTGATTATATTTCTCAACTTTTATTTTTAGGTATATTATTGCAGAAGATGAAGGCTATGATCAGAATTATTTTTGGAATCAAAACTATCTGAAATCTCATTTCTGCCACTTACTAGCTGTATGAATTTAGTAAAGTTACTTATTTTCTCTCACTGTTGGTTTTCTTTTTTTTTGTCACACATCAGCCTTTATTGTGAACAGCAGGCGGGACACCTCCAGCAACAGGAAAAAAATTAATTTACAAAAGCAGGGGTTCAGTGCAGCTGCCTGGCTGGAGCCCGTGGGAGCTCACACGTAGATGCCAACCCAGAGCAGCAGGGAGAGGACCCCAAAGCCCATGAAGAGCGAGGCCACCAAGGAGATGAGGAGCTCCTGGTAGATGTCCCGAGTGTACTTGGTGGACGTGACCTCATACACGAAGAACCAGGCGGTGAAGAACATGCCAATGGCCAACAGCACCACGGTCAGGTGGGGGACGACGGCTGGGTTCACGGGGCTGGTGTACCTGCTCATGGCCTCGCGCTCCTAGGGGCACACAGGAGATCAGAGCCAGGAAAGAATCCCACGACTTCAACCTGGGGGCCGGGTGGGGCTGTCAAGGAGCCTCATGCTGCTGTGACTGCTTACGGCCTGTCTCAGCCTGGGGAATGTGGCAATCCTTCACCAACATCAAGTGGTGCCGTTTGGGGGTGACAGCAATTGCATCTGAAACTACAGTGGCACTTTGTCATTTCACATTTTGCCGGGCACTGGGTAATCGGCCACTCCCACCTGTTGGTTTTCTTATCTGTAAATAGTAGTACTTGTTATCTCCTCCATTGAGTTATTTGTGTTGGTTAAATGAAATAATTGAACGGAAATACTTAGGCATAGTGGCTGGCCTCAATAAATTCTCAATAAATAATATTTGTGTATATGTGTGTGTTAAGCACAATGCATCCTAGTATCCCCAGAGATGTCTGGATACCTGCTGATACTCATTCTAATTCTTCAGCACTGATCATACCAGTAAATTTATCTGAATCAGGCTGTGTTCATTTGGGGAGGGTGAGTGAAGGACAAAATATTTGTTCTTAACTGAGTGCACTGTATAATGTACTAAAGTGATCATACTATGTGCTTCATGGTTTTGCCTGGCTGGATAGGTTTTAGGCACAAAGATTGTGTGATTATCATTTTACTGTCAAGTTTTAAAATTTAATAACCAAATAATTGGACTTTCATAGAAACTGCTTTCATTGGAGTTTTATTTCTGTAAAACATAAGATGTAAAGTGTTTTCTTTTCTTTTTGCTAATAAGACAAACAGAGTTATCTGAGAACAGTTCTCTGAGGTCCAGTTTTAAACTTGGTGCATTTAGAGGCATGTGGCAGATTGTAATACCGTTCACCAAACATTCCAGTTGCCATCTCTGCAGTGCTCCACTCTGTGGAATTTTTGGAGTTACTGCAGCATAATTTAAACTACTCTGAAATGAATGAATTTTGGAGGGACACAATTCAGTCCATAGCAGGTGGCAATGTCCAAGCTCAGCGCAGGAGAAAGTGCTGCATTAAGGGGAGTTATGAGATGTAAGGTTAGCAAGAGCCAGACTAGAACCACTGAGTTTTTTATTAAGACAATGTCGTGGTGAGAATTCTGTTTTAGGAGAGCAAATCTGGTGGTTGCTTATGGATAAATTTTATTGCAAGGAAAAAAAAATCGCATTTACAGGAGGAGTACTGCAACAATTCCCAATAGAAAAATAAAGACCCGCCGAAACCGGTTTGGCTCAGTGGATAGAGCGTCGGCCTGCGGACTGAAGGGTCCTGGGTTTGATTCCGGTTGAGGGCATGTACCTTGGTTGCGGGCACATCCCCAGTAGGGGGTGTGCAAGAGGCAGCTGATCGATGTTTCTCTTTCATCGATGTTTCTAACTCTCTATCCCTCTCTCTTCCTCTCTGTAAAAAATCAATAAAATATATTTAAAAAATAAAAAAATAAAAATAAAGACCCACGTTATGATGGCAGCACCTAAAAGGCACCGCCGCCAGGTACCCTTTCTTGATCCTTTCTCTTCCTCAAACCCCCTTTTTTTCTTATGTTTAAGGGCTGCTCATCGAACACCTAAATCTCACCTTATATTTTATACTGGTTTCTGTAGTTTTTTAAATGCCTTTCTTTTGCAGTTCCTCTAGTGATAGCAGTGGCATCGGAGAGCCGCAAAGCCGGGAGGTAGCGGTCCGGGAGCGAACCCGCGCTCTGCCCCAAGGTCCCGCACTCTTAGCTTGCAGGAAACGCTGACACTATTTACAGGCTTGACATCCTTGGCCATTCAGAAGGCCTGTCCAGTTCTGTTCGCTCAGCACCACGAACAGGGCCAGCCACCCCGCCTAGGAAAGGACGCTCTCCTGGATTTTCTTGGTGGCCGCAGCTTGGGGCCCCGCATGCCTTGGAGCACAAAGGTGGTGCTCACGTCGATGAACCGATGAGTGAATTATTTTTGATTGATTGCCAAACTGTTAGGAAGCACATACCTCCTCGTTTTTCCAAGGGTGGCAGGCAACGAAAGACTAAAATCCCCTTCTTTCCTGTAAGGCGGAGGATAAAAATGATCAATAAGGCCCTCCCAGCTCTGGGATTCTGCGCTTCCTTTTAGGATGTAGGCAGGGACCTGAGCATTAATGGAGATACAACAGCGCTGGAATACAGGTAACGTCGGCGTGGTTGCCGAAATAGAACTAACAGGGAAATAGCCTGGTTTTGTTTGAACTTCGGGAGTCTACCTCCAGAGAGTAGGCGGGGACCCAACCCCAGGCCCAGGGTGCTTTGCGCGGCACGCCGACCCCACCCCGTCCAGAGTTCCCTGCGCGCCGGGCTCGCTTCCGGTGGGCTGTGCGCGCGCAGGCGGCGCTGGGACGTTCTCCTGCGTGGTTGTTCCGCCCGCCTCGGCCTGGTTTCGCCGCCGCTGGAGTTGGAGGTTCCCGCCGGGTCCTGGCTGAGGCGGGAAGCAATGCTTCCCGGCCCGCTTCGGCTTTAATGCGAGAGGAGCATCCTACACCCCTTTCCGCGTCCTGAAGGCGCTGAGCCGGGGCAGCCATGTCTACGGGGTTCTCCTTCGGGACCGGCGCGCTGGGTTCCACCACCGTAGCCGCCGGCGGGACTGGCACCGGCGGCGGTTTCTCCTTCGGAACAGGGGCGTCTAGGTAACCGCACCTCCTCGCCTTCCTGGCCAGGTCCTCCCAGCGACATTCCCGTGGGGTAATCCCGCCCATCTTTATTCCCGCGGGCTTTCTCGGTCGTCCTGGAGAAAAGTAATTGCCCCGCGCCAGCTTCGTGGGCTTCCCACTCGCCGCCCTGCCCGAGCACCACGTGCGGCCTGGTTGAGAGGAGGGCGGATGGATTCTGTGTTGTGGGGGCCCCAGAATCTACGATGGTTCGGACTTGGTTCCTATTAGTGAGGTCTGCCTGGATGCAAGGCCCTAGCCGTTTGTCAGTCTTAGGCACAGAATGAATGTTGTGCGAATGAATGAAATCTAGCTTATTGTGGGGTTTTAGAGAAAGACAGTAGAAAAATTTAAGGACAAAAGTTTCTCCCTGATAATGAATTTGTTTTAGGATATGCGGTTTTAGACATTATAGAGCTTTGATGAGTTCGTGGTTAACGAGTGTTCAAGTCTTTGTGCCTCAGGGGACTCTAGCTGTCCTGTTGTTTTTGTTTTACTTCTTACAGCATAACTTTGAACAGTATGCAAATGAGCATATCATAAGTGAGGATGTTGTGTTTTAATGACTCACATTGTCTTAATTAAATTGCAAAATGTAGGTAATGTATTCATCCATTTCTGTGCCACCTGCTACACCGGTGACAAAAATTTTACTAGCAGAAGTCCCGAAAGAGGCAATTAAAATATTTAAAAATCATTTTATTGATGACAGATTCAATCTTTAGAACTCAAATCTTTTGAAGATAAAGGTGGAGTTTATTAAATCAAGTCGTGTGCATAGAAGCTTAAAGAATATTGCTGTAGATTAAAAAGGCAAAAATACCTTCAGCATTGTAGTCCAAAAGCGGGGAGGACCACAGGCTACACATCAGGTCAGAAATCTGCGAGTTTTCCTTAATGCCTCCTCTTCTCTCACTCTATACACTTAATCAGCAAGGCTTGGTAATTTTTATTATTTTCTATTCGCTTCATTTTCAGTGCTGCAAGCTGTTGTCATTCCTTGAACAAATATTTATTGGACACACTTTTATGTTTTCAGCGGTAAATAAGAGCCCTGCTCTCCTGAAGCTTACATTCTTATGAAAATATTTAAGATTCCCACCTGGTTTTCAACCAGTCACCTTTCCCTTGTTAAATGAGAACTGCGCCCATCATTTCCTACTTACTAGTTCAATGAAATCTCAAAAATCTACTTTTATGTCAATCTTTTTACTACATTGTAGCCAGGTTGATATTTTTAAAAAATTCACATTGCCTCCCTTCAATGATTTTTCATTATTATTGGAATGAAGTAAAAATAAACCTTGCTATGGTCCTCAAATAATCTGGAACTTCTTCAACAGGTCTATCCTGAGCCCATCTTTTTCTTATTTTAGTTTGCTCCAATTCAGTGGTCCAGACCCATTAAATTGCATTTATATTATCACCCAGTTCAGGAACACAAGTAACTGAAAGTTTCAAGAAAGATACCCTTACTTCATATGATGCACTGATGTGAAGTAAGGGTATCTTATTCTGTTGCATTTCATTTTTAAAAAATGCATGTTATCTACTAAATTGATTTCATACCCTCTAATGGGTCCTGATCTTAGTTCCAAAAACACTGCTCTAGCAACTTGGGCCCTTTCTCAGTTTCTTGGCCAAACCCCTTCCCGTTTTAGGGCAGTTCCCTCTGTTTGGAATTCCTTTACTACCTCATACCCCACGTGCCAAGCTAATGCCTACTTTTGGGATTAAAAAGGTTACTTTCCCAGAGAGGCTTTTTCTGACCTATCAGCATATAGGAAGTGTATATCATAGTACCCAGTACCATAGCACTTATCACAGTTGTAACAGTTCATTATGTATTTTTGTTGACTTATTTATTGTCTGAGCCAAGCAATAGAATGGGTGCTCCATGAGGGTAGAGACCTTTTCATACTGTTTTTTCCAGTAGGCACAGTGAAGCCCAATATATATTTGTTGAAGGAATGATTGATTGATTGATCTCTTTCTCTCTGGAAATTTCTGGAGCGCAGAGTCTTATTTACCATTTCATCCTTAGTCCTCAGTCCCTATAACAGTGCCTGGGATATAATAAGGACTTTAATAAGTACTGTTGAATGATCAAGTAAGTGAATTATCTATTGGTAATAAATTAGGAAGATTTACACAGGTTTTAAAAAGGCTTGGATAAATTAACAAATGGAGAGACTGACTAACATCTCTCCATTGGAATACTAATTGGGAGGCCTGACTGCTCCTGCTGCCATTTGGTGATTTGGTGTCACTCTGGCAAAGTTCCTCTCCAAGCCTCAGTTCCCACATTTGGAAAAGGAATATAATAATTACCTCAGAGTTGTTGAATGAGATAAAGCATGTAGAAAATGTAGCATATTAGGCACTTGCTAAGTGCTCAGTAAATGTTAACTATTATGTTATTAAGTCCACATTAAGGCAAGCTGGGGAAGTTAAAATCACATTACTGATCTGCTGGAGTCAACTTGGCTCACATCCTGTTGAGTCAGTGGCAGATAATGGGTTGAGGTCAGGTCTGGGGTAGCTTTTTGTTTTTCTTCAAGTAAGTAAATTTCTCTGCCACAGAGACATTTCTGTTTTGCTTCACTGATAAAGTAATACCATTTCACTTTGGTGTATTTCTTTGGTAATGTTTTCAACTTTAATTATGAAGCACTTCATTGTGTCTTCAAGAAATTATAAATATTTT
Organism: Eptesicus fuscus; assembly: GCF_027574615.1. Taxonomy (NCBI): domain Eukaryota; kingdom Metazoa; phylum Chordata; class Mammalia; order Chiroptera; family Vespertilionidae; genus Eptesicus; species Eptesicus fuscus. The sequence goes on along the minus strand of NC_072479.1, from coordinate 13,529,185 downwards.
AATTGTCTAAAATACATATTTTCATTGTACATCTTTTGCATATTTATGAGATAGTAAGAAAAGGATCACTGGCCCTAGCTGTTTTGGCTCAGTGGAGAGAGTGTTGGCCTGGGGACTGAAGGGTCCTGGGTTCAGTTCCAGTCAAGGGTATGTGCTCGGGTAGTGGGCTCAAGCCCCAGTGGGGGGCGTGCAGGAGGCAGCCGGTCGGTGGTTCTCTGTCATCATTGATGTTTCCATCTCTCTCTCTCTCCCCTTCAGTCTGAAATCAAAAATATATTTTAAAAAATATTACTGATTTGCGAGGAAGGGGAGCATAATAATTTTTTAAATTAAAATATGCCAATAATGTTTCTTTTAAGCCCAGTTTAAGTGTTTAAAGATCTGTGCTTTGTCAGTGAGACCCTGCAGCCCTGCCCTGACAACCCACCCATCGCCCCCACCCCAGCCTGCTATCATTTTTAAGATCAGTGGTAAACTAAGACACAATTAGTGTATGTCCTCTTCTTTTTCCTACTCAGAGTTGAAGACTCATTTCAAGTTCTACCTCTTTAGTTAAGCTCCTCCCTCTCTATAGCCCTCACAGTGATTTGCTGGCATTATATAATGTGTTTAGTAGAATTTATACTTGTTCCTAATGATAGCAATAGTAACAACATGTATCGAGTGAAGTTAATTTGTCCTGCTTGATCTCTTAATTTTACAAAAAATACTACGGGTACTATTACTCCCACTTTGCAGACGAAATAGATGCTCAAAAGGATTAAGTAGTATCACCTAGATATCAGCACAATGGGGAACTGGTACTGGATCCCAGCCATAACATTACTGCCTTCCCCTTAAATTGAAATTTCCCAGGCTTATAAGCTTTTTAAAACTGACATTGAGTCCTCATGGCAATTAATGTCTGTTTGGAAAGGCCTGGATTACATATGTAGGATGAGTGGGATTTCATAATTGTTACAATCTCTGTTAACTCTCCTACATAATTTTTGAAATATCAAGTGGTCAAGTTTTGGGGTTTTCTTTTTTTGCCTACTTTCATAATTTGTTCTACCTATAGATAGCCTCATCTGAGGCTTGATGAGAACAGTTGAAAAGCTGTGAACTTTGTTCACATCACTTATTATTGGCTGCTCTTTCAAAAATTCTGAAGAGAATTTCTGCTGATGAACACAATTTAAATATATATATATTTCATTGATTTCAGACAGGGAGAGGGAGAGAGGGAGAAACATCAATGATGAGAGAGAATCATTGATAGGCTGCCTCCTTAATGCCTGGTGCTGAGGATCTAGCAACCTGGGCATGTGCCCTTGACTGCAATTGAAACTGGGACCCTTCAGTCTGCAGGCCGACACTATCCACTGAGCCAAACCAGCTAGGGCCACAATCTTGATAGGGGTAATTTTGCTTTGCATTTTACTTTTTTAAAAAATATATTTTTATTGATTTCAGAGAGGAAGGGAGAGGGAGAGAGAGATGGAAACATCAATGATGAGAGAGAATCATTGATTGGCTGCCTCCTGCATGCCCTCTACTGGCGATGGGGCCTGCAATCCTGATGTGCCCTTGACCAGAAAGGACCCTTTAGTCCACAGGCTGACGCTCTATCCACTGAGCCAAACCAGCCAGGGCTGCATTTTACTCTTGCCAGGATATGTTCATTCTTCTCTGTCACCCTACTTCCCCTACCCCCAATTCTTACTGCTTTTTTTGTGGCAAGATACCTACACTCCCACCTCATAAATATGGTAATGTAGCAATAGAGAGATGGTAAAGACAACTTAGATGATCTTTTCTATATCTGGGTATGTTGGGGAAGAACAAATGAGTTTAGTAATGTGAATTGTAAAGGAGTAGTTCAAAAGGAAAATGATGCATATTCAAGGAATTTCCTTGTGGTCATTTTTATTTATTTATTTATTTTAAATATTTTTATTGATTGCAGAGGGGAAGGGAGAGGGGGGAGAGAGAGAAACATCAATGATGAGAGAGAATCATTGATTGGCTGCCTCCTGCATGCCCCACACTGGGGATCGAGCCTGCAACCCAGGCATGTGTCCTTGACCAGAATTGAACCTGGGACTTCAGTCCGCAGGCTGACGCTCTATCCACTGAGCCAAACCGGCTAGGGCATTATGGCCATTTTTAAATAGCTCACTTTCAAACAAAAATAGAATAAGAATGTGTGGTTCTGTTTGTGATTACTTGGGATCTGAAGTCTTAATTGCTCTAGATTATGCTTTTCTTGAAGATTGGTACTATATTTTTTAAAGATTAATTTTATGTGTGGATTTATTTTTAAAGATAACTGAAAAATAATTAAATTTGGTTAAACTTATTAATTCCTTTTGTACAGGTTCAATCCCAGTTTGGAGAGGTGTGGAAGGCAGCCAATCTATGCTCTCTGGAGATGCGTTAGATATCTATAATAATAAAAGCATAATATGCAAATTGACCGAACAACCAAACAGCAGAAAGACTGTCTGGACGACCTTCTGGACGACCACACTATGACACGCACTGGCGCCAGGCCAGCCAATTCGGGTGCGATGCGATTGGTCGGTGGGGCCCCGCCATCGCCCCGCAGAGGGAGGCCCAGGCCACAGCATTGCTGGCCTGGTGTGCAGGGCCAGCCAACAATCGCCCCATAGAGGGAGGCCCAGGCCAGCAGTGGTGGGGGCTGGACCAGCTGCCAGCAGCCGGGGGGAGGAAAGCCCCGATAGGCCCTGATTGCTGGCCAGGCGTAGGGACCCTACCTGTGGGGTCCCGGATTGCAAGAGGGCACTGGCCGGGCTGAGGGACACACCCATTCCCCCCCCCCCACCCCTGTGCACAAATTTTGTGCACCGGGTCTCTAGTTCTATATAATAAACTAGATGCCCGGTGCATGAAATTTGTGCACTCGGGGGCGGGGGGGGGGCCTGCGCCCTCTCACAGTCCGGGAGCCCTTGGGGAATGCCCAACTGACGGCTTAGGCCTGCTCCCTATGAGGAGCGGGTAAGCCAGCAGTTGGACATCTTTAGCGCTGCCGTGGAGGCGGGAGAGGCTCCTGCTACTGCTGCTGGGCTCTCTAGCCGTGAGCCCAGCTTCTGGCTGAATGGCACTCCCCCTGTGGGAGCACACTGACCACCAAGGGGCTGCTCCTGCATTGAGTGTCTGCCCCCTGGTAGTCAGTGCGTGTCAGGTCGTTTTGCCATTGGTCGATTTGCATATTAGCCTTTTATTATATGGGAGGCCTAATATGTTAAGTGTCCAGTCATGTGTTCAACCAATCAAACCATAATGTGCTAATGATATGCTAAGGCCGCTCAACTGCTCACTATGATGTGCACTGACCACCAGGGGACAGATGTTCCGACTGGTAGGTTAGCTTCCTGTCGGGGTCCAGCTGATTGGGACTGAGTGAGATGGGCCAGACACGCCTGGAGCCCTCCTGCGGTCCTTCCCTGGCTGGCCAACCTCCCACGTCCCTCCCTGGCCCCGATCGTGCACCGGTGGGGTCCCTCAGCCTGGCCTGCGTTCTCTCGCAATCCGGGACCCCCCAGGGGATGTCGGAGAGCCGGTTTTGGCCCGATCCCACAGGCCAGGCTGAGGGACCCCACTGGTGCACATATTCGTGCACCAGGCCTCTAGTGTTAAATGAAAGAAATTAACCTTGAAGAGTTAATTTTCATTTTTCTTAAGTCAGTATTGGCTCTAGTGGACCTTATTTTGTGTTTTTTTTTTTTGTTTTGTTTTTTAATAAACAAGCAACCCTTCTGTGGGCCTCAATTTTGGAACTCTTGGAAGCACCTCGACTCCAGCAACTACATCTGCTCCTTCAGGTGGTTTTGGAACTGGGCTCTTTGGATCTAAGCCTGCCACTGGATTCACTCTAGGAGGAACAAATACAGGTAAGGAGGATTGTCACATTTTTCAGAGAGTAGGTTTGGGATTTTATCCTTTTTCAAGTCTGTACTGAATCTTCTCCATTTGTAAGTATTGTCATTGATGGTAGACTTAAAAAATGGTAAATACTAAGATGAAAGGAAATATAGGGATGTGGAATTAAGGGCCAATGACAGGCCCAGTCATTAGCTATGATCTACTTTTGCATAAGGAAGGAAAACACACATACGTTTAAAGAATTAAAGAAGTTATATCTCTTTAAATATAGCAAATAAAAGTAATTAAAAATTTTATAGTAGATTATATAATGCATTGTTTTATCTTAATGAAGATTAAGACAAGTTTACCAATTTGGCCATTAATTAATTACCATATATGGGGCAGTCAGCATCCTATTTTGCTATAACATTATAGTTTACATTCTTCTTTAAAAATTTTTAAAATATCCTCACCTGAGGTTATACTTACTGATCTTTTTTTAGAGAGAGAGAGGGAGAGAGAGCCATTGATGTGAGAGAGAGCATAGATTGGCTGCCTTCCACACCTCTCCAAACTGGGATTGAACCTGTAACCCAGGTATATGCCCTGACCAAGAATTGGACCTGTAACCTTTAGGTATACGGGAGGACTCTCCAACCGAGTGATACCAGCCAGGGCTATAATTTGCATTTTTAAGAAATATTTTAAATTATTCATTAAATAATTTAATATTAAGTGGTAAAAGGGCAAGAGGGTAAGATTTCTGGTGGACATTAATAAAAAGTGTGTTTAATACTACAGTTATTTTATTATAAGCTAAAAATATGTTTCACTGAAGTTGCTTCCTTATTTATCCTTTATTCTCTATCCTCAGAGCCTCTTGGTCTCTGTTACCACCTTTTGCATAGGCCTTCCAGCATTAATTGCAACACTTTCACAGCCACACATAAAAAATGAAAGAACTGCAGGAGTAAAGATGAGACGAGCCAGTGAGCTTTAGCTCTGTTTGCCAGGGTGTTTTTGTTTTTGTTTCTTAGACCTTTTTTTATTCCTTGCTTAACCCTTTGCACTCGCTTGCTTTTTTCTCGATTCCTGCTACCAATGCTAACCATGTCGAGTCACACTCGACATCCGAGTGCAAAAGGTTAATTTTGTTATAAGCAATAATTTTTTTTTCATTTTATAAGTCTTATTTGCTAATTAATCAAATTATTTACAGCTTGTAATCAGTGCTATAGGAAGAGTGTTTATATTAGTTAACTAGAGCCCAGTGCACGAATTCATGCACAGGTGGGATCCGGCCAGCCTGGCCCCATTTGGGGTGCATTGGGGCTGGGCCTGTCAGGAGAAGGAGACGGCAGGAGATTGGCCAGCCGACCCGCCCCTATTGCGGCCCGATCGGGCCAGGTCGGCTGGGGATTGGGGCCGCAGGCGATTGGCTGGTGGGGGAGGGGAGCAATCAGGCATCAGTGGCTGGGGGGAAGGGCCATGAGAGGTTTGCTTGCAGGCCCCACTCCCTATCGGGCCAGCTCACTGGCTGCAGTGGGTGTCATAGCAACCAGTTGTTCCGGTCCCTGGCTTTTTATATACAGAGTGGCCAGATTATTATGATCTCTGAATGCATAATAATCTGGCCACTCTGTGTGTGTGTGTGTGTGTGTGTGTGTGTGTGTGTGTATTAGAGGCCCGGTGCATGAATTCGTGCATGGGTGGGGTCTGGCCAGCCTGGCCAGGGGGAGGAGGGGACATGGGTGGTTGGCCGGCCTGCCTGCTGGTCGAACTCCTGGTTGAACTCCTGGTTGAGGGGTCAATTTGCATATTAGCCTTTTATTATATAGGATAGGATATACACTGAGTGGCCAGATTATGCGTTCAGAGATCATAATAATCTGGCCACTCAGTGTATATAGATGGTTATGGTGGAAGAAGAAATTGTGATATGTTTGGTCATTAGCAGTGTTCTCACTCCCGAAGGCGATTCTGAGTCTTGCCCTTGTGAAAAACCAAAAGAATGCCATCTTCCACTGATGATTACGTTTTATTTCTCTTTTTGTCTCCAGGAATAGCATCAGTTATAACTACAGGATTAACTCTGGGTAAGAACTTCTGAGGAAAGATTCTAGATCTGTGGTTTCTTACTCTTCTCTTTCCTAATATCCTACAGAGCTGGGGTATAGAGGAAAGCATGTAAGGAACTGAATGCAGATCACAGATGCTGACTTATCAAAGAATCTTTCAGTATTTGAGTATTTTAAAAATACCTTTTTATTAAAATATTTTTAATTCAGATTTGGTTTTTCTTTTAAAATTTATTTTACAATACATTTTTCAGTCTTTTGAGTCCTTTTAGTGGAAAAAACACCAAAATATAGGCCAGAAGTCTTGGAATTAAGCCCTGGTTGTACCTCTAATTAGTTGTGAGGCCATTTTTGGTCATTGAAGTATCTGGCAGCTTTTAGTTATTTATAAAATTAGGTAATTGGACTATAACAAGTTTTTGGATTCCCTTCCAGCTGAAAAAAATCTTAGTTTTTTTTAATAGTTATCTGCTGAAGGGAATGTGAATAACTAGGATAATAGCCTGCCTTGAATCTGGATGGCAATAAATAATGTGAAAGGCAATGGAAGAATGAAAGGATATCGAGGAACCTCAATTAAAAATTGAAATAAAAGAAAGATTAGTGGACTTGCTTCACTTGGTGGCTCCTTAACCTATTGTCAACAGAAATACATGTTTACCATCAAATTTTGGACAATTGGCTACAAGGGCAAGCAATTGGGTCCTCTTATTTTCTGAGATTGTAGAACTCATACATGATTTCAAAGCACTGTACTCTGGCAGGAACTTCCAGTTGTGCTAAAGTCAATCCAGAAGGATAATTTTTGGCTTTTTTTTCCTCTTAGTGCTTTTAGGAGAAGCCAAAATGTAGGCCATTCATACTTTTCTTCATTTAAATTTTTGAGCAGCTACTACTTCCTAACTCTGTGGCATTATTCATAATGCCTTGAACATTTAGCATTAGCTGTTGATGGTCAGGAACTGCTGAGTGCGTTAGCAAGACACTCGGTCTGTTGTGAGGTGAAGGGAATAGGCAAGTATAAAACTATGTTCTTAGGTATTCTGATAAATGCTCTAACATATGTATGAAAGGCATCAAGGAAGGCAGAGGAGGAAGAGAGTAGGAGTTCATTTTAAGGACAGGAAACATTCTAGATGGAGGAGTGGAAAGTGCAGAGGCCTTATAAAAAGATCCAGGGAAATAGGAAAAATACTTTGTTCTTGGGGGTTTAGGTTTCAGAGGTAGGAATGGTAGGGAGAGATTTGAGGAGCAAGAGGACCAGTTAGGAAAGGTGATTTATTATATGCCAACACTTTAGACTATTTTAGAGACAGTGGAAAGCTAATGGGAATGGAATCTTATGTCAAGGGGAATGAGAGGGTATTTTGTTGTTCTCCCCTTACTCCCTCCATCCCTCTTTAAAAAAAAAAAAAAGAGTAACAGGTAATTCCAAGAATAGATTATAGGCTAGAGGAGACTGATAACAGATAAACAAATTAAGAGGTTATTGTACTAGTTACTGAGAGAGAGGTGGCCTGAATTAAAGTTTTAGAGTATGCTTGTATTGCTGGGATATCTCTGAAGTAGACTTGACAGGATTTGTGGCTAATAGAATGCAGGGAGAGAAGGGATGTGAAAAGGGATTGTGATTTCTGCCATGAGTAATTGAATTAACCATATGGGGGTTTAGGAAAGTTTTTTTTAATAGGGAGAAATATAGGGGTTCAAAGGGACATCAGGATAGAGCTAGCCAATGCAGACTCAGATAAGTGTAGATTTAGACCATGTACCTATAGTTGAAATTCTGAAAGTGGGTGAGATCTTTTAGGAAGTAAGGCAGCAGGAAGTAAACCATAGGGAGTATCAGTTAAGAAGTGAACAGATGAAACGGAGATTGACAAAAGTGGGGTAGGAAGAATTCTGGGTGCTGGCAAACACAGGAACCAGAAGAAAGAGGATCTTAAGCAGTAGAGAATTGTCAATGTATATAGTTTTGAGAAGATGGGTCATTTTTCTGCTAGGGTATTAAGGAAAGAAAGGTTAAATGCTGTTTTAGGTCAGTCTAGGGGTACAATTAAAATTGAATTTCAGTATTATCTCATTGATTCAATTTTCTTTTGCTTAACTCAATAGGACCATCATTTCACTCACTATTCACTATGATTTGGTGTCAAATTTTATATTTTTCTCTTATACGTACAGAAGTACATCCTTGTTCTATCTATATAAAGTAGGATCACTAACTTGTAGGGATCCTGATTGACTGGTATATGGTATAATACATATAAATTATAGTAAAGTAAGGATTTTTTTTTTTTAAACAGGAACTCCAGCCACTACATCTGCATCTACAACAGGTTTCAGTTTAGGATTCAGTAAACCTGCAGCATCTGCCACACCATTTGCTTTGCCTATTACTTCTACCTCAGCTAGTGGTCTTACCCTTTCATCTGCTCTGACATCAACTCCAGCAGGTGAGACAGAATGGAAAAAAAGTCACATCTTATGGTTAAATTTTAACTTTATTTGGTGAGTGTACATAGGTAGCCACCTTTATTAAATATAACTTCAGATTGGGGAATTTTTTACTTAAGTCATTCAGCAACTTTGACCTATTAAATTACTGATTTGTGTAAAAGATCAACATTGGGCATTAAAGCAGCAGAGACCATCTTGGAAGTTGGTCTCTATTTACAGAACAGGGAAGAGGATAAGAGAAATAAAATGTAAAACCATTAATATATACTTTGTTTTCAAAGAGTATTTTGGTGACAGGGAAGAATAAAAAGTTTGCATAAACCTTGCCTGGCTTAAATTCATTCAGATTTGAAGGTAGAGTTGATGGCCTGGCTGAAAACTCTTTATTATTGTGTGAAATCAGTTACCTGATACCATTTTTTTATAACCCATAGTTTTGTGTGTTTTTTTCTGTCACTCATTTTTCCTTTATTCATAAGTATATATAATTTTATCTTTATTGAGTAGTTTTTTCCAAGAGCCAATTTTATCGGGGACGTCAGTTTTTTAAAGAAAGTGTTTTGTATTTGTTATGATGTTCTAGAAACAGTGTTTCCTCTTGAAGATTTACAGTCTCACTTTTTATAGCATCCACAGGATTTACTCTTAATAATTTGGGTGGAACGACAGCCACAACTACGACTGCATCAACAGGCCTTTCTTTAGGGGGAGCCTTAGCTGGTTTGGGAGGTTCGCTTTTCCAGAGTACGAACACAGCAACATCAGGTAATTGATGGTACTTACTCTCTAGAAATAGTAAGTAATTTGTTTTAAAATTTACTTTATTTTAGCATTTTGAGCAGATTGCTTTGTCTCATTAAATTTATGTTTTTCTTTTAGTATGAAAACAATTGTAATGTTTTTCATGCCTAATTGGACCTCTTAGTATTTTAGAAATACATTTTTCCGTTTCTCAATATTGACTGACTAGATAAAGAAATGAAGAGGGACCTGTTTGAGGAGTCAATAAAGTTTCTAGAGAAAGTTATCTTTTTAATAAATAGCAGTTGAATAGTCTTAGCATCATTTAGTATCTACAGTCATTGTAAGACATCTTGACTTTGTAAGCTCTGGTTCTAGGATTGGCTTTCTATTATAGATGTCAGGAAGTGTATTAGATGCTTTGAAGGCAAGAGTGTAAAATACAATATTAAGTAATTTTATTAGTCAGGTAATACTTAAGTATCAGTTCACCTGCCAGAGACTACTGAATGAATATTTATATCTCGGGTTGATTTCTCATTTCATGCTTATTTTGAAATTAGCCTTATGTCAAGGATTCTACAGATATTTTGAATTTTGGCTATAGCTAATGCCAATATAGGAAAGCCAATGGGGTTTTCTGGGAGTGAGAAACACTTCCCTTTTATTTGAAGAAGTTGTATAATTACTTAACATAACAGTGTAACATCAAGAATTTCTGTTTAACAATTTACATATTAGGAATAGTTGATACATGTTGAAATCACAGAATTTCTGAAAATACTTAGATTTGTTTATAATGGCTAGTTCAGTAGTTTCACTGAGTACCTGGTTGTGTGGGAGAGATGAAGGGATGTGACTTGATTTCTGTTAAAACTATAATTCTTTTGTGTCTTCTATTCAAATACTAAATTTAATGGAGTAATTCCAAGTCAGTGGAAGGGGGAAAAAGGAGTTGGTCAAGATAATCTGTAGAAATTTGTAGTATTCAAATTTCATTGATCTTTCAAATATTTTGTCATTATTGTCTAACTTTGTAGGTATTAAAAATGTCTTCTGATAATCAAATCACTAGATGACTATAACATACATTTCTTTGCATGATAAATATTTAAATACCTCTCCCAAAGATTCCTATCAGAGTAAGACACAAAAATAATAGAAAGGGGAGATAGGGGGTTGTTTTTGTGTCTTGTTGAGTTTTTAGGTCTGTCCTAATTTTCTTAGGCTCTTGACACAATATTAAATGTTTAATTTATGGTTATATTAACCTAAAAGTGCCATTGGTTTTTTTTTAAACTGAAGAAGTTATTTATTAACTATAGTCTAACTCTTCCAATTTCTTTTTTTTTTTAAGTATATTTTATTGATTTTTTACAAAGAGGAAGAGAGAGGGATAGAGAGTTAGAAACATCGATGAGCGAGAAACATCGATCAGCTGCCTCTTGCACACTCCCTACTGGGGATGTGCCCGCAACCAAGGTACATGCCCTTAACCGGAATCGAACCTGGGACCCTTGAGTCCGCAGGCCGACGCTCTATCCACTGAGCCAAACTGGTTTCGGCATAACTCTTCCAATTTCAATTGTCAGTAAGGTAGGATTTAAATAAATGAAGTCTACTTTTTAAAAAAAAAGTTTTGCCGAAACCGGTTTGGCTCAGTGGATAGAGCGTCGGCCTGCGGACTCAAGGGTCCCAGGTTCGATTCCGGTTAAGGGCATGTACCTTGGTTGCGGGCACATCCCCAGTAGGGGGTGTGTAAGAGGCAGCTGATCGATGTTTCTCTCTCATCGATGTTTCTAACTCTCTATCCCTCTCTCTTCCTCTCTGTAAAAAATCAATAAAATATATTTAAAAAAAAAAAGTTTTATGCAGAGAACCTAGAAGTATATTTGGAACTGTAAGACTTCCAAGTATTAGTTCTTTAAGTTTCATTGATAATAAAACGGTTTGTTTTATATTATACTAAACTCTTATAAATTCATACTAGATATTAACTTATTTACCCCCAGGTTTATTGAAGTATAAGTGACAAATAAAATAGTAAGATTTTTTTAAATGTACGTGATTTGATAGATGTACTTTGTTGTAAAATTATTCCTTAACTCCACCTATCAAGTTAATTGATACATTCAATACTAGCGTATTTTAAAAGTATATAATTTTAAATCATTATTGTAAGACAAGATGTATTCACCTGAAAACATACTAAAACTGCTTTTGTAGAGAGGGTTTACAAACATAAAATTGAGTGTCCACATACATTGAATTAACATGTATTCTGACCCTTTTTAATAATAAAAAAAAATCATATTCAAACTACATATACTGTTGAATCCAAGCAAGACTATCAGTCTTTGTTTAGAGCAGTGATGGGCAACCTTTTGAGCTTGGTGTGTCAAACTTCGCCAAAAAACTGAGCATAACTCAGGTAGTGTGTCACTTTGAGGAAAAAACATTATTTCACGATATTTATAGTTTAAATAACATAAATGTATAATTGTTATATATAATTGTATTTAATAAACCAAAAACTAAATATTTAGTGCTGACACGCATGTCATAGGTTCGCCATCACTGGTTTAGAGCTTGCTCTAGACTTGTTTCTTGTTATTTTCCTAAATCAAGTATAAAGAAAATCTGGAATCCAACTTAAAAGCATTGGAGTGCTTTGGTCAGAAGAAGTAATCATTATGAAGACTTCCAGTGAACTTTATAAATGACATTTAGCTTATTTGTAGGTCTTGGACAGAATGCTTTAAGCTTGGCTTTGGGAACCACAGCAGCTACTTCAACTGCAGGCAATGAAGGCCTTGGTGGTATAGATTTTAGTAGTTCATCAGATAAAAAGAGTAAGTAATGTTATTATAATTTTATGTTCTAACAGTCCTGTAAGGGAACTTAAATTCCTATGTCTGGAAGATTGTTAGTTATATATAATATATTCAGTAGTAAAGTTTTTACTTTTAAGTTTGTTTGCATTGTATTTTTATCAATTTTGTATGCTGTGCATTTAAGGTTTTATTTTTCTAGAAAATTGAGATTTGTATGTGCCTATGTCTATTTTAATGTATTAATATAAATTTTTTATTTAAAAAATATATATTTTATTGATTTTTTTACAGAGGAAAGGAGAGGGATAGAGAGTTAGAAACATTGATGAGAGAGAAACATCGATTCAGCTGCCTCTTGCACACTCCCTAGTGGGGATGTGCCCGCAACCAAGGTACATGCCCTTGACCAGAATCAAACCTGGGACCCTTGAGTCCGCAGGCTGATGCTCTATCCACTGAGCCAAACCGGTTAGGGCTAATAAATATTTTTTATTTGAGAGCATGACAAATAATGTTTGAAACCTGTTCTTGTGTAATAATATATCAAAAGTATTTGTCAATGTCAGTAATTTTAAAATATTTTAATGCTGCTTAATATTAATCTTATGAATGGATATATCAATTTAGTCAGCCATCATCTAATTGATAGTGCTTATTTCCAAGTATTTTACTGTGGAAAGTATCACTGCATTTGGGCATCTTTACAGAGAGAGTCAGGGTAGTATTGTAATTTAAAGAGTGTCAATTCTGGTGCTAAATTGCCTGGATTCAAATTATGGTTCAACTATTTCCAAGCTTTCTCACCTTATTCAAGTTATTTATCCTCTCTGTGCTTTAGTTTTTTTTGTATCTATGAGTGGGAGAAACTAACAGTACCTACTTGTAGGTTTAGTTTGAGGATTACAGTTTGTAAAACCTTAGCAGAGCAAGGCACATAGTAAATACTGTCTAAGCATTTGCTTTTATTTTAAATTTTGTTCCTATTTTTGGTTATTTCTTTAGGGCAAATACCTAGAAATTGAATCACTGGTTTAAAGACAGGGACATTTTGGAGACTCTTGGTATATGTTGTGAAATTGCTTTCCAGGAAGGTTTTATCAATTTATGTACTCAGCAGTGAGTAGGAAAATGCTCTTCTTACTGTGCTCTTGCTATGCTGAATATTCTTTTTAAAAGTTAGCCAAATTCATTTTGAAAAGTTTTTTATTGTTGTTGGTTCTGTGTATGATTTTAAAAAATATATTTTTTTATTGATTTTGGAGAGAGGGAGGGAGGGAGAGAGATAGAAATATCAATGATGAGAGAGAATCATCAATCGGCTGCCTCCCGCACACCCCCATTGGGGGGTCAGGTCCACATTGGAGATTGGGCCCACAACCCGGACATGTGCCCTTGACTGAAATCAAACATGGGCTGGGACCCTTCATTCCAAAGGCTGATGCTCTATACACCAAGGCAAACCAGCTAGGGCCTGTGTATGATTTTTTGTTTTGTTTTATAACATCTTTTCTGCTTCTGATGAAAGCATGTCTTATTAGAGTATATACATATATATTGCCTTGAACCTCTCAGAACATAGAATGAAGTAGTGGTTGAAGGTGTAGAAGTAGTGGTTGAAGGTGTATAGTAGTCAGTGCCCATCCTATGTAATAGAAGAGTAATATGCAAATTGACCATACCTCTGCTATGCCCACCAGCCAATCAGGAGTGAGCATGCAAATTAACCCTACCAAGATGGCTACAGCCACGGAGTGATCAGGAGGCTTGGGTTTCCCCGGCAATGGAGGAAGCCAAGCTTCCCGCACACCCTGGCCGGCCGTGGACTCCACTCAAGGCTACAAAGTTTCAATTATAGCAGATAAATAAATCCCAACAAAAATGGCAGTGGCCACAGAGCTGGAGAGAGCAGGAGGCTTGGGTTTCCCCGGTGATGGAGGAAGCCAAGCTTTCCGCCCGCCCTGGCCTGCCCCAGCCTCCGCTTAAGGCTACAAAGTTTCAATTATAGAAGATAAATAAATCCCAGATACCAGGGCCTCTGCTTGGGCCGCCGGGAGGTGTGGCCGGCCTGCAAACCACTACAGGCCCCTCGCAGAGGCCACCCCACACACCAAGGGAACCCCCACCTTGATCCGGGACACCCTTCAGGGCAAACCAGCTGGCCTTCACCCATGCACCAGGCCTCTATCCTATCTAATAAAAGAGTAATATGCAAATTGACCATCACTCCAACACACAAGGTGGCTGCCCCCATGTGGACACAAGATGGCTGCCACAAGATGGCCAGCAGGGGAGGGACCAGGTCTGCAAGGGAGGGCAGTTGTGGGTGATCAGGCCAGCAGGGGAGGGCAGTTGGGAGGGACCAGGCTGCAAGGGAGGGTAATTGGGGCGATCAAGCCTGCAGGGATGGACAGTTAGGGGTGACCAGGCCGGCAGAGAAGGGAAGTTGGGGGCAACCGGGCCTGCAGGGTAGGGCAGTTGGGGGGGACCCAGGCCTGCAGGGGTGACCAGGCCTTCAGGGGAGGGCAGTTAGGGGCAAACAGGCTGGCAGGGGAGCAGTTAGGCATCAATCAGGCTGTCAGGAGAGTGGTTAGGGGGTGATCAGGCTGGCAGGCCGGTGAGCAGTTGGGAGCCAGCAGTCCTGGATTGTGAGAGGGATGTTTGACTGCCCATTTAGGCCTGATCCTACTGGGATCGAGCCTAAACGGGCAGTCGGACATCCTTTGAGGGGTCCCAGATTGGAGAGGGTGCAGTCTGGGCTGAGGAACTCACCTCCACCCCCACCCCCGCCCCGTGCACGAATTTCGTGCACCGGGCCTCTAGTATCCTATATAATCCTATATAATAAAGAGATAATATGCAAATTGACCATCACTCCAACACACAAGTTGGCCACCCCCATGTGGTCAAAGATGGCCGCCCCAAGATGGCCAGCAGGGGAGAGCAGTTAGCGGCGACCGGGCCGGCAGGGGAGGGCAGTTGGGAGCGACCAGGTCTGCAGGGGAGGACAGTTGGGGGGGACCAGGCCTGCAGGGAAGGACAGTTAGGGGCAACCAGGCCTGCAGGGAAGGGCAGTTAGGAGCGACCAGGCCTGCAGGGAAGGGCAGTTAGGGGCGACCAGGCTGGCAAGGGAGGGAAGTTAGGGGTGACTGGGCCAGCACGGGAAGGCAGTTAGGGGCTGCCAGGCTGGCAAGGGAGGGCAGTTAGGGGTTACCGGGCTGGCAGGGGAGGGCAGTTGGGGGCGACTGGGCCGGCAGGGGAGGGCAGTTGGGAGTGACCGGGCCGGCAGGGGAGGGCAGTTGGGGGTGACCAGGCCAGCAGGGCAGGGCAGTTGGGGCCAATTGGGCTGGCAGAGTAGCAGTTAGCTATCGATCAGGCTGGTAGGGGAATGTTTAGGGGGTGATCAGGCTGGCAGACAGGCGAGCGGCGGGAGCCAGCCGTCCCAGATTGTGAGAGGGATCCCAGATTGGAGAGGGTGCAGGCTGGGCTGAGGGACACCCCCCTCCCTCAGTGCACGAATTTCGTGCACCGGCCTCTAGTAGAATAATAAAGGCACATGACTACAGGTATCACATCCCCATTTCCTTCATCTGTTATATGTATCAAGGCAGTCAAGAGATTTCTTTTTCTAGTAGCGATATTAGGTAGACCTGTAGTATTAGTGGGATTTAATCAGATGAAGCGTGGTAGGGAACAGCATTCCGTGAAGACGGAGCAGCATGGAGTGAGGCCGAGAGATGAGAATGCTGGAAGACCTTCAGAACAGAAAGATTTAGATCCCAGAGATCATGAAAGGCTTTGTATGCCATAATAGGGTTTTGTAATTAGTCCTGGTCAGTGTGCCTCACTTGGTTGAGCATCATTCCATGCACCAAGAGTTTGCCATTTCGATTCCCGATCAGGGCAGATGCTCGGGTTGTGAGCTTGATCCCTAGTAGGGTGCATACGGGAGGCAGCTGATTGGTGGTTCTCTTTTACATCAATGTTTCTTTCCCTCTCCCTTCCTTCCTCTTTTTGAAGTCAATAAAAACATTTTTTTTAAAGTTTTGTAATTATACTGATCAACTAAAGGGTTTTGTTCTGGATAATATGACATGATGAGATTTGTATTTTAAGAAAGCATCTGACAACCATATGGAGAATAATGTGCAGGAAGCCAAGAGTAGATGTGGAGAACTGTTAAGAAGCCTTTATAGTAGGCCACGGGTATTACTGAGGTGCAAGCTAGGGAGACTATTCAGGAGTCCACACTAGTCTCGAAACAGGTGCAAGTTTTATATACACATGTTTCTGTGTTTATTAATTTTTTTATAAAATACTAGGGTCCCTAGGCCTGGCGGGCGATCAGGGCCAATCGGGACCTTCCAGATGCTGGCCGGAACCTTCGTTCCCACGCTGCCCCTCCCGGTGGTCAGTGCACGTCATAGCAAGTGATCAAACTCCCAATCTCCAGAGGGCACACTGCATATTAGCCTTTTACATATATAGAAGATAGCAAAATGGAATATCAAAGAAATAGCAAAATAATAACTAGTCAATAAAATAGTTGAACTACTTGAAAACAAATGAAATCCCTACCTTATATTACTGTCTCATCAGATCTAAGACAGTATTTATAGAACGAGGGTGCCAATTTCAGAAATGTCAAACTGAGAAAGGAAAAAATATCTTAGAATCAATGAGATACAAAATATGAAAAACTTAGTTGGATTAAAGAGTTAAACAAAAAAACCCTATGTTTAGAGATAAAAGGTAAATGACAAATTTAAGGTAAAATAACTTGATTTCTAGATGTTGCTTTTCCCACATTTTAACATTTCTGAAATCAAGATGTATCTTGCAATTATAAGGATCTAGTTTTAAAAATAGACATGAAAATCTCTCCCAAATTTTTTTTTTAGGAGGCAACCAAAATATTTGGTGGCCTTCTTTCGGCAAGGCTTAGAAAAAAAAAGAAATAGACATGAAATATCATATATATGAGAAAGAATTAATTTGCTTAATGTTAAAATAGCTCTTAGAAGTCAATAAGGGAAATAACCTAAAAAATGTAGCATAAATAGGTAGTTCACAAAAGAAAAAATGCACTTGTCTAATTAACATTTGAAATAAGTATTTTACTTGGTGCTATCAGGAATATGAATTAAGATTATAATGAAGTGGTATTTTTCGCCTACATACTAGCAATGATTTTTTTTTTTAATGTGTTTATTGATGTTGAGAGTGTGATAGAAAAGATACTCTTATTCCTAGTACATGGGAAGGTAAATTGGGTCAGTTGTTGTAAGGGATCAGTTTGGTAATATGTCAAAGGCCTACCCTGGCATACTCTTTGACCAATAAATTTCTCTTCTTGGAATGCAAATCAAGTAGTGCACAAGTAGATATAGACATTTGTTGCTAAGAAAAGGGTTGGGCATAAAGGTTATGATACAGCTACATCATCTATGCACTCTGTTATCTTTTAAAGTAATTTTAATTGACATGGAAAATATTCACAGCATGCTAAGAAAATTCTGATTGCTTTTAAAAATGTATGTGTAAGGTTCTGACCAGTGTGCTCAGTTGTTTGGTGCAGTTCCATGCACCAAAAGGTCACCAGTTTAGTTCCCTGTCAGAGCACATGGTTGGGTTATAGGCTCAGTCTCCAGTAGGGAGCATGCAGGAGGCAGCTGATCGATGTCTCTCTCTCTCTCTCTCTCTCTCTCTCTCTCTCTCTCTTCCCCTCTCCCTCTCCCTCTCTCTTCCCCCCTCTCCCTCTCCCTCTCACTCTCCCTCTAAAATCAATAAAAACATGCATACATACATACATATATATTTTTTAAAAAAACATGATTAAAATGTGTATGTGCAGAAAAAGGCTGGAAGGAACCATTGAGTTTTTGTGTGTTTCTGTATTTTCTGTACATTTTTCTATACATTCTTCAACATATAGGTCACTGCTTAATTTGCTGAAGGAGCACTTTTACTTTTTTCTATTTTTAGATATTATTACTGTGAGGGCTTTTGTTTGCTCTGCAGACACAAAAACGTTTTTATTTTAAAATTTGTTGCTTTTATGAAATATTTAGAGAAGTTCAGGTAATCTGACATATTTTAGTATTTTCATACTGATTGGGCCTTAAAAAGTATCAAGTAAAGCTCTTAGGAATTAAACTGCCAGGCAGGGATATTTTTCATGGAAGGTAGTTTTAAAAACAAATCTTTTTTTTTTTCTTTTTTCAATTAGTTTACATTCAGTATTATTCTATATTAGTTTCGGATGTGCCGCAAACTGGTTAGAAAATCATGTACTTTAGAGTGGTCCTCCCGTTGCTTCAGGTACCCACTTGGCCCAATATGTATTGTCAATAGTTATCACGATATATTGACTATATTTCCAATGCTGTAATCTACATCTCTGTGACTGTTCTGTAACCACCAATTTGTACTGCTTAATCCCTTCACCTTTTTCACCCAGACCTGCAACCCCCCTTCCCTCTGATAGCAGTCAGTCTTTTCTCTATCTATGAATCTGTTTCTATATTGTTTATTTTATTCTTTAGATTTCTCATGTATATGAAATCATAATGGTATTTGTCTTTCACTGTCTTATTAAAGAAGATTCTTATCCTTGAAAGAAATAAGTGCAAATCAGATACATAACTTTATATATACATAAATATATCTCCATAACTTGCTGTGTTTGGTGTTTGTGACAAGTCATGATATTTAAGGGGCAATCTAAGAAATGCGTAACCGTTTCTGTCTATACCTTAGTTTCCATTAACTTAAAACTTGTATTCGTAGTACATTGTTAAATTACCTATTTTTACACAAACTTTCTTGAATTTTTTAGGTGATAAAACGGGAACAAGACCAGAGTAAGTTTACAATTTAACTTTTAAAATATTGTAATTAAAAAGTTTTATTTATTAAATTGTAGGTAAATGGTATGGTTGGAAGTACATGGAACTATGTAGGCATTTAGAAGAAAAAGTTTTTAACCAATCTTTGTCAAAAATAAAATAATACACATAAGCTCTAAAAGATTACAAAAGGTCAAATTTTTAATCTTTAAGAAAACTTATAACCAGTTCTTTCTAGGGAGTGGTTGGCTTTCCCACAAATAATGCAAATATATGTATGTATTTTTTTAACTTATTAAAATTTGAACAATTCATGGAACTTTACTTTTGGAACACCTTTTATATATATAAATGAAAATATACATGTGTGATTTTTTGTGTGTGTGTGTGTGTACCTTTTATATATAAACTAGATGCTTGATGCACAAAATTTGTGTGAGGGGCTCGGCCCTTGCAGCTGTGGTGGTTGCCTTGGCCCTTGCAGCCGTGGCGGCTTTCCTCAGCCCTCACAGCACAGCTTCGTCCGGAAGGTTGTTTGGCTGTCCGGTCTAATTAGCATATTACGCTTTTATTATTATAGAAGATTACTGTGCCAGTACCATTTATTTCCTGAGGTTGAAGAGGAATAATAATAGCCTCCATATACATCATATATATGTTTGAAGATTATTATTTTTACTAGAGGCCCGATGCACGAAATTGGCCACCAGCAGGCACCCGGGACCCAGGCTTCCCTCCGGCTGCCAGCAGGCACCTGGGACCCGGGCTTCCCTCGCAGCCCTAGCTTCATCCAGAAGGTTGTCTGGAAAGACGTCCAGTCTAATTAGCATGTTACACTTTTAATATTATAGACTAGAGGCCTGATGCACAAAATTCATTCAAGGGGCTCGGCCCTCTCAGCCCCAGCTTCGTCCGGAAGGTCGTTCAGCTATCCAGTCTAATTAGCATATTACGCTTTTATTATTACAGGTATTTTCTCATTTAATTTGTATTTATGTTAAAGAAAGCATTTGTAAATAGTTGATCCAAGTTCACTCTTCCCAAATATCTTTTGTATATTTTAGTCCTGTGATATAAACAAGGAAGCTGAGAGAGACTGAGATTTGCGTAAGCTTATTCAGGAAGTAGTAATGGGTCTGCACCTGAAGTCTAACTCATGATTCCATTACAGCCTGCCAAATTCACTTATTCCTGCCTTCATTAAATAATTGATTCTCTTAAGCTATTCCTAGGTCTACTTTGTGAGGAATAAACTGAAGTTTAAAAATAATAAGGTAAAATATTGTGAGTATCTCATTATGAGAAGTTTTGAGAATTTCTATAATGAATGCTCTCATATTTTTGAACCAAATAAAATATCAATCATATAATTTTTGAGTCAGGGGGAACTTAGTTCAATATATCATGCAGTCTGTAGTATTTTCTCATTTTCCCCCCCTAAATATTTAGTCAAATGCCAGTCTTTGACTAAACATTTACATAGATGCCAGTCTTTTTAGTAACAAATCCACATGATTTGTTAGTTATTTTACAGATCAGGAAATTTATTGTTCTTTATAAAGAACTTTGAAATCATCCAAGAAAGCTATAAATGGGGAATATTTGCTTTATTTTCTTGTATCAACACATTCTAGTAAAGCTGAGATATCACCTTTTTATGATTTTAATACATCTGTGGCATTTTTCTTAGGGACAGTAAAGCCCTGAAGGATGAAAATCTACCTCCTGTCATCTGCCAGGATGTTGAAAATCTCCAGTAAGTGTGTCGAGTATAACTACATAAATCATCTTTGAATGGGAGAATATATTTTAGGGGGAACATCTCTTCCTCCTAAATATTTTTACTTTGGTTAAAATTTTAAATGCGTTTAGAAATTAGATTAAAAGCAGAACAAGAGGTATTAAAATTGTGTAGCTGCAATTTTATGAAAAAAGCATGTGAGCTGTAGATAAATTTTTAGTTTTTGCTTCTTAAGACACTTAGACTCTGACCAACCTATTGTAAATGTACTTTTTTTTTCTTGTGGGGGAACCAAAGGTGTATTTTTTAAAAACTCAGTTTTCTATTTTTTAAAGGAAATTTGTGAAGGAACAAAAACAGGTGCAAGAAGAAATTAGTAGAATGTCTTCAAAAGCAATGCTTAAAGTACAAGAAGATATTAAAGCTCTAAAGCAGCTTCTGTCATTGGCTGCCAGTGGATTACAGAGAAACACTCTCAATATTGACAAATTGAAAATAGAAACTGCTCAGGTAAACTAATTTTAAGTTATTTTATCATAATGCTTTTTTATTTTGGGTTCTTTTTCTTTTTAATGGAAATAGTTCTTTTTTTTAAGTAATAAAGTTTAATACAACATCTATAATAATGAAAGCGTAATATGATAATTAGACCGGACATCCTTCTGGACAAAGCCGCAACTGTGAGGGAAGCCTGGGTCCTGGGTGCCTGCTGGCAGCCGGAGGGAAGCCCGGGTCCCGGGTGCCAGAGGAAAGCCAGTGCTGGCAGCCCGGGGAAGGAAGGCCTACTCTTGCATGAATTTTGTGCATTGGGCCTCTAGTGCTATAAGAAAACTTGTATAGCTCATATACTTTTAAATTGCTATAATAATAGTTACTAGTTTTTATCTGGTGCATACTATGGAGGAGGCAGTGTTCTGAACAATTTATATATATTAACCCTAAACTGGGGTTTTTGCTGTAGCCCTATATCTACTGTTGTTAACTTCCTACCTAATAATAGACAAATATGCACATTGACCACACCTCCGACACACCACATGCACCAGGCCTCTAGTTATACTAATAAAACAGTAATATGCTAATTAGACTGGGAAACCTTCCAGACTTTCTTCTGGACAAAGCCATGGTGGTGGGGCCCAGGTAGAGGCGGTTAGAGGCCATGAGGGGAGGGCAGTTGTTGAGGGCCATTGGGGGCGATCAGGCTGGCGAGGGGGAGCATTTGGGGGTAAGCAGACCAGCACAGGGGCCAGTTGGGGGCGAGCAGGCCATCAGTGGGGGTCAGTTGGAGGTGATCAGGCTGGCGGGGGGGGGCATTTGGGGGCGAGCAGGCCGGCAGGCAGAGTGGTTAGGGGCAATCAGGCAGGCAGGTGAGCGGTTAGGAGCCAGCAGTCCCAGATTGCGAGAGGGATGTCCAACTGCCGGTTTAGGCTCGATCCCTGTAAACTGGCAGTAGGACATCCTTCAAGGGGTCCCAGATTGGAGAGGGTGCAGGCATGAATTTCGTGCACCGGGCCACTAGTCTCTATATATAAAAACCTAAGCAACCACTCCACTGGTAACTATGATGCGCACTGATCACTGGGGGCAGACTCTCAGTGCACAGCATGGAAACATGGAACAGACTGATGAATCTAAGAGGGAAGGGGGGAGGGCAGGAAGAGATTAACCAAAGATCTTATATGCATACTAGAGTCCCATGCATTTGTGGGGTCCCTTGTCCTGGCCTGCGGGGATCGGTCCGAATCTGTGCACTGGGCCTCCAGCATCCCCCATGGGGTCCCAAATTGTGAGAGGGTACAGGCCAGGCTGAGGGACCCCATCCCTGCATAAATCCATGCATGGGTGGGGTCAGGCTGGCCCCGCCCCTGATCCGGGTGAGGTGGCTGATTGGGTGTGGGGCCGCCGGCTGGCCTGGGGGAGGGGCCGTGGGAGGTGTGAGGGGTGCTAATTGGGAGCAGGGTTGGCCAGGGGGATGGGCCTAGAGAAGACCCACTGAGCTGGAGCTGAGCATGGGCCCCAGGCTTCCCAGGGAGGATGGCCTCAGCAAGGAAACAGAACCACCTGAAGGCTCTGCAAATAGGCCCTCAGCTCCCTTTGGCCAGGCAGACTCAGCTGTTGTCTCTGTGTGTACATTAGATACAGCCCGGCACTCGCCTTTGTCTGTTGGTCAAATCCATTGCAACGAAAAACTTGTTCCCCTTCTTCTCTTTGGGCCCTTAGAGCAAATACAGGCAATTGGAAGATGTGGGCCCCAATGGCAGAGCCAGGCCCCACAATCACCCAGAATAGAGGCCTAAGACAACTGGGTAGCAGAACACACTGTTTTAGAGTCTTAATTCTCCCCTAAAATGTGCCCAGCTGTTCCTCTTTAGCTGGGATAGACAACTAAGGAACCAAAGACTGAGTTTCCCTTGAGGTGGGATCCACTGGGAACCGGCTGGTGGAAAGGCCCCTCACAGATGGCTGCTTTCCTCCCAAGCTCGGTGTGCTCTAAGTGGGTCCGTTTCTGGCAGTGCTGGGTCCTGGAGCTGCCGGTCGGGCGGCAAGTCCACAGGGTTTCTCTGTGCCGCCTTCCTGGCCTCCTGAGCAGTACCCCCTAGCCCAGTGCACCAGGCACCTGTCACTAGAGCCAGGACTCGGAGAGCAAAGGGGCTGGCCTGTGCCAAGAGGGACCCGCAGGTGGCCAGGCCACCCACCCCCACCCCACTTCTCAGTCTCGCTTACATGGATTGAGCCAAAGCCCGCTGCCCTAGACTGGCGCCACGTGGGGAGGGTTGCAGCAGGGAGAGGGGTGCCCTGACCTGCCAGCCTTGGTGATGATCATTTTGGTGCCCAGCTGATTGAATTTGTCCCACAGAGCCTTCATCTCAAGCTGCATGCTCATGCTGGCCACCTTCACGTTCTTCTTTACTGGTGCCTTGGCAGTCGCTGCACAACTGGCTCTGGGACCCTTGGGTTCGGCAGCAGTGCTGGTGGCGGCCCCTGGGGTCAGCGCATCATAGCGACTGGTCATTCCGCCGTAATGGTCGTTGGGCTTTTATTATATAGGATTTTTAATCCCTATAGAAGAGGCATATTGGTCCCTCTTTATTTTTTTAAATACATTTTATTGTTTTCAGAGGGAAAGGGAGAGAGGGGGAGAGAGAGAGAAACATCAATGATGAGAGAGAATCATCAGTCGGCTGCCTTCTTCTGTACGAACCGAGCCTGCAACTGGGCATGTGCCCCAGCCGGGAATTGAATCGTGATCTCCTGTTTCATAGGTCGACAGCCACACTGGTGAGGCCGAGGATAATATCTTCTATCACTCATGTCTATTTGTCTTTTGTCCCTATGGTACAATAAGGAGGTTTACAGTTTTGAGTGTGTGCAACAGTTTATTCTTGTATTATTATTATTTATTTTATTTTTTGTATTATATTAATGATTGTATTATTCTTTTTTTTTCTAAATATATTTTATTGATTTTTTACAGAGAGGAAGAGAGAGGGATAGAGAGTTAGAAACATCGATGAGAGAGAAACATCGATCAGCTGCCTCTTGCACACCCCCTACTGGGGATGTGCCCTTAACCAAGGTACATGCCCTTGACCGGAATCGAACCTGGGACCCTTGAGTCCGCAGGCCGATGCTCTATCCACTGAGCCAAACCAGTTTCGGCAATGATTGTATTATTTATTTGTATAATAAGTAAACCTATCTTTGCCCACCACTGTATATAAAAGATATTATAATGTAGTCCCTTTTTTTTTAATCCTAACCTGAGGACAAGCTTAAAGAGTAAAGGAGAGAGAGAAAAGAATCAGTGTGAGAGAGAAACATCCATTGATTACCTTCCATATGTGCCCCAACTGGGAATCAAACTGGCAACCTTTTGGTGCACAGGATAATGCTCAACCAACTGAGCCACTAAGGCTGGGCATTGTAGTTCTTTTTTAATGTGGGCTTATCAGAGAGCTATTCTGTTCATAAGTGAAGTGATAATATTTTAAGTAAAAAATTTTAAGGTGCTTATGTGTCTTTATTTTAAATAGAGTCCCCAGTGCACGAATTCGTGCACCGGTGGGGTCCCTCAGCCTGGCCTGTGCCCTTTTGCAATCCGGGACCCTTCAAGGGATGTCGGATTGCTGGTTTCCACCCAATCTGTGGGGATCGGGCCAAAACTGGCAGTCCAACATCCCCTGAGGGATGTAGTAGTGTGCGAAGCAGCAGGCAGCCAGGGAGGAGCCCAAGCCTGGGCAGGGTGCCGCGCTGCTCCTGCTCATCCCGGCTCCGCTGCGCCTGCCGCCACTGCAGCTCTGTAGCGCTGCCACAGAGGCGGGAGAGGATCACGCCGCAGCAGCTGCCTCACGTCGGTCAGCTGAGCAGCACTCCCACTGTAGGAGCACACTGACCACCAGGGGACAGCTCCCACATTGAGCATCTGCTCCCTGGTGGTCAGTGTGCATCATAGTGACCGGTCAAACAGTCGACCAGTCGCTTAGGATTTTATATATATAGATTCAAATATAATTGATATAACACTTGTTTCAGGTATACAGTATAGTGACTTAATATTTGTATATATTGCAAAATCATCACTGCCAGCCTGTTTGCCCCCAACTTCCCTCCTCTGCAATTTAAGAATGGTTGAATGTGAATGTAAGTTTTAACCCTTTACACTTGCTTGCTTTTTTCTCGATTCCTTTATTCTAATGCTAACCGTGTTGAGTCATACTCAACATCCGAGTGCAAAAGGTTAGAAAATTAGGCTGCCTAGTTCAGTTCTCAGGTCTTCCAGCTACATGGCCTTGGGCAAATTACTTAATGTCTCTAACTCCATTATTTACATCTGTAAATAGGGTAATATCTACCTTGTAGGATTATTGAAGATTAACCATGATAAGTAAAGCCTTCAACATAGTACTTGATATATATAGTAAGTACCCAGAATATTAACTGCTACCACCATCAGCCTCAACATTATTACTACTACCTTGCCTTTTTTTACAGAAGTGTTTTCTACATTTAAAGATTTTTAAATAGTAGCATAGTCTTTTGCTGTGGATGAATTAACTTCATGACTCCTACAGAAATTCATTGTTTTTAAAGTAGATCAGCAGCTCTTTATAAGTTTATGATAAAGTTTGTTAAAAGTATAGTTTGTACTCTTTGGAAAGAGGTTCTAACAACTTGTAAATGGGCTTCATCCATACTATGTTCTCACAGCATGAACTTCCAAGAATGACATTGTTTGAAGTTTCAAACCAGAGATAGTTGGTATTTTTAGCCTAACTTTTAACTGGCCCTTTGTTTTCTTTTAAACCTCTGGTATATTAGGAGTTAAAGAATGCTGAAATAGCTTTAAGAACCCAGAAAACACCACCTGGACTCCAACATGAAAATGCAGCTCCTGCTGAGTAAGTTATTGGAATTTTTAAAACAAATGTTTCTTTACACTTTAAAAATGCAGACCAATATAAACAATATACAGGCTAAGAATTTTTAGTTTATTTTGTAGCAAGCCTGAGTTAATAGGCACTTGATGTGGATTTTTCCATTTAATTCTCATGATAACCCTATGAGGGTAGTTCATTATCCTCATTTTATTGAAAGGTAAGTGAAAGCTAGGAACTGAGCTTTTAACTATTATGCCATTACACTTCAATTACATGTTACTGTGGGGTTTATTCCTTTTTTTTAGTAGAAATTTATGTTTTACCCAATAGGACTTTTAATCTATATATATAAAAGACTAAGTGTCCATTTGTCAAACCGGTAGCTATGACACACACTGACCACCAGGGGGCAGATGCTCAGTGCAGGAGCTGCCATGACACGCATTGGCCATTTAAGAATAAATGGCACCACGGACCTGGCGCCCACAAACCAACACTTATCTTCCCCCAAGTGGGACACAGGCCCCACCACCGCCCTGGAGTGACACCCCACCAAATCGCAGCCAATGCTGCCAAGACCCCATTACGCAAAATGCGGCCCACAGCCCAGCCCAGCCCAGAAACGGTCACTGTGGGCACCAGGTTATGATGTCATGTAGCAACACCCGGCTTCCTCTCCCAAGAGCAGGGGTCCTCAAACTTTTTAAACAGGGGGCCAGTTCACTGTCCCTCAGACCGTTGGAGGGCCGGACTATAGTTTAAAAAAAACTATGAACAAATTCCTATGCACACTGCACATATCTTATTTTGAAGTAAAAAAACAAAACGGCAAAAACACCTACATGTGGCCCGCGGGCCGTAGTTTGAGGACGCCTGCCCTAGAGACTAGCCTCCTTAGAGTTTCTTCAGCCCAGGAACCCAAATTGCTTTATAGCCAGGTGCAAACATTTTATAGTTTAACCAAATGTTTGTGAAGCGTTTTCCCGTGCCTCATCTCATTTGATCCTCACAGAAGTACTGGAGGAGGAAAATAGGAGACTCTGTAGAATCCTATTTTCATTAGCATGACGTGAATAGCAATATTAAAATGTTTCTTCTAATTAATTTCCTTTCAGTGTGCATGAATTTGTGCACTGGGACACTAGTTTAAAAGTAATTTTATGATAGTTTCTTTCTTAAACAGTGTATATAAGTGCAGTTTAACTCTTTTAGTTATTTGCATAGGTTAGAAAGAAAAATTAGAAAATGTAGATAAGTAAAATTAAAATTTTAAAAAATCCACCTGGCCTAGCTGGTGTGGCTCAGTAGTTGAATGTCAACCTATGAACCAGGAGGTCACGGGTTTGATTCCCAGTCAGGGTACATGCTTGGGTTGTAGGCCCCATCCCCAGTGGGGGACGTGTAGGAGGCAGCCAGTTAATGATTCTCTCTCATCATTGATGTTTCTATCTCTCCCTCTCCATCTCCCTTCCTTTCTGAAATCAATAAAAAAATATATCTTTTTAAAAAATCCACCTGTAATTTCATCACTCAACTTTTGTATATTCATGTAGTAACCATACATGTGATAAATATCATGTCTTCTTTTTATATCCTTTTGTGTTGCTAGAGATAATACTAGCTAATATTTTTCAAATACTTGCCATATGCCAAGCAGTGTGCGTAGAACTTTACATGTTTTATCTCATTTCCCACAAAACCTCTACAGCTGGTATTATTCCCGTGTTAGGCCTGAGGCATGATGAGATGAAGTCCTGTGCTTGTAAGTGGTAGAGGTCTGTTTGGCTCCTGGTCTCTAACTTTTTAAAAAATTTTTATTATGATATAATTGAAAACTTAAAAGTTTTAAGAATGAGACAGGAAAATTCCCATATATCTTCCTTCTAGATTCCCTACATGTTAACATTTTTATTACTTTTGTTCTTTGCTCTCTAAGTATATATACATTTTTCCCCCTGAACAGCTTGAATTATTTGTAGACATGATGCTTTTATGCCTAAGTACTTTAGTGTGTATTTCTTAGACATAAGGATATTATGATCAAAATCAGGAAATTAAGAATGGCAATGATATTTCTGTTGTGTTATTTAGATTAGCATGGGATGTGCTTCCTCGCTGCACTTCCTCTAGTATTTTATTCTTGTGTTTTTCTGCCATCAGAGCTAGTTTTGAAATGGGTTGAATCGTATCATTTTGCACTGCAAAAAGCTTTCACAGTTCTCAGTTTCATATAGAATTATGTTCAGACTGATTTGCATGCTATTCATGGTCCCTTTCTATCTTTTCAGCATTCTCTGGTTAAATTTATCAGAACAGTAGTAGTAATTGCATACTCTTTCTATTCTACACTATAGTGTTTTCAGATTATAGATATAGGAACTGTAAGTATTTGGTTATAAATTCTGATTAACAAACTTTTTAAAAACTTTATTTTAAACTAATTTTAGATTTAGCAAAATACGTGCAAAAATGGTAATAAAAATTTCTTTCCTTATTCTGCTCCTCTTAATATTAACATATTGCATAATCGTAGTGTAATTATAAGAACACGAAATTAACATTGGCACAAATAATTTAACCAAACTACAGAACTTACTTGAATTTTACTGTGCTTTTTTTGTTCTAGGAAACTATTTTCCATTAACGTACTTTTGCTACTGAGATTCTATTCATATTGCATTTAGTTGTTACTGCTACTTAATCTCTTCCAATCTATAACAGTTATTCAGTCTTTCCTTGTCTTTGATGACCTTGATACTTTTGGAGAATATTCAATTGCTTTTTAGATTATCCCTTAATTGTTTCTTTTTTTTTTTTTTTTTTTTTTTTTTTAGTGATTGGAGTAAAAGGATATACGTCTATTTTTGATACCTTATTTTGATTTTTGTTTCAATAATATTTGTACCACTTAAAGATACATTATGTCTCAGACTACCTCAAAGGGCCCTACATCAATGGGCACATGTATTTATTTGGTATTTTGAATATAAAGAAAATGATGTTTTTAAACCTTTTGATCTGATTTTATATGTTTTTATACAGCTACTTCAGAATCTTGGTTCAGCAGTTTGAGGTACAGCTTCAGCAATACAGACAGCAGATTGAAGAACTAGAAAACCATCTTGCCACTCAAGCAAATAATTCACACATAGCTCCTCAAGGTAACATGCTTTCCAAGGTTATTATTTTTTTACACTCTTTTTTTTTGTTTTTTGTAGGAGAGAGGTTAAGCTGTTATTAAACAGTAGATACTCTAAATAGCTACTGGTAATTGTCTTAAGCTGCCATACGAAAATTTTCTTAAAAGTCCTTGATTAGATCTTGATTACCTACAAATGTAAAATGCATCATTATGAATTATTACAAGGCTAACAAGGGCAAGAGTCTTAGGAACTCCTCCCTTCCCCCAGATTCCTGATATAGACATCCTTCTCTTAGTCTTCTCACTCTGCTATTTTCTTTTATCCATGGAAATACTGATGTAGTTTTTTTCCTTCTACACAGTAACAATACCAAAAATTGGACTCAAATAATAGAAAACTAATACTGATCGTATATATTTGTGTGATAATATAATTTTCTCTTATAGATTTGTCAATGGCTATGCAGAAAATTTATCAGACATTTGTAGCTTTAGCTGCACAACTTCAGTCTATTCATGAAAATGTAAAGGTAAGTTTTTATTGCCAGTTTATCTTTTTGGATATCTAGACTCAAGTGGATTATTTGTTCATTTGTGGGACAAAAGAATGTTTTGGGTTTTTAATATGTTTTTATTGATTTCAGAGAGAGGAACATTAGTGATGAGCGAGAAACATTGATCTGCTGCCTCCTGTATGCCCCACAACCCAGGCATCGAACCGTTTAACCTCCTGGTTCATGGATCAGTGCTCACCACTGAGCCACACTAGCTGGGCTGAAAACTCCCCTTTTATGACTGTAATAAAATAAGACAGATTCACAAAAAGCAGTCCCAGATCATGTTGAATAAACTTTACATGAAATTTTGACCTACTTTTTTTTTTTTTATACATATTCTAAAAAACCAAAGGATTTTCCATGATCAGATTTGCTGTTTGCCATTTATTTTCAGCTGCATTAGATTTCTGAACTTCTTCACTTACAGAAACCTCACAAGAGGTGGTTTTTTTTTTATAAAATTTTCATGAGACAATTTGTTGAAACAGCCTTAAATTACCTGATCCACTGAGGCTCAGTGACGTTTAACAAAATTAGACATTAATTATGAATTATATAAATCATGACTGATGTCAGGTTTTTTTTGTGTGTGTATGTGTTTTTATTTTTTAAATTTATTTATTTTTAATAAGTCTTTATTGTTCAGATTACAATTGTTCCTCTTTTCCCCCCCCCATAGCTCCCCTCCACCCGGTTCCCACCCCACCCTCTGCCCTTACCCCCCCACCATGTCCTCATCCATAGGTATACGGTTTTTGTCCAGTCTCTTCCCGCACCCCCCACACCCCTTTCCTCCCGAGAATTGTCAGTCCATTCCCTTTCTATGCCCCTGATTCTATTATATTCACCAGTTTATTCTGTTCATCAGATTTTTTATTCACTTGATTTTTAGATTCACTTGTTGATGGATATGTATTTGTTGTTCATAATTTTTATCTTTACCTTTTTCTTCTTCTTCCTCTTCTTAAAGAATACCTTTCAGCATTTCATATAATACTGGTTTGGCGGTGATGAACTCCTTTAGCTTTTTCTTATGTGAAGCTCTTTATCTGCCCTTCAATTCTGAATGATAGCTTTGCTGGGTAGAGTAACCTTGGTTGTAAGTTCTTGCTATTCATCACTTTGAGTATTTCTTGCCACTCCCGTCTGGCCTGCATAGTTTCTGTTGAGAAATCAGCTGACATTCGTATTGGTGCTCCCTTGTAGGTAACTGTTTTTTTCTTGCTGCTTTTAATATTCTCTCTTTGTCTTTTGCTCTTGGCATTTTAATTATGATGTGTCTTGGTGTGGTTCTCTTTGGATTCCTTTTGTTTGGGGTTCTCTGCACTTCCTGGACTTGTAAGTCTATTTCTTTCACCAGGTGGGGGAAGTTTTCTGTCATTTATTTCTTCAAATAGGTTTTCAGTATCTTGCTCTCTCTCTTCTTCTGGCACCCCCATAATTCGGATGTTGGTACGCTTGAAGTTGTCCCGGAGGCTCCTTACACTATCTTCATATTTTTGGATTATTTTTGCTTTTTGCTTTTCCGGTTGGGTGTTTCTTGCTTCTTTGTATTTCAAATCTTTGACTTGATTCTTGTGATCCTCTAGTCTGCTGTTGGATCTCTGTATAATATTTTTTATTTCAGTCAATGTATGCTTAATTTCTAGTTGGTCCTTTTTCATTTCCTCGAGGGTCTCACTAAATTTATCGGCCTTTTCTAGAAAATTCTTGAAAAACCTTATAACCGTGGTTTTGAACTCTATATCCAGTTGTTTGCTTTCCTCCATTTCTTTCATTTGTGACCTGTTTCTTTGTCTCCACATTTTGGCTGCTTCCCTGAGTTGATAGAGTGGCTTTGTGTGCATGGTGTCCTATAGGGTCCAGTGGCTCAGCCTCCCCAGTTACCGGAGGTGGACACTCTTGGTGCACCCCTTTGTGGGCTGTGTGCACAGTCTTATAGTTAAGCCTTGATTGTTGTTGGTATCACTGGGAGGAATTGACCTCCAGGCCCATTGGCTGTGAGGATCAGCTGTTTCTACGCTGGGAGAACTTCTGTGCTGGAGACACCCTTCTGAGACAAGACTTGCAAAAGCCTCTGTGCTCAGCTTGGATGGGGTGGAGTCTCAGGGCGGAGCAGACAGCAATGGCTTCCCGTCATCCCTGCCCTAATAGGTCCCTGGGTGTTAGTGTCCTGCTGCAAGCGCCTCTGAGAGAAAGCTGCCCTCGAGTTCCGCCTGCTGCCAGACAGTTTCTCCCCGAATGAGTCTGGGTCCCCAGAGTCTCGCCCGGAACTGGAGTTCAGAGCCATCAGGAGCTTTTGTCTTCCTCCCGATTGAGAAAGCCAGCCGCGTACTCAGTTGCCAGCCCTCTCCACGCGTGCGCCTCAGTACCTCTGCCTTCCGCAGTTCCTCTGAGTCTCAGTGTGCTTTTCTCTTTCCTTCTAGTTATAGAATTTCCACTCAGCCAGCCTTCCTGTGGTTCTAGATATCTGTTTTGTCTTTTAGTTGTAGTTTTGAAATTGTTGTGCGAGGCAGCAGTTTAGGTGTTTACCTATGCCACCATCTTGGTTTCTCCTGTGTATGTGTTTTTAAACCAGTCTTTTCAAGTCTCTAAGGCAGGTCATTCTGAGTATTTGAAGTAGAACTAAAATTTATGGGCTATTGATACTAAACATTGTGTGGATATGTGCAGCTAATTGCACAGAAGGGATGATGGACTTGGAGGAGATCAGTTTTAAAAAGATCTGCTTTTCCTAATATTACATTCCTTACTTCTGACTGTATTTTCCCCAGTGATAGCTTTGCTGGGTAGAGTAACCTTGGTTGTAAGTTCTTGCTATTCATCACTTTGAATATTTGGGAATGTGGGAATGCCAGTATTCAGTTCTTGGCATTCCCACCATTATAGAGTCAGGAAAGTCTGGAATTGGAACATCAAGTAGTGGCATTCACACAAAAGGAGATGATAGCTCTTAAATACTATAAATAAAAGGATTTATAAGTATTCTATTTGATATAATAAAAAAGCCTAAAATTTATTTATTTATTTATTTTTTATTTTTTTTAATGAATCTTTATTGTTCAGATTACAATTGTTTCTCCTTTTTCCCCACATATCTCCCCACCACCCAGTTCCCACCCCCCTCTGCCCTTACCTCCCCCCCCCCCGCTGTCCTTATCCATAGGTGTATGATTTTTGTCCAGTCTCTTCCCATACTCCCCACACTTTCCCCCTGAGAATTATCAATCCACTCCCATTCTATGCCTCTGATTCTATTATGTTCACCAGTTTATTCTGTTCCTCAGATTTTTAATTCACTTGACTTTTAGATTCACTTGTTGATAGATATGTATTTGTTGTTCATAATTTTTATCTTTCTTCTTCTTTTTCCTCTTTTTAAAGAATACCTTTCAGCATTTCATATAATGCTGGTTTGGTGGTGATGAACTCCTTTAGCTTTTTCTTATCTGTGAAGCTCTTTATCTGCCCTTCAATTCTGAATGATAACTTTGCTGGGTAGAGTAGTCTTGGTTGTAGGTTCCTGCTGTTCATCACTTTGAATATTTCTTGCCACTCCCGTCTGGCCTGCATGGTTTCTGTTGAGAAATTAGCTGATAATCGTATGGGAGCTCCCCTGTAGGTAACTAACTGTTTTTCTCTTGCTGCTTGTAAGATTCTCTCTTTGTCTTTTGCTCTTGGCATTTTAATTATGATGTGTCTTGGTGTGGTCCTCTTTGGATTCCTCTTGTTTGGGGTTCTGTGCGCTTCCTGGACTTGTAAGTCTATTTCTTTCATCAGGTGGGGGAAGTT
Source organism: Eptesicus fuscus (assembly GCF_027574615.1). Taxonomy (NCBI): domain Eukaryota; kingdom Metazoa; phylum Chordata; class Mammalia; order Chiroptera; family Vespertilionidae; genus Eptesicus; species Eptesicus fuscus. The sequence goes on along the minus strand of NC_072479.1, from coordinate 13,495,747 downwards.
TTCGTTCATTATTTCTTCAAATAGGTTTTCAGCATCTTGCTCTCTCTCTTCTTCTGGTACCCCCATAATTCTGATGTTGGTTCGCTTGAAGTTGTCCCAGAGGCTTCTTACACTATCTTCAACTTTCTGAATTCTCTTCTCTTCATGCTTCTCTGGAGGAGTGTCCTTGGCCTCTTTGTATTCCAAATCTTTGAGTTGATTCTTGCAATCCTCTAGTCTGCTTTTGGGTCTCTGTATAATATTTTTTATCTCAGTCAGTGTATGTTTAATTTCTAGTTGGTCCTTTTTCATATGCTCGAGGGTCTCATTGAATTTATCGGCCTTTTCCATGAAATTCTTGAAAAACCTTATAACCGTGGCTTTGAACTCTATGTCCAGTCGCTTGTTCTCCTCCATTTCTTTGGTTTGTGATCTGTTTCCTTGCCTTCTCATATTCTCTGCTTCCCTGAGTTGTTAGGGTAGCTTTGTGTACTAGGTGTCCTATTGGTTCAATGGGTCAGCCTCCCAGTTACCTGAGGTGGACACTCTTGGTGTACCCTTGTGTACTGTGTGTCCCCCAGCAGGAGCTACAGCAAGGGCTAGTTTTCTCCTCCTTTGCTTGGGCGGTTTTGGAGCAGTCTGACTGGAGCTGCAGTTGGTTAAGCTGCCACAGAACAGGCCATTTATATGCAAAAGCCGCTGAGTGGAGCCTGGGCGGGTTTGTAGAATGTGCGGGGCGGGGTCTCAGGGCGTCACTAGGCTGGGGCGTGGCCAACGGCGATGGCTGCCGTCAGCCGTCTCTGCCTTTCCACTTTTCCAAGTCCCTGCACCCTGCGCTCCAGCGCAGTAAACAATGATTGCTGGGCGCACCACCGCAAAAAAGTCACTCTCACTTTCCGACCCGATGGCCGAGAGTCCAGCCTCTCCCTGTAGGTGTCTGGGTCCCCCGAGTGTCCCCAGAAACTGGATTTCAGAGCGATCGGGAGCTTGTCTCCCTGCGGGTTGAAGAAAAGCCGCGCACCCAGCCGCCCGCCGCCAGCCCGATTCGCGTGCCTCCATACCTCAGCTTTTCAGCGATTGTGCTACTTTCTCTTCTTAGTTGTAAATCTTCCACTCAGCCAGCTTTCCCGTGGTTCTGGGTGGTAGACGTTTTTGTCTTTTAGTTGTATTTTTGAAATTGTTGTGTGAGGCAGCAGATTAGTTGTTTAACTATGCCGCCATCTTGGTTCCTCCTTCTCTCCTCCTAAAATTTATTAATGTCTGCTTAGAACAGGTAGGAAATATAAAAATTCTACATTTTTTCAAAAAGTGGTTTAAAACATCTAAATTAGGTTAAACCTTCAATGAAAGTATTTAATAATTCTGATGTGAAAAATAACCATTTCTATTCATGGTCTTGAATCAAGGCAGATGCTGCCTTGGGTAAACCAGCCCGTTTGTGAACTTGGTAATTTTTCTTTCTTACTCTGAAATTACAAACTCACTCCCCTCCCCCACCCCCAAATTTGGTTATACAAGCTCAACATGAATCATTTTCATTGCAAAATAGTCAAACAATATTGAGAAAGGTCCTCTTATTACCATCCTAGCTCTCTCTGCTAAGGGACATTATTTTAACATGTGTCACCCAGGCCTTTTAGAAAATGTATTTAACAAATATATATTTAGTGCTTTTTATTTTCAACTTTTTTAAATCTAAAGTTTATCAAAAGGTTCGACATTGAAGGAGAGAATTCCATGAAAAAATTGGAATATTTTAATAAAATTTTTAACATTTTAAAGCTTAGCTAACTCATTTTGAAGAGGGCTTCACGAAGCCAGAATATTTTAGGCAGTTTATTGTAAAGATATGAAAAAATGGGGAAGAAAATATTCAAAGGTGTGTTAGAACTCTCAAACTTTTCACTTCCCATGCCATGCATTGCATTACTAGTTTATTTAGGTGGAATTCATAATACTGGCTCTCTCTTTGATCTGTCTTTGCTGACTTATCCTATCTAATAAGGAGGGGAATATGCTAATTGACCACCACACCCTCACAAGATGGCGATGCCCACAGCCAATAAAACGGGAATATGCTAATTGGCTGCCACACCCTCACAAGATGGCGGCGCCCAGTCCCCTCAGCCCCGCAGGGGAGGGCAGTTGGAGACAATCATGCCGGCAGGGGAGCAGTTAGGCGTCAATCAGGCCGGCAGGGGAGCAGTTAGGGGGCTATCAGGCTGGCTGGAAGAATGGTTAGGAGCCAGCAGTCCCGGACTGTGAAAGGGATGTTCGACTGCTGGTTTAGGCCCGATCCCCCAAGTGGTCCCAGATTAGAGAGGGTGCAGGCTGGGCTGAGGGACACCCCCCCCCCATTCGTGCACGAATTTCATGCACTGGGTCTCTAGTTTCATATATTCATTCACATATTACCAAAGTCAACACAAAACTTGATTAACCTTTTCTTTATTCATTCTTGTAGGTGCTCAAGGAACAGTACCTTGGCTACAGAAAGATGTTCTTGGGAGATGCTGTAGATGTGTTTGAAGCCAGGCGAGCAGAAGTCAAGAAGTGGCAGAATGCCCCCAGAGTTACTACTGGACCCACCCCTTTCAGCACCATTCCAAATGCAGCAGCCGTAGCCATGGCTGCAACACTTACACAGCAGCAACAGCCTGCTACAGGTCTGAATGCATTCAAGTTATAGCTTCTTACTGTTAAAATGCAGAACATTTATGTGCATTTTTATAAGTCTTCCTTGTGTTAGCACTGAAGAAATTTCTATGAATACAATACAATCTAAAAATTGTGATGGACACAATTATAAACATACCTGATAAAAAACGCAGGGTAGTCTTAGCAATAATTATATAGCAATGAGATATTGAATATTGTGAATTTACTTAATGTTATTTGCTGTATTGCTATAAATACCCTTTAGAACATGGTGTTTCACTACTGAATTACAATTAGAAGTAATAGATTCTAAAATCGTGATTGTATCATTTATTGTTTTAAATTCAGATAATCCAGCCATACATTGCAGTTTTCATGTATGATAGTGATAGATGGTGCATTCTTATTTCTTCATACATAGTGATTACAGAATACTGACATTCAGGATGAAGTGTGTTTTTATTGACTCAAGGTGTGTTGAAGGCCAATAGTTTTGTTTGTATGTATAATGACAAGAAATAATACAGGCCCTCTAAATCAAATTTGGAAGAAAGTATATGCTAGACTTGTTTATGCCTTTTCAAAATGAACAAAGCAAGAGCAGGAAAAAGATGTTTCGAGATGCTCTGTATTGCACATTAAGAAATGTGAATAGAAAGTTGAGCAGATATAAGTCATTGGTGAGATACTGGAATGTAGATTATTTTAGTCCTTGGTATAATTCCACTTGTCACGAGAGAATCGTATTTGTGGTCAGTTCTGCAGTGTTCAGTTTGGTCCTGTGTCTTTTGGAGATTGCTACTTGTCTTTTACTCCTGCAGTTCCTTTCTTGTTAGGCTTGAAGTTCAATATAGAAAAATATAGTCTTAATGGATATTGACTTTTTTTTTTTTACTCATTCATACATTTTTTAGTAATGCCTACTATTCTGTAGCATGTATCCTACTGAGAGTTCCATATATTCCAGTAATAAACTATAGTACAAAATGAGTAAAAAAAAAAAAAATTACTTAGATTGCATTCAGGCTGCCTCTACAGGGAAGCATTCTCTGTTTCTCATTATTGGCAGTTTAAAAAATTGTTCTTCACATTTGGAGATGACAGAATTGACTTCCCATCAGTAAAAGGCTGCCAGTGGATTTATGCCAAGTCCTCCACATTCCATGGCTGGACCCATGTGAATAGTGGCTCACAGAAGCACTGTATAGTAGTTCTCTAGCTGCCTGGAAGGTAGGGTTGTATCCTCAAGTTATGGAGGAAAAAATCATTTTGGGATTGAATCCCTATCAATCCCATAATTATGATCCTCAGTTCTCATGATTCTTTAACCAATTAATCAGACCAACCATAGTCCCAATTTACTTTTTAGAGCCAATATCAGTCCTAAAGTAGATCAGATAAGCATAGTTTTGGGTAAGTGTTCCTTACACATAAAGAATTTCCATTCTAAGTTAGGTTTGTAGGTTTTCATTCATACATTTTGGGCTTATGGATATATGTTCATTTCTCTAAATATGAGTGCCTATCATGTGCTAGGTTCTGGGGATACAAAGATAAACAGTATTATAGGTATGGTCTTTGCTCTCTGTGGTGATAGAGAATATAGCTTAATTTAGAGTAATCATGTTGAGCCATTTTCTCATATGCTTTAATTTTGTCTGTGACTTTTGTCAGACTTTGGGGAACTGGCTGTTTTCTCTGTTCCCTGCAGTTTTGAAACCCACACAAGGATTTTTTAATCAGGTGGTAGGAATTGTAATTTATCAACCTAAAAAGTCTTACAGTGTTTTCATTTTGAGTTGTATGAATTTTTAGAACTGAGAAGCTGAACAATCATAATAACAGTTTTTCATTTTGTTTTTTTCCCTTTTGTTTTTCTAAAGGTCTACCAGGCTCCATAGTCCATTCTTTTATGCTTTCCCCCCATTAAGATATTAGTTATTTTAGTCATGCCACCACTGTAGCAAGATTTATGAAGTCTGTTAGATATGTTTTTATTTTACACCCTGTTTAGAAACACCTCTATTAATTACATTATGCAATTGACTTATTCCTTATGTCCTGTGACTTTGATGAAATCTTTTTAAATACCAGTAACAGATATTAAAAAACCATCCAGATGAAGCCAGGTAAAGCTTGTGTGCTATTTTTATATATCACTGTTGATCTGTACAAGATTTGAGTTGTTAGAGGCAGTTTGCTTTTATTTGCATATGGAATCTTGACTTCATTAATGTAAAAAAGCAGATAGCTTCTTGGGCTACTACCTTCTGAAGGTGGTTTTTGTGTGGTCTTTCTTTGATGTGAAGGTATGCACTTAAGTGACTTCTTGATCATTCTTCGATGTTTTTTAATTAAGATGTAACAGGATTTAGACTTGTGTGATTTATGCTTAATTGCTTCTGAAGGCTGAAGAGAATTGAGGAAAAACCAGCAGGCTATTTATGTATGAAATAAGCATGAATACATGGGTAAATTACATGTTGGTAGAGCTTGAGTACACTTTTCCACCCACCAGTATTTCTGAAGCCTCTTTAAAAGCTTAAGATGATTTACATTAGGCTTTTTTTTTTTTTTTTCAGTATAATTTTAACTTAGGGTAGATTGTTTTAAGCTAATGTGCTGGGATTAAGTTTTGCTGTTGTGTTTTGACACTTTTAAAAGTTCTTGATGTTTACATAAATAAGACTTTTCTCATGTGACTTAGCTGCTGTTTTCAAGGAGTGCTGAGATGTTTTGGTAGGAATTCCTACTTTCCAGCTGTTAGTGTAGGTTTGGACATTTAAGATGTAGTGTTAAATAGGAGACTAAGTATTTTGTTTTAGTTTCCTGTGGTTTTATGATTTTTGTTGTAATTTAATAACCAAAGGAACATTCCCCATTAAATCACTAAGGGAAATTTTTCAAATTGGGGAAAGGCATTTTTTGTTTTTTTAAGAAATATTATTATTTTAAGATATGACTTATTTTAGAATATGACCAAATTAATTACATTAGGTATTTTTGAGTGGTCAGTGAAAATTATTAAAAATTTTAGCACTTTAGTCCTTTTCCTGTGAATGCAATTTTACTTTTTAAAAGGTAGAACTTATCCTGGGAAATATGAATTAACAGTATTAAACTTGATTTTGTTGTGTGTGGGTATATTATACCATAACTTTTGTAAAATGTTACTTTACATGAAGATTTCACTTTGGGCAATCATTGGAATATATTACTACTAACTTGGTTTTGTTTATGGCACTAAGAGCCTCTCATTGAATGAGTATTCAGATTTCAAAACAGACTTTTTGAATTGTTTACGTAACTTTTGCCTGAGGGATTTAGATTCTGCTTTCTAATAATGAAACTAATTTATATGCTGGCCAGAGTATAATATATATGCTAATACTTTGGCATGGGAGATATTTATTATTAGTCTTAAACTATTAAAAATGTTATACATTTGCCTACTAGTTTTATAAATAATGTTGCCTTCAGAATTTGTGTGAAGGTACAAAACTCAAAATATCATGTACCTGTTGTGCAATGGAAAGTCTTGTCATCATTAGAGTTCTTCGTTACCTACATCCTGAATATCTATGATTAGAGTTGCTCTTAAAAATAGACCCTCTCTCAATAAAAAGCATGCTATTTGAGTAACTCTTATGACTTGTAGGGCTGAGGGCTGTGGTGTGCATTATTCTTTAGGGTCTTCCACCAGCAGTGCCTCCTATTAATATGTGACACTTAAGTCTCTCAATGTTAAAGAAACTGGACATGTGTTTTCTACATAGTATTTTTGTTAGAAATATGAAGTTAATATGCTTAGTTTCTTTTTCCTATAGTAACATTTTACAAAAGAGCTGCTCATCAAGTATTTTAGTCTCAAATTGATCTCAAACTGGGTGTAAATTTTTAAATCTTTTTTTTAATTTATTTTTTAATAGTAGTATGAGAACTCTGGCTGCTGCTAGTTCTTATTCTTTATTTTCTGGGTGGAAGCTATTTGAAAAGTCCAGTTTTTGTCCCAGTGTAGCAAAATGTAGTTCCTCAGTTTTCTTTTTAATGCTTTATAATTTACACTACCTTTTGAATATACAAACCTCATTCATTGAACAACTTGAAGGCTTTGAATTCTTTGAAAATTTTAAATTTTAATCTGTATATTACTTTGGCAGATCCCTCAACTTTGAGATGCACTGATCACTGTGCTTGAAAAAGACAAGACTGAAGATTGTACTATGAAATTTATTGAATAGTGTTCATAAATTATTTATCAAATGAGAGATTTTTAGATTTTTGTAGTCTGCTTAGTTTTAAAAGAATATAGTTAAAATGAGAGGCAAGTTTGATGCTATTCTTGCCAAACAAACTCAGCTAAAACCTTTCAAGTAACAAATGGGAAAAGGATGACTAATCGTTCTGCATCTGAGTACATTTTCCAAAATGTTGCAAAGAAATTTCTGAATTGAAATCTTGAATGTATTGAATCTGTCAAGGTACACAGCAGTGCCTTTGTAAATGTTCATTATCTATCTTATTTAATCAGGTGATAAGTGGTGTAATGTAGCACAGAGCTTAACAATAGGACTTAATTATCACTTTTTGTGAACAATTTGGAATTGTCATGTTACTGTGTAATTGATTTGCTTTAAAATGAACAATAAATTTAATAAAATAAAACATTGTCTTGTTTTTTATCTACTTATTGTATACATATGATTTATATTTCACTAAAAAGATCATGCCTAGTTTTTTGGGTACTTACTCTTATGAAGTAACATGATAGTTTTGCCATGTTAGCCTCAGTCTCTTTTGATCAATTGAGACTTGACTCTAATGGTAAGGAGCTTGTTTTCAAAAGAAAAACAGTAAAAAACCTTTACTGATTACACCAACTAATTTTATCAGAAAGCAAGTGGGGAGATCTAAAATAATTCTAAAATTAAAACTATGAAAGAACTATAATTTACAATACATTAAAGATTTCAAATTATTTAGCAGGTTAAACTAACATTCATCTTTCAGTGCAGTAAACCTCTTAATTGTCTAGTGTGAACAAGTTAATTAAAGAAAATTTGGGGGATAAGTAAATCAGTTGAGACAAATAAATTAGGCTGGGGAGACATCCTGAAAACTAAGTTTTAGCAAATAGAATTTGTTTCAAGTTATTACTGTTCATTTTAAAAACAATTTCTTAAAACTTTAATCTTGAAAGAGTAAGGCAAATTTGTTTTTCCCCCCTCCCATTTTTTTTTTTTTTTTTTTTATACCAGGGCCACAGCCATCTCTGGGAGTTAGTTTTGGAACGCCATTCGGCTCAGGTATTGGCACTGGCTTGCAATCAAGTGGCTTAGGTTCTTCAAACCTTGGAGGTACACTTTAACTTTTCTAATAATTGCATTACACTATTATACATTTGAATTGATACTAGCCTGTAAAAAATTTCTAAGAGGATCTACTATTTTGGAAGTTAAGTTTCCATATGCCAAAAACAATTCTCCAAACATAATCTGTGCTGTCTAGTATTATACTTAGAACCTAAGAAATCATTTTATCTGTGAATAGTGAATATTAAAAAGTATTAAAATTAAATGGCAGGGATGGTCTTATAGTCAACGCAATATGCTAAAATGTGAACTTGAAAATTATTTAGTTTCAATAAATTTAACTTAAAAACATTAGTAGTCTTAACATCAATTTGGAGTCCAAACTACTTCTGGATATACAGTCACCTAATCATTATCTTCTTTTTCTGAAAATGGACATTTTAAATGGGAAAATAGTTTTATTGTAATTTGAACAGCTCAACTTCTTTTGTTATATTTGCCTATATACATATTTATATACATAGCAATTGCATTTATTTTAATAGTTTCATAAGTTCTAATTAGTAAGGTAAGTCTGCAAAAACATGCTAAATACAAATGCATTCATAATTACCTGATCTGGATGATTGAAAGTTGATTGTGTTTTATGGAGCACATTGTCATATAATGAATAAGGTTTCATTATTTCCACTAAACTATACATCTATAATAATAAAAAGGTAATAAGCTAATTAGACCAAACTTCCTTCCATACGTCCTTCTGGACAACCTTCTGAATGAAGCTGGGGCTGTGAGGGAAGCCCAAGTCCTGGGTGCATTACAGAGAGAAGCTGGTTCCGGCAGCGGGGGGAAGGGAGGCCTACTTTTGCATGAATTTCATGCATTGGGCCTCTAGTATCATCATAAGAGGGGAAGTTTATAAGCTATTATGGCTTTATATAGTAGACCTTATTAGGAATTACTAGAATTATGACAGCATAATTCTTACTATCTATAATCCAATTTGCCATCATATTTCTTAGAGTTAGAGGCAATAAGACTATCAAACTCAATATTTTAGATAAGCTGTTGTAAAGTAGCCTAAAAAGAATTTGAATTTTATTTTTAAGCACTTGGCTTTTAGCAGAGTAAAAATGAATCTTCTAGCAAAATCTCTTGGGATTTATATAATGAAAAATATTTTTTTATATGAATTGTGAGTATCCTATTACTAAGACAAAACATGATGGTTCCCCTCCCATTTTCTCATTGTTACATTGGTTGATACTATGGCAACAGCCATATTGATTATTATGTAGTTATGCAGTTTTTCAATGGCAAAGTGAAAATGTTTGGGTAAAAGAGAGTAGAATCACCTTGCAGTACTCTGTGTTTAAATTACTGTGGATGTCATGCTTATTATAAATGTAGCCTTTTTTTTCTTCAAAACAAAATATCCCCAAGTAGATCTGTTTATTTCTGTTTGACTAAAATCATGCTTGAATGATTACTAAAATTTCTAGTTCATTTGGAAGGATCTTGTTTTTTAAAAATTACTAATGGGTCATAAACTTAGTCTAAATACATATAAATGTTTTATTTCAGAATTCATCTGGTTCTTTCCCAAGAAGTCTTATGCAAAGGAGTAAATAGCAGATATCCTTCATAAGGCTATGTGTTTCAACACTGTATTTATTAGACCTTTTGATAATTTGGGGTTTTACTTTTTAGTATCCTTTAACCTGTGTTTTACATGCCGTTGTATATTTCTCTATTGCCCTTCCACTAGGATTTGGAACTAGCTCTGGTTTTGGATGCAGCACCACAGGGGCCTCCACATTTGGATTTGGAACAACAAATAAACCCTCAGGAAGTCTTAGTGCAGGTTTGTGTGTTTCAGCCTGAATTTCAGACAAATTTAATGGTGCACAGTATTTAATTTAAAAGCATAAGTATTGTTATTTCCAATATCCAAAAAAGATCCCTGGTTTAGTTTCTGTTCTCTGGATGAAGTATGCAAGCCTAACCATATATATAGCTTTATCTCATAAGCTAAATGTCAGGTTTATAAAATATTTCTAACAACACTTAACTAGTTTGATAAAATAAATAATTATGTCCTTTCTTAACTAAGTAAGAGATTCTTTGAACCCAAAGACTAGCTTCATGGTTAAACAGTTTTCTTCATTATTATAAAAATGAACCCATTTGGGTTTAAGTTTTAACCCAGTTTTTATCATTCATTCAGGAGAATGATTTTTCTTCCAAAGAGATCTTTAGTTATTACATTCCATCTTACAATTGGGTTCTTTGTTCGTTTTTTGAAATAGATATAATCTTCTAACTCTTCCGGTAAAAAAATTCCAAATACCGTCTACTTTGCATTTTCTCTATATTTGTAAATAATGACTTATTTAAATGTGCAACATTCAGGGATAAAAAGTAGGTCTAAATTAATGATGTAATGCCAGTTAAATTGTGTTGAAATGGAGGAAATTTGAAGGGAATTCTGTTTAATATTAAATAGCATCTAAAATCAACAGTTTCAACAGAGTAAGATAGTAGAATTCAGTGGTATCAGAATTATAAATATGTTAACTAGACAGTAATAGTACTTGCTCTTAATTACACAGGGCTCTTATAAAATCAAAACAATAGGTATTACTCGGTGGTGTATTGTGCTAAAAATTGTGGGTTGTTGTTTTCTTAGAGGACTTAACATTTGCAAGCGTGGGTCCAAATGTTGTGAGAGTATCTTTAACATGTTGATAAAATGTTTCTGGAGGAGCTGAGAAGGAAGGCACCTTGGCATATTGAATTCCCAGGAAAGTGGCAGCTTGCAGTCTGCAGATTTTAGTTTTTTGTGCTAACACTTCTCTTTTGACCTGGATGACTAAACTTCTGTCCCTAATGGTGCCACTTAGCTATTTGCTAAATTGTTTTCCTATAAAATTTTGTGTTAAAAATTTAGGACCATTTGATAGGTACTATTTCTATAGATTATATATCCTTGTAGCTAGAACTTTGCCTCTCATCCGCACTTTTTATATTTGTTTTTGTGACTTAACTTCTGATATGAATATTCTTTTCCCTAAACATAAGGCTTTGGCAGCTCAAGTACATCTGGGTTTAACTTCAGCAATCCTGGCATCACGGCATCAGCTGGTTTGACATTTGGGGTGTCCAATCCTGCCTCTGCAGGGTTTGGAACCGGAGGACAACTCCTTCAGTTGAAGAAACCTCCAGCTGGAAACAAAAGAGGAAAAAGATAAACATATGGGTAGATGTGTTCAGAGAATCCATTGCACCGTCATTTATTCTGAGTCTATTTTTCTAAAATTGATGCAGTAATTTAATTGCATACCAAGATATTTCTAAAAGTTTTGATATTTTTCCCTACTCTGGAATTTTAACTTCGTTCTGATTTGCCCTGTTAAACTTTTTTCTTGTGAATTTGAAACCCAGTTGTATATTTTTCTTTATTTTGATTCTCAGTATACGAAATGTTCTGATTACATCGCTGGTTGGTAACACCTATTTAACCTAGTGTTAATAGCAATGTTTTTGTTGATACAGTTTACATCATGTGAATATATGCACATGTGTTTCTTATATAGGTGGTATGAACTCTAGGACCGAATCAGTTGGTTTCTTGATAAAGGTCTTTTAAACTACACTGCAGGGCATCTTGTGAATATGTATATAAATATATACAGAATACACACAATTGTGTGTGCATATAAAATATATATTTACAGACCTACAACTTTTGCCTCAGACTGTTCCCCTTTTCTAAGGGTATTCCATTTTTCACCTTTGCAGCTTCAAATTCTCAGTGCTTGTAGAATGATGAGCTAGAGGTGTCAGGTCATTGCGGTTATTTGCTTAAAGACTTACTGAAATGGGTACTGTTGTAAATATTTGACCTGCTCAAAGCCCCTAGTCTTCTCCATACTCGTTTCCCACCTTAACCTTTAGCCGCTCCCTAGATGAGGAATGCTGTGAAATTTGTTGAACAGGTTTTAACAGATTTTATTATCCTACATGTCCTCATATTGCTATGAGATGTTTTTTCATATCTGAGATGAACCTTCAAGAGCATATTTGAACTCCAGACTGGTGTTCTGGGAGCAAAGAGCTATTAAGCCAAATTGATTCTATGCAGGTGAAGGATGCACTATGATTTTAGTGGCAACTTTTGTAGCTATTCCAATGCAGAGTTCTTTCCTATAGGGCTATTGATATTGACACCAAATGGAGTGGCTCATCAGCCTCTTAATGTCTTAAGTAAGTGCTTAATTTGGAATAGAGAAACAATATATTTTAAGAAAAAAAAAAGTATTCTTTGTAGCAACTATAAACTATCCCCTGTTTTAACAGCTCCAGGTAATAATACATAGGCGTGTCAGGTTGCATCTGTGTAATATTTGTCTGTATTAGTACTAGTGACATAAAGTGGATGAAAAGAGAACCCTTGGAAAGAGAATGGCCTTAGCCATGATTTCAGACAGAAACCATTAGGTAGACCTATGTATCTTTCAATTACAGTTTTCAGGCGGGATGTAAACATGGAATTTCATTAAAAATAATTTAATTTTTATATAGAAGGTTTTGTACATACTGTGCATCAAGCGAATATTTTCAGAAGCATTTTACCAAGGTACCTTTTTTCTAAAATAGATACTACGTAAATATGTGTGTGTATACACACATGCATGCACACACAAACACAAACTTGTAGTAGAATGTTGGGTTTGATTATAAAAGTGTTGTCAAATCTGTTTTATTTATCTGCATATAGCAATGATTGGCTTTTTGGAACTGAAATTTTTGCACCTTGATGCATTAAAATAAGGAAAATGCTTTGTTTCTAAGCTCTGAAGCTGTTTTTATTTTTGCACACTTCTCTAATACTGCAATCCCCAGAACCAGGTTTTAAGGGAGGTTAGGGAAACGTGATTTTGTGTTTTGAATTACTTTCAGAATTAAATACGCAATTAGAACAAACTTTTTTAAAAAAAGGATATTGCATTTTACTGCAAAAATCTAAATATTTACATTTGTTTTTTTCTTCATATATTTTACGTTTTAATGTGCTGAACCACTGGAAATTTGTAACAGATCAGTTTATGATAGGAGTTTAAACATGTCATTGTCTCCATTGTCTTCACTTTGTCCAGAGCCTGTCATTGAGTAAACAATAAAATTTATTGTGTCAGTTGCTTTAAATCTTTGTAGGTGTTAGTAGTTGTTCTTAACATGTAATTTTCTCATTGTTGCTCTTTTATTCTCTTTGGTCGGTTTTTAGAGTTTTCACAGATTTGTACATCTTGCCTTAAAAATGTACTAATAAAGACTGAATACAGAAAGTAAGTTTGAGTAAAAAGTAAAAGTCCCCTTCAACCCCGAGGTCCTAATTCCACTTTCTTCCCCAGAGTATTCACTCACTCCTTAATGGTTTGGTATATATTCTTTTAGACTCTTTTTTAAAAAAATACTTTTTTTCAACATGTTATTGTTCTATTTCTCTTTTTTCCTCTCTCATTTTCTTATTCTCTTAGATTCTTTTTCTTTTTTAACAAATGGGTTAAAAATCTATGTATTCTGTGACTTGCTTTTTTCCCCTTTTAATGCTATATCATAAACTTTTTTTCATGTCAGTCCTTGCAGATTTGTTTTTTATGTACTATTCTGTAGCATAGATATAGAATAATTTATTCCAACTAATACCTGTTGGTAGGCAGTTAGGTTCTTTCCAGTATCCTATATAATAAAAGGCTAATATGCAAATAGACCCAACGACAGAACAACCGGTTGCTATGATGTGCACTGACCACCAGGGGGCAAATGCTCAACGCAGGAGCTGCCCCCTGGTGGTTAGTGTGCCAGAAACCAGGCTGACAAGTGCAGTGGTGGTGGCGGGAGCCTCCCATCTCCAGGGCAGTCGGACATCCCCAAGGGCTCTCGGACTGCAAGAGGGCACAGGCCGGGCTGAGGGGACACTCCCCTCCTCCCAGTGCTCAAATTTCGTGCACTGGGCCTCTAGTTTCAATATAATAGAAAAGGCTGCAGTGAATATCCTTGTACCTGGTTCTTTATGCTTATATTTAGTGTGTCTTTGGGATTGATTCCAGAAGAGGAATTTCTGAGAGGGCATACAAATTATATGTCTTAATGTCAGATTGCCTTCCAAAAATGCTATCTAAATATATACCTCTGCAGTTTGTATGAGCACCCATTTTCCAGCAAGCTCTAAATGATATTATTAATCTTAAGTACTTGTGAGGTTAAACTTTTTAATACATAAATATTTTTCACTTGCATGTTAATATCCTTTGTCCATTTTTATACGAGGTTATTTAGAAAGTTTTTTTTTAATGATTTGTAGGATCTCTGCAGATAATGGATGTTAATATTTTTCTTGTGAGAATGGTTTGACTCCTGAAATCATTAGGGTTCAGATCCCTGTTGTGACCCTATAAAATCTTGGGCAAGTTACTTAACTTTTCTAGACCCCAGCTTCATCATCTGATAAAGGGCTAATAAAGATGGGTGGTTATATTAATAACTAGAGGCCTGGTGCACGAATTTGTGCACGGGTGGAGTCCAGTCGACCTGCCCTGATTGGGGCCGATAAGGAGAGGATATGGGAGGTCAATCAGGGTGGAGGGCCCATTGGTGGGAGCAGGGTCGGCTGGGGGGAGGGGCTGTGGGTGGTTGGTGGGCCGGCCCCGCCCCGCCCACCTGGTCAAACTCCTGATTTAGGGGACAATTTGCATATTACCCTTCTATTTTATAGGATAGGATATCATCTTATTTGAAGCATTTGCATAGCATAAGCCTTGGACACTTTGCAAGCGGTTACTATTCCTGCACCAATACCCCACAGCTTTAATTATTGAGGCTGATGCTTTATTTTGGTACCTGATAAGAAAAGCCACCGTATCTTAATTTTGGTGTGTGTGTACATGGGGGTGGGGTGGGGTGCATGTCTATTTCAGGACACTTACTCTTTTAAGATGACCTGTTAAGTTTTTTCTTAAAATTCTATTGGGATTTTGACTGGATTTATATAAATAAAATGTTATACTCTTGGGAGAACTGCAGCATGCTATATGCAATTATTGAATCTTTTATTAGTTCAGCAAGGTTTTACAAAATTTATTAGATTCTTGGTTAATTGTTTTTCCTATTAACATCTTGTTTAATTTCAATGTGGTTGGTACAAGGTTGTTTGCGTTATTATGAATACAGATTAACTTATTTTGTGATAATATAGTAAGGTCATGTTAATGTCCTACTGGCTTCAAATAGTATTTTTTGCAACAAGGAAAATTGAATAGTGCCTTTAGAAGTGTTGTAGTGGGGTTTTTGTGTGTGTTATAGGAAGTGGGCCTCTTTGATCCATCTCCAGCATGGTCTGCTTTTGATGAAAACGGTTGCTGAATTTCCCCAGGGCAAACAGAATGTAGGGAGGAGGGAAGAGGATCTAAGAGCAAAGAACTGTGGATGTGGGCCAGCATCATGGTGGGAACTAGAAAAGGCCTCAGCCCAATTTTTTAAAATGGCCAAAGGTGACAATAAGACCTAGGCAACTTATGAGGAAACAGGTGACCCCATAGTACTCAGCCAATGAGGAACCGGGGGAGGGAGTGAATAAATGGGCTGTGCTTGCTGCCCCAGGTGTGCCTGTACATTTGGACGGGCACTCGCTCTCGAGAGCGTATTAAAAGTCTCGTTTTCGCCATAGTTCTGTCTCCGAGTCCATTATTTGAATTTGGACAGATGAGCATTTCTCACATGTAGGAAATATTTGGGTTTGAATGGTCTGTCACAAGATCTGCTTTAGCATCCCCTTTCCCCACACCTTGCTTCAGTCTCTCACTCTGAATAGCCTGGCTGCACTGCACTTTTTGGAGCACACATCACAAGGTTATTACTAAGGGGACACAACTCTGGGCCTCACTATCACTGGGCCAGTGTTCTGCAAAATCTAAGTTGGAGTGCCTAATTTAAATCTCATTTACAAAGTCATCTCTGCCTATCAATGTATTTCCCATTGAGTGTATAGTCTGTTCTGGGCATCATGCTCAGAACTTTATGAACTTGACTGTTTAATCTCAGTATTACCCTATAAAGCAGAGGATTAAGCAATTTATTTGAAGTCACATAGCTGTTAAGTCATGGAGCTGAGGTTTTTCTGTGATACAAAATAATACACTGGCTTTCATGCCTAACCTCTTCAAGGCACCAAAGGTAATGTGATTACGTTATTCATATGGGGAAATTACAAGTATATAATGGAATATAGATTGAGGCAAGGTAAGTACAAAGAGCCATGGGACTCTAGGGAGAATAACACCAAAGAAGTAAAGTGAAGAAGCAGAGACCAGACTGATGTAGCCTTTGACTTTTTCCCACTGTTCCCCTGTGAAGAGGTTCATAGAGAAAAGCTAGTCATCCCAGCATGGAGGGTGGTCTGCTCACTTTGGAAAGGGCAAGGGGAGCAATTCTAGCAATTTGAATCTTAGAAACTGTGAGAAGTTTAATGAGAAAGCCTTTTCAGGAAGGCTTAGCTTACTCATATAACCCGTACACTCACACTAAATGAGATTAGATGTACAGACATGAACCTCAACTGGCCTAGGCAAACCATGGAAACAGAAGCAAACACTTAAGGTGCTACCAGACAGCAACAGATAGAAGAAAGAGGAGGGATTACTGGAAAAGATGGTCACGGCCCAGAATGTTTTCTGCCTTTCCTACTCAATCTAATGTACTTCTTCTTTTCTACCCAACCTGTCAATAATTAAAAAGGAAAAGACCTACCAGGCTCACAAAAGTTACAATGCTGAAAAGTGAACTGTAGATTTAACTTGCAGAGAACTAGTTTTTGCCAATCTTACTCTTTGAATCTCCTGGTAGCAAGTCAGTTTAGTTCAGTGAACATTTATTAATATGTGCTCCTGTTTTGGCCAAAGATACACCCCCAAAAGTCAGAATACACATGCAAACCCCTCACATCTCAAGTTACTGATTAGAAAATAACTGCCCTGGCCAGTGGTTAGAGTGTCGCCTCAGGGAGGCCTTAGGCTCTGGCTAAAGTTGTATTAGATAATTCAATTGCTATGGATTATATTCTAGCTGAATAGCTGGTATCTTCACTGGTCAATTGTTGCTGGGGAGCTATAGACCAGGACATCAAAATACTAGTAATGTAGGACAACAATAGCCAACCAAGCACATGCAAATATTTGTAATTAGGTACAAGGTAGTTCCATTCCTTAAGCCCCTAGGTTTACTTACATCCCTAACCAGCAGCTCTGGGCTCTTTAACAGCCCTCTATTATGCATGGTTAGAAGAAGGTTATTGCTAAGGCAGTTAGCAAAATAAATTAGGTTCGTAATATGAGGCTCCTACTGAGGCTTAGGAACTGCTGCAAAGGAAATTCCTCTGCCATGTCTGTTAAGGCTAGAGCCCGATGCCTCAGCACCAGAGCTGATAAAGGGCCAATGTTGTACTGTTCAGGGCTCCTCAACATTGAACCAGGGGAGGGTACACTTGAATGGGTGTTGGACTGGCAACTTCTCCCAAGTTGGATAGGATGCATCTTGGCAGAGAGCAAGGTGTGTCCCGGCCAACTGAAGTGTTCCTGTTGATCCTGTTCAAGTCCAGCCTCATATGCTCAGTGTTACAGGAACCAACCCCTAGAGCACTGATGGGCAACTTAACATGGTCTTTTGCCACCTCACATTGCAAATGATTCCGGCGCCTTTTTCCCTTGGACAACATGCCTGATGTTCCCCTTCTGCAAAAAACCTGCAAGCTGCATACATGTTAACTGATAGAGATAACGTCACTGCACTGTTATAATTGGACGAAGAAACTTCAGGGTACAGTGGGACCTCGAGAAGATAGGAACTCACCCAAATATAAAAGTATTTCAAGCAAAGTCTGAAGGCAAGTCCTTGCCTTGGCTTTTCTAGCTTCCAGAGGCCTTTTAAAGTTCAATCTGAAGATGCATTAGGATTCTTTTTTTTTTTAATTTTATTTTATTCTTTAAAGTATTACATATAGTAGTACATATATCTGCTGCTTTTTCCCCATTGACCTTCCCCCAGCCTCCCCTAACCCCTGCCGCATACCCTCATCCCACCCCAACCCCAGTGTCTTGTGTCCATTAGTTGTGCTTATATGCATGCATAAAAGTCCTTTGGCTGATCTCTTCCCCCCCGCCTCCCCAACACTCAACCTTCCCGCTGTAATTTGACAGTCTGTTCGAAGCTTTACTGCCTATGTATCTATCTTTTTGTTCATCAGGTTATAATGTTCTTTATTTTCCATAAGTGAGTGAGATCATGTGGTATTTTTCTTTCATTGCCTGGCTTATTTAACTTAGCATAATGCTCTCCAGTTCATCCGTGCTACTGCAAATGGTAAGGATTCCTTCTTTTTTATGGCAGCATAGTATTCCATTGTGTAGATGTGCCATAGTTTTCTAATCCACTCATCTGCTGATGGGCATTTAGGCTGTTTCCAAATCTTAGCTATGGAGAATTGTGCTGCTATGAACATAGGGGTGCATATATCCTTTCTGATTGATGTTTCTAGTTTCTTGGGATATATTCCTAGAAGTGGGATCACTGGGTCAAATGGGAGTTCCATTTTCAGTTTTTTGAGGAAACTTCATACTGTTTTCCACAGTGGCTGCACCAGTCTGCATTCCCACCGGCAGTGCACGAGGGTTCATTTTTCTACGCATCCTCGTCAGCACTTGTCGTTTGTTGATTTGTTGATGATTGCCATTCTGACAGGTGTGAGATGGTACCGAATTGTCATTTTGATTTGCATCTCTCGGATAATTAGTGACTTTGAGCATGTTTTCATATATCTCTTGGCCTTTCTTCTGTCTTCTTTCTATTTAGGTCCGTTGCCCATTTTTTTATTGGATCATTTATCTTCCTTTTATTAAGTTGTATGAGTTCCCTGTAAATGTTGGAGATTAAACCTTTATCAGTGATAACATTTGCAAATATGTTCTCCCATGCAGTGGGCTTTCTTGTTGTTTTGTTGACGGTTTCTTTTGCTGTGCAAAAGCTTTTTGTTTTGATGTAGTCCCATTTGTTTATTTTCTCTTTAGTTTCCATTGCCCTAGGAGCTGTATTGGTGAAGAAATTGCTTTGGCATATGTCTGAGATTTTGCTTCCTGTGGATTCCTCTAGTATTTTTATGGTTTCCTATCTTATGTTTAAGTCCTTTATTCATTTTGAGTTTATTTTTGTGTATGGTGTAAGTTGGTGGTCTAGTTTCATTTTTTGCATGTATCTGTCCAATTTTCCCAACACCATTTATTGAAGAGACTGTCTTGACTCCATTGTATGTTCATGCCTCCTTTGTCAAATATTAATTGAACATAGTGGTTTGGGTCGAGATCTGGGTTCTCTATTCTATTCCATTGGTGTATATGCCTGTTCTTGTGCCAGTACCAGGCTTTTTTGAGAACAGTGGCTTTGTAATACAGCTTTAAATCTGGTATTGAGATCCCACCTACTTTTTTCTTCTTTCTCAGGATTGCTGTGGCTATTCGGGGTCTTTTTTTATTCTAGATGAATTTTTGGAGAGTTCTTTCTAGGTCTGTGAAATATGCTCTTGGTATTTTAATGGGGAGTGCATTGAATCTATAGATTGCTTTGGGTAGTATGGACATTTTAATGATGTTGATTCTACCAATCCATGAACATGGTATGTTCTTCCATCTGTTTATGTCTTCCTCTATCGCTTTTTTCAGTGTCTTATAGTTTTCCGCATATAGGTCTTTTGCCTCCATAGTTAAGTTTATTCCTAGGTATCTTAATTTTTTTGGTGTGATGGTAAATGGGATTGCTTTTTTAGTCTCTCTTTCTGTAAGTTCACTGTGGTGTATAGAAATGCCATAGATTTCTTGACGTTAATTTTGTATCCTGCTACATTGCCGAATTCATTTATTAAGTCTGTTAGTTTTTTGATGGAGTCTTTAGGATTTTCTATGTACAATATCATGTCATCTGCAAATAAGGACAGCTTTACTTCTTTTTTTCCCATTTGGATGCCTTTTATTTCTTCTTCTTGTCTAATTGCAATGGCTAATACTTCCAGTACTATGTCGAACAGGAGTGGTGATAGTGGGCATCCCTGTCTTGTTCCTATTCTTAGGGGAAATGGTTTTAGTTTTTGCCCATTGAGTATGATGTTGGCTGTGGGTTTATCGTATATGGCTTTTATTATGTTGAGGTATGATCCTTCTATTCCCACTTTGCTGAGAGTTTTTATCAAAAATGGGTGTTGGATTTTGTCAAATGCTTTTTCTGCATCAATTGATATGACTATGTGGTTTTTATCTCTCAATTTGTTTATGTGATGTATCACGTTTATTGATTTGCGGATATTGTACCACCCTTGCATCCCTGGGATAAATCGTACTTGGTCATGGTGTATGATCTTCTGATGTACTGCTGAATCCAATTTGCTAGAATTTTGTTCAGGATTTTGGCATCTATGTTCATGAGGGATATTGGCCTGTAATTCTCTTTCATTGTGTTGTCTTTATCTGGTTTTGGTATTAGGGTGATGCTGGCTTCATAGAATGAGCTTGGAAGTGTTCCTTCATCTTGGATTTTTTTGAATAGTCTGACGAGGATAGGTTTTAGTTCTTCTTTGAATATTTGGTAAAAGTCCCCTGTGAAGCCGTCTGGCCCCAGGCTTTTGTTTGCTGGAAGCTTTTTGATGACTGCTTCAATTTCTTCCATAGTTATCGGCCTATTGAGATGTTTAGATTCTTCCTGATTGAGTTTTGGAAGGTTGTATTTTTCTAGGAATATGTCCATTTCCTCCAGGTTGTCCAGTTTGTTGGAATAGAGTTGTTCATAGTATTTTTTTTTTAACAATCCTTTGTATTTCGGTGGGGTCTGTTGTTATTTCTCCTCTTTCTGATTTTGTTTATTTGGGTCCTCTCTCTTTGCTTCTTGGTGAGCCTGGCTAAAGGCTCATCAATCTTGTTTATCCTTTCAAAGAACCAGCTCTTGGTTTTGTTGATCTTTTGTATGTTTTTTTTGGTCTCTATGTCGTTTATCTCCGTTCTGATTTTTATCATTTCCTTCCTTCTGCTTACACTGGGCTTTTCTTGTTGCTCTCTTTCTAACTCTTTGAGTTGTAGGGTTAGGTAATTTATTACCATTGTTTCTTGTTTTTTTTGTTTGTTTTGTTTTTTTGCAGTAGACTTGTAGAGCTATGAACTTCCCTCT
This sequence comes from Eptesicus fuscus, assembly GCF_027574615.1. NCBI lineage: Eukaryota > Metazoa > Chordata > Mammalia > Chiroptera > Vespertilionidae > Eptesicus > Eptesicus fuscus. The sequence goes on along the minus strand of NC_072479.1, from coordinate 13,474,538 downwards.
CAAGACTGCTTTCGCTGTGTCCCATAGATTTTGGATTGTTGTGTTTTCATTGTCGTTTGTTGCCATGATGTTTTTTATTTCTTCTTTAATCTCTGTGGTAACCCAGTAATTGTTTAATAGCATGTTATTTAGTCTCCATGTGTTTGATTTTTTTTGATTGTTTTTATTGTAGTTGATTTCCAGTTTTATGCCACTGTGATCTGAGAAGATGCTTAATATAATTTCTATCTTCTTGAATTTGAAAAGACTTTGCTTGTGACCCAATATATGGTCTATCTTTGAAAATGACCCATGTGCACTTGAAAAGAATGTATATTCTGTGGCTTTGGGGTGAAATGTTCTAAAGATGTCAATTAATTCTATCTGGTCTAGTGAGTCATTTAGGATTGATGTTTCTTTGCTGATTTTTTTGTTTAGAGGATTTGTCCAATGGTGATAGTGGGGTATTAAAGTCTCCTACTATGATTGTATTGCTGTCAATCTCTCCATTGATATCCTCCAGGAGTTTTTTTTATGTATTTGGGTGCTCCTGTATTGGGTGCGTATCTGTTTACCAGAGTTATTTCTTCTTGTTGGATTGCTCCCTTTACTATTATGAAGTGGCCTTCCTTTTCCCTTTTTATGTCCTTCACTTTGAGATCTAATTTGTCAGATATAAGTATTGCTACCCCAGCTTTTTTTTTTCATTTCCATTAGCCTGAAAGACCTTTTTCCATCCCTTCACTATCAGTCTGTTTGCGTCTTTTTTTCTGAGGTGGGTTTCCTGTAGACAGCAGATATATGGGTCATGTTTTCTTATCTACTCAGTTACCCTATGTCTTTTGATTGGGGCATTTAATCCATTTACATTTAAAGTTATTGATAGGTACTTTTTTGTCACCATTTTTTTTTTTATGTTTTATTGATTTTTTTACAGAGAGGAAGGGAGAGGGATAGAGAGTTAGAAACATCGATGAGAGAGAAATATCGATTCAGCTGCCTCCTGCACACTCCCCACTGGGGATGTGCCCGCAACCAAGGTACATGCCCTTGACCGGAATCGAACCTGGGACCCCTCATTCCGCAGGCCAACGCTCTATCCACTGAGCCATACTGGTTAGGGCTTTTGTCACCATTTTTATTCTTTACCCCTGTGTTCCTTCTTCACTTCCTATTTCTTCTTTTTACAGCAGACCCTTTAGCATTTCTTGCATTGCTGGTTTGGTGGTAATAAACTCCCTTAGTCCTTTTTTTGTCTGTGAAGCTCCTGATTTCACCCTCAATTTTGATTGATAGCCTTGCTGGGTACAGTATTCATAGATTCAGACCCCTCCTTTGCATGACTTTGTGTATTTCATTCCATTCCCTTCTGGCCTGATGTGTTTCTGTTGAGAAATCAGTCCCTAGTCTAATGGGGGATCCTTTGTAGGTAACTTTCTGTCTCTTTCTGGCCACTTTTAAGATTCTTACTTTGTTGTTGGTGTTTGCCAGTTTAATTATAATGTGCATTGATGTCGGTCTTTTGGGGTTCATTTTGTTTGGGACTCTGTGAGCTTCTTGGATTTGTGTGAGCTTTTTCTTCCCTATATCAGGGAAGTTTTCTGTCATTATTTCTTCAAACAGGTTTTCTATTCCTTGCTCAGTTTCCTCTCCTTCTGGCACCCCTATTATGCGGATATTGTTTCATTTCGTGTTGTCCCCAAGTTCTCTTAGGCTCTCCTCCTGCTTTTTAATTTTTTTTTTCTAGAAGCTGCTCTGCTTGGGTATTTTTTTCCTACCTTGTCTTCTAGCTCACTGATGCGGTCCTATGCTTCTTCTAGCCTACTGTTGATGCTTTCTATTGAGTTCTTTATAACAGCGATGTCATTTTTCATTTCTTCTTAGTTCTTCTTCATTTCCTCTTGGTTCTTACACATATTGTTGACTTTGTCTTCCATTCTTTTCAGCCACCTTAGGACCATTTCTCTGAATTCTTTCTCTGACAGCTTGCTTGCCTCCATTTCGTTTACTTCCTTTTCTGGTGATGCCTGGTTTTCTTTCATATGTGGGCTGTTTCTTTGTCTCCCCATGATCTCTCTTTTCTGGGTGTCTGGTTATGTAGTTCTCTCTCTCCTGCATTGATTTAAAGGCACAAAATACAACACAACAAGACACAACACACAAGGCAATGAACACAAATGTATTAGTGATACTATTAACCCCAAATAAAGGTGACCATCAGAGAAAGGAGTATTAGGGGATAAGAAAGAAAGAAGAAGAGAAAGGGGGAAAAAGGAGCGCAAAAATGAAATTGGGAAAAGGAAAAAAAAAGTAAGAGAGAAAAGAAAGAGAATAAAAAAGAATAGGGGGAAAAACTATTTATATCGGTAGAAAACTCCAATAGAACAGACACTTATCCCAACAAATGCCAGCAACAAATACCTAGAGATGAATGCAAACTACAACCAACAACTAATATCAAGTGAGGCGAGGTAAAACAGAAGCAAAAAACAAAACAAAAAGAAAAAGCGAAACAATCTCACAAACAAGCATAAAAAAACCAATATAATCAACAATCAAGCAAACAACAACAAAAGGACAGAAAGAGAAAAATTTGGATAGTGAAGAAAGAAGAGAGAAGTGTGTATGGACTTAGAGCAGGGGATTGGAAATTAGATACATAAGTAGGATGAAATTTTAACAGGGTGTGAAAAGAAGGAATAGGGAATATCTAAAGCAGGAATAGGGTAAGAGAAACAGGACAACAAAAGGGGAAAAGTGAAGAGAGTGTTGGCATAAAGGTAAAGTTGAGATAGAGTAAAATGATGCTAAAGGAAAGATGAAAATAGAATGTAGAACACTGATCCCAAAATAAAATAAAGAGAAAATAAAATGACACTTTAAAAAAAAAGGTAAAATAGTAGTAATAATAATACTGATTAAAAATAAAAAATGTAATAAAAAGGTAAAATCAAGTAAGGAAAAAATAAAAAAAATTTAGTAACTTAAGTAAAAGGTGAAAAAAAAATAAAAATGTGCAGTAGTGAAGGTCATTCACTTCCTCTCCTGTTCTGTTTGGCACGCCTGTTTCCTAGTCAGGACAGTATTGAAGTTCCCTGCGTTCCACCGCTCCTCAGTGTTGTAGGCCACAGTCTTGATTTTCAAGCGGGCAGTACATTTTTATTTCTTATACTCCTTTATTTGTATTTACACAAGAGTCAATTTGTGATTCAACCCCTAGGTGGCAGTGTTTCTGGATTGACCTCCGGGTCTATAGGTCCTCTCTAGCTAGTGTTTAGATTTTGTTTTCCCTGTGGCACTTAATACCGGTTTGGGGGAATGGGCTGCCCCAGAGCTGGTTCTCTGATGGTTATTCCCCGCTCTGATCCCCAGGTTCCAGAAAAACAATTTTTCCCTGCAGTCTCTTAGAGTGTCCCCAATTGGGTGATCCTATGTATTGGGCTTAGTAATCAAAACCACGAATTTAAGGAGGACAAAAAAAATAAGAGAGAAAAAAGAGCCAAAGTAATTGCGTGAACTCCGGTGCTGTGGTGCAAGTCTGTGCAGTCTTTTTTCCCCCTTGGGTCTAAGCAGCCGGCACACTCTTAAAATTATTAGGCTGCCCTTTTGTGCCCAGTTCAGCTCTGGGTTGCTTTTTAGAGTTCCCGTCTGTTAGCAGCCCTGGAGATCCACATTCAAGGATCACGCCAGCCCCAATGGCCACGGACTTTTCTGGGCGGAGACTTCCCTGTATCCTCCAGCTCCCACAGTGCGCGTTTCTCCTGCCCAGACCACAGACCTCACCTTATCTCAGACGAAATCTGACCTTTCCGTGAGGAGGCGCAAAGCTCCTTGAATCCGCGTCCTCGCGCCACTTTGGGACCTGTGCTCCCAGGTTCGCAGCTGTTCGCTGGGTGCTGTTGTAAATTCCTGGGATTTTCAGGCTTCTGACAACATCCACTCTCCCCTTCAAGATGGCATGGTCTCCGTGTCAGAGCTGGTCGCTCTGGGAGGGATCCCAGCAGCAGTGGAGGCTGCCTGGTCAGGGGAACCCCGTCCTGGAGTATAGCTGTCCCTCAACTCACAAACAAACACTCCCCGTGTGACCACACATTCTCCCTTCGTTCTCTCACTTATGCACTATCTTGCAGTCTGCCTTCCCGTCAGCAGCCATCTTCCTTCTGCTTCATTAGGATTCTTTATTCAAAGACACCAACTCTTAACATGAACAAGTTCTATTCTCGAAATTATATATATACATATGTATATTATATGCCACTTTGAAAACTAAAATAAACTCTGCTAACTGGACCTTCTAAACTGAGCCTTTGTTAGAAGTAATGATTTTTATCTTTTAAAATAACCTATTGAATTTCAACAATAAAGATTTAATAATCCTGTATAATAAAAGCCCAGCGACCATAACGGCAGAACAACAGCTCGACCAGTCACTATGAGGCACACTGACCACCTCTTGGTCCCTTTTCCCAGCCAGCAGGCTTCCATTGCCCGAAGGTGAATGGGCTGTGGGGGGTGTGGCAGGGGATGTGGGGGAGGCACCAGACCAAGGCCCCCGCCCACTGGTCGCCCCACACACAGAGGGCAACCCATGTCAGGGGTGTGGCTGGCAAGCGGGCAGGAACAGCTGACCTCTGGGTCTCTCCCCAGCTGGGAGGCTCCCATAGCCCAATGGTGAACAGGGAACCAGGGTGGGTGGTGGCGGGGGGGGCAGGACTGGCCAGCAGGTGGAATGGCCAACCTCTTGGTTCCTCCCCCAGCAGTCAGGCTCTGATTGCCTGATGGCTAATGGGAAACCTGGGTGGGTGGGTGGCGGGGGATGCAGGTGGCGCCAGGACAAGGCCCCTGTCCCACCGGTCCAGGGGTGGGATCAGCGAGCAGGCAGGAACAGCTGACCTCTCGGTCCCTCCCCCCCAGCCATCAGGCTCCCATCGCCCGATGGCAAACAGAACCCAGGTGGGTGGCAGCAGGGGGCAGGGCAGTTGCTGGCAGCCGGGGAAGATGGCCCTGATCGCAGGCTAGGCCTAGGGACTGTACCCACGCTCGATTTCGTTCGCCGGGCCTCTAGTAAGTAAATACCTATTGAAAAGTTTCTAAAATATTGATACCATTGTAATAACCTGGTTATTATTTACTAGAAAAAGAATGGAAGGGTATAATTAAAACCAAATAGTATAGGCATGCCATTTTCACAGCTTTGCCTAAAAGCTGCATTTAACACTTGCCAAGTCTGTTCCTGCTGATTGATGGGGAAAGGGCCTAGACCCATGGTTGGCAAACTGCGGCTCGCGAGCCACATGCGGCTCTTTGGCCCCTTGAGTGTGGCTCTTCCACAAAATACCACAGCCTGGGCGAGTCTATTTTGAAGAAGTGGCGTTAGAAGAAGTTTAAGTTTTAAAAATTTGGCTCTCAAAAGAAATTTCAATTGTTGTACTGTTGATATTTGGCTCTGTTGACCAATGAGTTTGCCGACCACTGGCCTAGACAAAGGCAGTTTAGACACATGCTCAGTAAGGTCTGAGTGACTTGGGAGGCTAATTGCCAGTCAGTCACACCTGGAAACAGGTAATTGGCCAGGATGGGCATGACAACACAAGCTTGAGAAACTTAAATAAAAAGCTTCTGCACAACAAAAGAAACCATCAACAAAACAACAAGAAAGCCCACTGCATGGGAGAACATATTTGCCGATGTTATCTCTGATAAGGGTTTAATCTCCAAAATTTATAGGGGACTCATACAACTTAACAAACGGAAGATAAACAATCCAATCAATAAATGGGCAAAGGACCTAAATAGACACTTTTTGAAAGTGGACATACAGAAGGCCAAGAGATATATGAAAACATGTTCAAAGTCACTAATCATTTAAGAGATACAAATCAAAATGACAATAAAGTACAATTTCACACCTGTTAGATGGCTATCATCAACAAATCAACAAATGACAAGTGCTGGCAAGGATGCAAGGAAAAAGGAACCTCTTGCACTACTGGTGGGAATGCAGACTGGTGCAACTACTGTGGAAAACAGTATGGAGTTTCCTCAAAAAACTTAAAAATGGAACTTCCATTTGACCCAGTAATCCCACTTCTAGAAATATATCCCAAGAAAGCAGAAACACCAGTCAGAAAGGATATATGCACCCCTATGTTCATAGTAGCACAATTTACAATTGCTAAGATTTGGAAACAGCCTAAGTGCCCATCAGCAGATGAGTGGATTAGAAAACTGTGGTAGCTGAAACCGGTTTGGCTCAGTGGATAGAGCGTCAGCCTGTGGACTAAAAGGTCCCGGGTTCGATTCCGGTCAAGGGCATGTACCTTGGTTGCGGTCACATCCCCAGTAAGGGGTGTGCAAGAGGCAGCTGATTGATGTTTCTCTCTCATCGATGTTTCTAACTCTCTATCCCTCTCCCTTCCTCTCTGTAAAAAATCAATAAAATATATTTAAAAAAAGAAAAAGAAAACTGTGGTATGTCTATAAATGGAATACTACGCTGCTGTAAAAAAGAAGGAACTCTTACCATTTGCAACAGCATGGATGGAACTGGAGAGCATTATGATAAGCAAAATAAGCCAGTCAGAGAAATATAAATATCACATGATCACACTCATTTGTGGAATATAATGAACAACATAAACTGGTGAACAAAAACAACCAGAGACATAGACATATCGAACAGACCAAGCATGTCAAACTTACGGCCTGTGGGCCACATGCGGCCCACAATGAATATTTTTGCAGCCCAACCAATATAACGGTATGTAAGAAACATTTTAATAAAAATTTTGTAACTTAAATTTTTACAATATCCTGTTATACATAATCTACACTAATAAAAGAGAAACATGCAAATTGACTGTCCCTCCGCTACACCCACCAGCCAATCAGGAGCGAGTATGCAAATTAACCCAACAAAGATGGTGGCGGCCATGGAGCTGGAGTGAGCAGGAGGCTTGGGTTGCCCCCGGTGATGGAGGAAGCCAAGTTTCCAGCCCGCCCTGGCCTCTGCTCAAGGAGGGGCTGGAAAAAAAAAAGGAGGGGCTGGGAACCTGGGTCACCGGGGGGCGTGGCCAGCCTGAAAACAGGCCTCAGCCCCTTACCCAGGCTGGCCATGCCCCCAATGGAGTAAGAGTCCCCGCTGAGGGGCCTGACCAGCCTGCAAACAGCCATCAGCCCCTCACCCTGGCTGGCCACGCCCTCCCCCAGCGGGTACCCTCACCACATCGGGGCATGGCCAGCCTGCAAACCACCACAGGCCCCTCGCCCAGGCAGCCCCACACCCCAAGGGAACCGCCACCCTGATCCGGGACACCGTTCAGGGCAAACTAGCTGGCTCCCACCCATGCACCAGGCCTCTATCTATACTAATAAAAGGGTAATATGCTAATTAGACTGACAGACCTTCCAGGAGTCCTTTCAGATGTTCTTCTGGACAAAGCCATGGTTGCAGGGCCAAGGTAGAGACGGTTAGAGGCCAAGAGGGGAGGGCAGTTGTGGGTGGTCAGGCCAGGATGGGACGGCAGTTGTCGGTCATCAGGCCAGTGGGGGCGGGGGGGGGGCATTGGGGGTGATCAGGCCAGCGGGGGTGGGGGGCAATTGGGGGTGAGCAGACCAGCAGGGGGGCCAGTTGGGGCGAGCAGGCCATCAGTGGGGGTCAGTTGGGGGTGGTCAGGACAGCGAGGAGGGACAGTTTGGAGTGAGCAGGCCAGCAGGGGGGCAGTTGGGGTGAGCATGCTGGCACAGGGGGCAGTTGGGGGTGAGCAGGCCAGCAGGCAGAGTGGTTAGGGGCAATCAGGCAGGCAGGCCAGGCAGGTGAGTGCTTAGGAGCCAGCAGTCCCAGATTGCAAGAGGGATGTTCAACTGCTGGTTTAGGCTTGATCCCTGTAAACCAGCAGTAGGAATCCTTCGAGGGGTCCCAGATTGGAGAGGGTGCAGGCCGGGCTGAGGGACACCCCGTCCCATGCACAAATTTCATGCACCAGGCCACTAGTCTATATATATAAAAGCCTAAGCAACCATCTGACCATCTGACCGGTAGCTAGACGTGCAATGACCACCAGGGGGCAGATGCTCAATGCAGGAGCTGCCGAGATGCGGTGACTTGGCAGCTGTGGTTTTCGAGTGACGCACCTGGAACCAGAGAGGAGGGAGCCCGATTCCAGGGGCGTCACCTGAGAACCGCCCTCTCACAATCCGGGACCCCTCAGGGGATGTCAGAGAGCCAGTTTCAGCCCGATCCCTACAGGCCAGGGTGAGGGACCCCACCAGTGCATGAATCCGCACACCGGGCCTCTAGTTATTAATAATGAACTACAACATTCGCTAATGACTGATTACTATAATCATGTTGCATTCATTTCCTTATGCACCTTATGCGCAGGCCCACCATTTCCCTCCACTAATACTAGCAGTGAATATTTTTAGCAGCCAATTGACACATCATTAATCTTGTACTGACTTGTTTGGTGTGCACAATAGGAAATATTTCACTTTTGGAGAACAAGAAAAATAGGTTTATGTGCTGCGCCAGCACAGCCAAGGGTTCGGCGAGCCTGAGGGAGGGCCGGCGAAGGATGAAGAAAAGACAGACAAAGAGAATAAGCTGGGTCTAGGTGGATCTTCTGTGCCTGGCTGAGACCACAGAAAAGATCCAGACTGCTAGCTGAGCCTTTATTTTATAGTCAGAGGTAAACAATGTTCTTGCAAGTTTCACTTGTTTTGGCAGCATTTGCTGCACCTCCCACAGCCCATTAGCTACCCTGGAAAAATCTAGGGAGCAGTCACAAGATCAAGCTTAATTATGCTAAGAGGGCTGTGCCCTCTAAGCTGGGACTTGTTTGCGGCTTTGCCAGCAGGTCAGTATGAGGCTTAATCCTATAACCGCTCCCTACATCATGCCCTTCTTTTATTTTTAAGCTACTATAATGAAAGTAAAACTCAAACATCAAGAACAAAGTTCTGACTATTAAAATATTAACAAAACAGTGCCAATGCAAAACCCAATAACAAAGCAATACCAGTGCGACACAACAATAATAGAGAAATCGAACTACAGTAACATTTTTCTACTAAATGAAAGTTTCTTTTGCTGATTTACTCAGAGTCCTCGGACTTGGCTGAGCAAGACTTTGCAGAAGACTGGCAGCTAACCAATGCTAGCATGGCCAGAAACATGGTTGAGGGAGTAGCTTCCACATCTTGCTCTTCTACCATCTGCTGGGCCTCAGTTGTTAACTTCTTCAGCTGACCCCATGTTGGCACCTCGGTCTCTTGCGTAGCCTTCATCATCTTCCTTTTCCACTTTGCTGTCATTGGAGCAATTCTCAGTCTTTTGAATGATGGGACAAGGAGCTTCTCTGGGTCCATTGTGGTGATGCATGTAATGCTCTGGCACCCAAATTGGCTGTGCCGCTCCTTCTGGGAAGATACAAACACAACCTCTTCCCCACATCATTACTGGATCTGGTCCAAACCATTGTCCAGTTTGTGCATCCTTCCATTGGGCTAACCCCGTGAATGCTATTGTACAGGAGGCCCAATGCCTTTCGGCTGCTGTATGATGCTCTGCATCGCAATTCAAAAAATTTAAAGTATAGAGAACATGACTGAGTTTGTTTTGAGGTGACACATAACATCTGTCTCCCCCTTTCTGCTTTAGTAATTGCATTTTAAGAGTACGAATGGCTCTTTCCACTATTGCTTGACCTTGAGGGTTGTAAGGGATACCAGTTTTATGACAAATTTGATATTGCTGACAAAAATGCTGAAAAGCAGAACTAGCTTATGCGGGTCCATTGTCTGTCTTTAGCTCTAAGGGAGGACCTAGTACCACAAAGGCAGCTAGGCAATGATTAATTACATGCTTGGCATTCTCTCCTGTTTCGGGAGTTGCAAAGATAAAGCGGGAGCAGGTATCTATATTACTCATCTATGCTTACCAAACTCCGGGACATGGGTGACATCCATTTGCCAGGTTTGACTAGGTTTAAGACCCGTAGGATTAACCCCCAATGATTGTACAGGGCAATGAATTACACACTGAGAGCACTGCTTAACAATTTGACGAGCTTGCTCCCGAGAAATATGGAATTGTTTGCATAAGGCAGCAGCATTTTGATGATGCAAAGCATGGGAGGACTGGGCAAGAGAAAATGGGGTAGCCCAGTGTTCGGCAAACCATGGCTCGTGAGCCACATGTGGTTCTTTGGCCCCTTGAGTGTGGCTCGGCGTTAGAACCACTTCTTCAAAATAGACTCGCCCAGGCCGAAAACCGACTTCTGCGCATGGGCCATGAAGTTTCAACTGCACTGTACGTGCGCGCCCGCACATGGTATTTTGTGGAAGAGCCACACTCAAGGGGCCAAAGAGCTGCATGTGGCTCGTGAGCCACGGTTTGCTGACCACTGGGGTAGCCTCTTGCATTACAGCAAGGAGGCCGATCAATAGCATCATTGCCTATAGCTAATGGACCAGGGAGACCTGAATGAGATTGGATATGACCAATAAAGCAGGGAAATTTCCATTCTCTAATGACTTTTTGAAGGTTGAAAAATAAATGAAAGAGTTCCTCCGAATTAGTGTGCCCTATAGTAGCCGTTTCAATTAGTTTGGCTATACTTACCACATAGGCACTATCACTATATAGGTTAATGGGCTCCGTAGCAAAATCTGTCAAGGCATAAATAAGAGCTTGTATTTCTACCCGTTGTGCTGAAATATAAGGGATTTGAAGGACCTTTGTACCTCTGCTGCAGTAGTATCCAGCTTTTCCAGAACTGGATCCATCTGTAAAAATGGTTAGTGCCTGAGGTATAGGTTGTGACTTCACTATCTTTGGGAAGGTAAAGGTAGTGACTGAGAGAAATTGTAAAACCTTATTTGCTGGATAATGGTTACCAATCTGTCCGGAGAAATTAGCAAGTGCAACTTGCCAATTTGTTGATCGTTGCCAGAGCCAGTCTTGCTGTATAGCTGTAAATGGCACTACAATAAGGTCAGGGTCTCGGCCCACTAATTGGCCTGTTCGAAGGCGGGCTCAAGCTATTAGCTGGGAAACTGAATCATGGAAAGGAGTTAATACCTTAGTTGGAGAATGAGCCAAATATAGCCATTCAACAACTCCAGGAGCTTGCCAAATGACCCCAGTGGGTGTATGTGTCGTAGGGAAAATTAAAACCTGTAAGGGAAGGGAGTAATGAATTCTAGTAAGTTCTGCTGAACTTAAGGCATCCTCAACTTTATGTAAGGCTGTCCTGGCTTCCTCTGTCAAGCAGCGTGGGGATGATGGAGATGAATCTCCCCTTAGTATATGAAATAAAGGGCTTAAGCCAGCAGTGGTTAATTTTAAAGTAGGTCAAACCCAGTTAATATCTCCTAATAATTTTTGGAAGTCATTTAATGTAAGTAAAGTGTCAGTCCGAATTTGAATTTTCTGAGGTTTTATTGTTTTTCCCTCAAGAATGCTGCCAAGATAAGAAAAAGGAAATGTCCTTTGAACTTTTTCAGGTGCTATGCATAATCCAGCACAATGCATGGAATCCTGTAAATCTATATAGATATTTAGATGCATTTCATTTTCATGAGCTAAGAGAATGTTATCCATATAATGAATAATATAAGCCTCAGGATATTTTTTCCTTATAGGATGTATGGCTGCAGCCACAAAATCCTGACATAAGGTAGGACTATTGGCCATGCCCTGAGGCAATACTTTAGCATATCTCCACCCCCATCATCCCAAACCCACCGGTGCTATTCCCTTGCTTCCTCCAATCCTTGCCCATATTTGGGAGAAAGCTCTCCTACAGGAGCTGTAGCCCCAGGGACTGGAGGAGGCAGCGGAGGCTCCGATGGTGGAGTCGGAAGCCTCTGGCAGCCTTCCCCCATCTGTCTTGATTCCCCTGCCACATTCATCCACTCCCTTTCTGGAGTGGGCTCTAGGCAGTCCCGAATCAGAGACCACAGGCATTTCCTCTGGACCTTCAGCTATATAATGATCTCGAAGTTGTTTTCCTACCTTCTCCCATGCCTCTATATTTACTTTTCCTTCCTCAGAAAACCATGGGCAGGTTTTACTCACAAAATCCAAAAAATCGAAAAGCTGTTCATACCTCACAGAACAGCCCCTTGCTTGGAGCATAGTCTTAAGCATGGATACGCATACATTCTTTCCCTGCGATCCTGAATTTCCCATGTTTTACACCTACCTAGTACTAAACTGCGCTCCTTACCTTCCTTTTTACTTTCTGCACGTGCTTCACTGGAGCGTCCTTTCACCTGACAATTGCAGTTCCCTCACACTCAGGCCCGCACTGAGTGCCACTTGGGCCGAACTCAGCCCTGCGTTGGGCGCCACTTGTGCCGCGCCAACACAGCTAAGGGTTCGGCGAGCCTGATGGAGGGCCGGCGAAGGATGAAGAAAAGACAGACAAAGAGAATAAGCTGGGTCTAGGTGGATCTTCTGTGCCTGGCTGAGACCACAGAAAAGATCCAGACTGCAAGCTGAGCCTTTATTTTATAGTCAGAGGTAATTTACAATGTTCTTGCAAGTTTCACTTGTTTTGGCAGCATTTGCTGCACCTCCCACAGCCCATTAGCTACCCAGGAAAGATCTAGGGAGCAGTCACAAGATCAAGCTTAATTAGGCTTAATTAACTTAATTAGTGCCCTCTAAGCTGGGACTTGTTTGCAGCTTTGCCAGCAGGTCAGTCTGAGGCTTAACCCTATAACCGCTCCCTACAGTTTTATTTGCATTATGCTTATTAATTTGTGCAGTAATTCAGTGTTTGGTAAGTTAATGTTCAAGAAAAAATATTAATTTTTATTAAAATGTTCTATTATTTTGCTTGGCTGGTGTTGCTCAGTGGTTGAGCATCGACTCAAGAACCAGGAGGTCATGGTTCGATTCCTGGTCAGGACACAAGCCTGGGTTGCAGCTCAATCCCTAGTGTGGGGTGTGCAGGAGGCAGCCAATCAATGATTCTCTCTCTCATTGATGTTTCTATCTCCTTCTCCCTCTCCCTTCCTCTCTGAAATCAATAAAAACATATTTTTTTAAAAGTTCTATTCTTTTATGTTAACGATTACTCATTTATTTCAGCCCTTTGTATTTAGCATGTCTCTATTGAAATAAACCTACATTTCTATGAAAATTGAAGCTTTTGTTTTTTTGTGGCCCACATAAACTTAAACCTTGTTTATTTGGCCTGTGTTCACCTTTGAGTTTGAAATGCTTGGAATAGACTGTCCAACCTATGAGGGAAGGTGGGGGTGTGTGGGGGTAAGAGATCAACCAAAGGACTTGTATGCATGCATATGAGTATAACCAATGGACACAGACAGTAAGGGGGTGAGGGCATGTGGTGGGGGAAGCGGGGGAGATGGGAGCGGCTGGGGAGAGGTCAATGGGGGGGGAAAATGAGACTTATGTAATACTTTAAACAAAAAAGAATTTAAATTAAAAAAAACACACACACAACAAAACAAAAAAAAAAAACAACTTCCAAACAAAGGAAGTTTGGCCCTTCTCTCTCTCTCATGTGCCAGTCCCCTTGGGACTCCTGCCACAGGGGGGCTGCTCTCCCTTGTGCCCGCATGAAGCAAGGCCATGTAGGGCTCCACACATGGACTGATGGACTTTAATGTGGCCTGAATGCCAAACCACACCAGGCTGCAACATGGAACAGAAACTCTGGACGCTGGCCCTGTTTCTGACTGCCGAACTCCCAGCTGCCCCTTTTCCAGGACTGGCTTAAGGGGCAGAGGACTTTGGAACCCGAGAAATGTAACTTTAAGTAGAGCCTACTTCCACATTCCATCCTCCCATGTGAATCTCAAAAAATTCATTTTCTGAAAATATCGTAAGAGCCTCATTCCCACTTGTGTCTGGGAAGTCTGGCCCATTAATTTCTCCAGCATCACTACCACTGTTAGATTCCTGATACAGGTTGTGCCTGTGTGATGTGTTGTACAGATATAATTAAAATCACATTTACATATAAATAAAATTGAAAATATGTCATTGAAAGTCACCCCAATTTTTAAGGACATATAAATATTTAAAGATATATTTTATATATTTTTGTCTGTTGATGTTTTGCCACCTAACTTCTTAATTTAGTCCAGAATTTATTACTCTTGAAAATAGCAGAATTGTGTTGTTGTTTTTTCTTAATTCTTATTTTTGTTAAAAATAAGAGCTTAAAGAGTGGAATGTTTTTATAAGGTTTGTTACAAAAACAGCAGTCTCCCTATTTTCTCCATTTTAAAGTGACAGTTGTCACCTGTTTACGCTTTGGCCAATTCTGTTCTCAGTTCCACTTTCACCCCTAGTTGCAGAAATACAAATAGCTTTCTTCTCAGTTTTCCCTACTATACATTTAAATTTTGCTTTCTTTTTTTAAAAAAATAATATTTTTATTGATTTCAGAGAGGAAGGGAGAGGGAGCGAGATAGAAACATCAATGATGAGAGAGAATCACTGATTGGCTGCCGCCTGCATGCCCCCTACCGGGGATTGAGCCCGCAACCCGGGCATGTGCCCTTGACCGGAATCAAACCAGGAATACTTCAGTCTGCAGGCCGGTGCTCTATCCACTGAGCAAAACTGGCTAGGGCAAAATTTTGCTTTCTTGATTGGTCAAGTCAGCTATTTCTTTATTCTAATTTCTAAAATTTCATTACTATTACCTCTTTTCCTATCCTCATTGTCATTGTGGTTTTAGGCCATCTTTTAAATTTTAAATCTTTTTATGGTAATTTTTTTGGAAATTATTTTTTTTTTCTCTTTCAGAAGTTTTAATTGGGCCTTTAAAAATTATGCCTGGTCACTTTTTAATAATCTCTTATTCCTTACTTATACTTCTCTCTTTTTAAAGCATTATTTAACATATTTTATATTTGTCATTGATAAATCCAACACCTAAAGTCAAGAGGGACTGATTTTGTTATTTGATTTTTCTGTTGACTTTTGCTCAATGTGGCTTGTCTTTCTCCTTGTGTGTTTTGTGATTTTTATTTGTGAGCTCATCTTGGGTAGGAATTTATCTTTGGGAATTCTATGTGGCTGAAGATACATTCCTCCAGAGAGAATTTACATTTGCTTCTTCTATCAGGCACCTGAGAGCACTACCAACTCAGGTCCACTTTAAGATAACATTGCACTCTGAAGAATTTTTAGAACACATATGTAGTGTGAATTGAAACCATAGTTCCTTCTGAGAGTCAGCTCTAAATAATGAATTCTCAGAGGAGAATTTTCTTTCACTTCAGAGAGCCAAGGCTGCAACAGGCAAGTTTTCTTTGTCAGACTCCTTTCTCTCTTTCTTTCTTCCTTCCTTTCTTTCTTTCTTTCTTTCTTTCTTTCTTTCTTTCTTTCTTTCTTTCTTTCTTTCTTTCTTTCTTTCTTCCTTCCTTCCTTCCTTCCTTCCTTCCTTCCTTCCTTTCTTTCTTCTTTCTTTCTTTCTTTCTTTCTTTCTTTCTTTCTTTCTTTCTTTCTTTCTCTCTATCCTTCCTTCCTTCTTTCTTCTTTCTTTTCTTCCTTCCTACCTTCCTTCCTTCTTTCCTTCCTTCCTTCCTTCCTTCCTTCCTTCCTTCCTTCCTTCCTTCCTTCCTTCCTTTCCTCCCTCCCTCCCTCCCTCCCTTCCTTCCTTTCCTTTTTTTTATGGTAAAAGGGGTTGGCAAACTATGACCTGTGGGCCAAATCCAGCCTACTTTCTGTTTTTATAAATAAAGTTTTATTGGAACACAGCCATGCCCATTTGTTTACTTAGTGTAGATGTCTACTTCTATTATACAATGCAGAGTTAAGTAGTTGGGACAGAGACCATATGGCCTATAAAGCCTAAAATAATCAGTATCTTATGGCCCATTAGAGAAAAAGTTCGCTGAATCCTAGTGTAGACCTTTGGTATCCCTGTTCTCTAGGGGGTTCTCTGATCCTCTTACCTTGAATGGCTTATAGTGATAAGATACAGGACAAAGCTATTCCTTTATTAAAAGACCTCAAAATACAATGGTTTAAGCACGATAGTTTATTTCTCTTTCACATCATGGTTCAAATAGTTCAGTGGGCTCAGAGGCCTGGAATCCTCTAATAGTGTTCTGCCATTCTGAGAGGAATGTCAATGTCTACATGATGAAATATACAGTGTGGAGCAAAGTAGTTACGAGTACATGAAACACAGAGTTTATTATTGTATTACTAGAGGGGTCCCTCAATCTGGCCTGTGGGATCGGGCCGAAACTGGCTCTCCAACATCCCCCGAGGGGTCCCAGATTGCGAGAGGGCACAGGCCAGGCCAAGGGACCCCACCGGTGCATGATTGATCAGGGCCGGGGAGGGACACAGGAGGGCTCCAGGGTGTGTCCAGCCCAGCTTGCTCAGTCTCAATCGGCTGAACCCCAGCAGCAAGCTAACCTACCTGTCGGAGCGTCTGCCCCCTGGTGGTCAGTGCATGTCATAGGGAGCAGTGGAGCGTTCTTAGCATATCATTAGCATATTACACTTGGATTGGTTGAACAGCTGACCAGACGACCAGACACTTAGCATATTAGGCTTTTATTATATAGGATTTATTGTACT
This sequence comes from Eptesicus fuscus, assembly GCF_027574615.1. Lineage (NCBI taxonomy): Eukaryota > Metazoa > Chordata > Mammalia > Chiroptera > Vespertilionidae > Eptesicus > Eptesicus fuscus. Next base: position 13,457,974 of record NC_072479.1, on the reverse strand, counting down.
ATTTTCCATACGAACAACTATAAACCTACTTTTGCCCCACCCTGTATTTGCATACCAGCTCATGGGAAAAAGGAGAGTGAAGAGAAAACACCACTTTTCCTGTTATTACATACTAGATGCCCAATGCACAAAATTTGTGCAAGAGTAGGCCTTCCTTCCCCCAGCTGCTGGCACCGGCTTCCCTCTGGCACCTGGGACCCAGGCTTCCCTCTGGCTATTGGCAGGCACCCAGGATCCGGGCTTCCCTCACAAACCCGGCTTCGTCAGAAAATCAGATTTACATGAAATTCCAAATCTCTTACTTCTGAAGGTCGTCCTGGTCTAATTAGCATATTATGATTTTAATATTATAGATGTTACTTATACTACATCACATTGACCAAAACCTAGTCATATAGCTGCAATTGAGGCTGAGAAAGGTCTTTTGGTAGGTGGTCACACACTCAACTAAAACTCCTATTGGTAAAGAAGGGGAGAATGTTTTTTGGGGGGACTGCTGGAAGAGTGCCTCAGGCTCCTGGGCATTGGGTGGCTTCCTAAAAAGCTGCTAAAACCTACATCATTGGCAGCTACCCATCTCAGCACTCCCCTTTCCTCAAGCTTTCATTTCATTGTTGCCTTCTAGGAATTTACCTTACTGTCTTGATAGCTCAGCTATGAGTTTAAAAAGCATTTGAAAAAAATTACACCCATCATTTTTCAGGTGTTTTGTAGAGGCAGTGTGTTTTAGGAGGTGTAATCCAAATATAGTTTTAAATAGAGGGACTTTACTTAATTGTTATGGGTACATAGCCTATGGAATCTATCTTATTCCTGATGTGGATGTAAACTGACCTAGATTGAATCTGATCCCAGCAGTGATTTTGCTCTTTTTTGTCCATGATCTAGTTCATATTATCTTTTCTTCAAAATCACTGTACTCACCTAGCTTTTATTTTAACTTTACTTTAGCTTTCACTTTAACTCTATTTCTGGCGTTGCTCTGTAACTTTACAATCAGAGGTTGCAAACTAGAGGTCTGCAACTTGATCTGTTGAGTCCACAGAATGTTTGCTGATTTTTGAAAATCAGATTTACATGCAATTCCAAGTCTTTGACTTCTGAAACGTCAGTGGATAGGTCTGGTGGCAGTACATCGGTTTCCCCCATCTACTCAGGGATGTCATTTACCCTCCAGTCTACCCCAACCCCCGCCACGGCCTAGCCTCTCTCCCACTCCCATAATATTACTTGTGTAATTACCTGTCACACCAATGTAATCACTTGCTGCATTTCACACCGGCTTGGTCAATTCCCCTTCTCCCCTTTAACTATCATAGGACTCCTCTGTGCTCACTGGTGTTGTGACTAGTCTAATAAGGTGGGGAAGATATTTTCTTCGTTTTCCAGGTGGTAAAACCAACTCACATAGAGCCAGACCTCCCCTGTCCACACAAATGGTACGATGGTTTATCTGCTTGCGATTAAGTTTAGGAAGGAAAACATGTGGTGAATTCCTCAATGCTGCAGAAAGCCTCTGGTGATCCATCATCATTCTGAATGCAAGGATCCCCAGATTGGAGCTCTGCAGGGCAACTGACAGCAGGGATCAGGGGAGATTATTTTCCTCCTTTCTGTGGACTAGTTATCAATTTCTTGCATTGTTATTCAAGTATGTTTCCAGACCTGTTATTTTATGGCTTAAATTTCTATAATGGGACTTGTTTTTGTGTGTGTTTTATTCTTTTTTTAGCTACAATCATACCAAAGAATGATTCTTTCTAATCATTGTTTACATCTTCTATATTAGCTGAACAAAAGATTGGTCTCAAGAACAATGTTCTCTCTCTCTCTTTTTTTAATATATATTTTATTGATTTTTCTACAGAGAGGAAGGGAGAGGGATAGAGAGCTACAAACATCGATGAGAGAGAAACATCGACCAGCTGCCTCCTGCACCCCCCTCCCCCCCACCGGGGATGCGCCCGCAACCAATGTACATGCCCTTGACCGGGATCGAACCCAGGACCTTTTCAGTCCGCTGGCCGACGCTCTATCCACTGAGCCAAACCGGTTTCGGCCAATGTTCTCTTGTATGTACCATTTTATGTGTCATTGGTTTAGAATTAGTGATTCTTCACTTTTAAAATCCTATGCTCTCTGATAATAACAAACATATTTAGTGAGCATCTATTTTAAGCAAAGCAGGAGTGCCTGGTAAGCGTTCCTGCCTTGGTCCAGAGTTAGTGCTTTAACTTGTGTTGTCCAAAGTTGTAGCCCCCCAGCCATATGTGGCTATTGAGCACTTGCAAAACGGCTAGTGTGATTGAGAAACTGAACTTTTATTATTAATTATTTTTTGTTGTTAATCCTCAGCCGAGGATATTTTTCCATTGATTTTTAGAGAGAGGGGAAGACAGAAAGAAACATCGATGTGAGAGAAACACATCGAGTGGTTGCCTCCTGCAGGAGCCCTGACCAGGGCCCAGGGAGGAGCCTGCAACCAAGGTAGGTGCCTTTGACTGGAATCAAACCCGGACCCTTTGGTCTGCAGGCCAAGGCTCTATCCACTGAGCCAAACTGGCTAGGGCGAGAAACTGAACTTTTTAAATTTCATTTGAATCATTTTAAAAACTGACATTTGATTCAAATATTGGGCAACATTTAAGTGTGTTTGGAACAACTTGGATATATGTGTTTACTTTTTCAATTGTAAATTTTATAAAATTCAAATTCAGGTCAAGTAATTCTAAGGCAAATTTAGCATCCAAATTGAAAAGCATTTAGGTACAAAATTCACTCAGGATTTTGAAGACTTAGTATAAAAGAAGAATGTAAAATATTTCATTAATATTTTTATATTGATTACATGTTGAAATGATAAGATTTTGGGTTAAGTAAAACCTTGCCAAAGTTAATTTTATGTCCTACTTGTTTTAATGTGGCTAGTTAAAATGTAAAATACATATGTGACTTGCTTTATAGTTGATGGACATTGTTGCTTTAGTTGGTACTAACCATTGTCCTGGAACCACATATGGCTTATATACCTAAGAGAGAAATAAATTGCAGATATTTAATTTAATTCCTTATTAAAATATCTATATCAATTGTTCCAACAGCTGCCTCCCTGGTATCCCTGTTTTCATTGTCTCTACTCCTATCCATAATCAGAATTCTTACACTTTATGGGCTCAAGATGCAAATAGGATTATGTAAAGCCTATATTCTTTGGTGTTCTTTATTCAAAAACTCTTTAGCATAATATAAAAGGCCCCTCATAGGGCCTAACAGTTTTTAAATTGATTCAAATGAAATTTAAAAGTTCACTTTCTCTACCGCCTCGTCTTCTGGTACTCTCACATGCTAAGACCATTCAAGAACACTGTGTTCTTTCCTACCACTTTGCTTTTGCACATGCTCTGTCTTACCTAGACGAAATGTTGGCCTTTCAGCACCACCTTTCCTCAGCCTTCCCCATTTCCTCCAGCAAGTCTTCAGCTGCATCTTCCCACCTCCTCACTCTGGTTAGACTTTGGGCCTGTGATACAGGCTTGCCACGTTATATTTTTGTTACTTGGCAATATGTTCATCTCCCACATTAGATGGTGTCATCCCAGAATAGGAGCCCTGTCTTGTTTTTGTTTGTTTGTTTTTGTCCTCAATACTTAGCATCTAATTTGACTCCATAAATATCTCAGAATTAAGTAATTAATTCAGTGGGAAAAGGTTAATTCAGGGGCTCACTGTTAATTTTCTCTATAGTTGGTAGAACTGGGGTGCTAGGGTTAGAATCTTCACTCCACCACTTAGGTGTATGATCTTGGCCAAGTTATTTAACATCTTTGTGCCTCATTACAATAGAAATAATAACACCTATCTCACAGGTTGGTTGTGAAGATTAAAATGGGTTAACATATGTAAAGTGTGTATGTATCTGCTTGGTGTAAGTTAAGCATGCAATAAATATTAACTACTATAATTGTTATAATAGTCTCAACTATTTTTCTTTTTCTCTCAGGAAACAAGTCACAGGTTCTAACAGGATTTCGAAAACCCAGTGTTACAGAAACCAATGAAGTAGGAAGAAAAATCCAGTTCTGAGCAGTCATTGAATCAACAAATACTCCTAGACAAGGAACTTCTGATTTTGTGAATCTCATTATTTAAGAACAGAACTATGTGTCTTAGAGTTAGTTTGGTCAAGGTTTTTAGAATTCAGGAAAGACAACTTGTCCTTGATGTTTAAAGGTAATCTAATGGATCATATATTAGATACTGAGAGTGTTTAAAGAAATTCGGTGTATACTGTATAAGGGATTGTGGAAAATTCACAGATGGAATAGAAAAAGCTGATACAAAATAAAATTGACCAAGTATAGTGAATTAAATATTTGTTAACTTTAATTATGCAACTCATTCTTTTTGAAGAAAAAAAAGCTTTATTGAGATATAATTTATATACTATATAGTTTACCCATTTTGAAGTGTGTATTTAATGATTTTTAGTGTACCACACGGTTGTGTAATATCACAATCTAATTTTAGAACATTTTTGTCACCCCCAAAAGAAATCCATACACATTAGCAGTCACTCCCCATTCCCCACCACCACCTCAAGTCCTAGGTAATCATTAATCTATTTTGCTTCTACATATTTGCCTCTTCTGGACATTTCATAGAAATGACTGGCTTCTTTCACTTAGCATAATGTTTTCAAGGGTATCCATATTGTAGGATGTATCAGTACTTCATTCCTTTTTATCACTGAATAATATTCAATTGTGTGGTTGTAATACATTTACTTACCCATTTATCAGTTGATGGACATTTAGGTTGTTTCCACTTTTTAGCTATTATGAATAATGCTGTGTGAACATTTGTGTAGAGGTGTTTGTGTTGATATATGTTTTCAACTGTCTTGAATATAGTAGAGGAATTGCTAGGTCACATAGTAATGATATATCATTTTTTAAAAGATTTTTTATATTGATATTTAGAGAGAAAGGAAGAGAGAAGGAGAGAGAGAGAAACATTGATATGAGAGTGAAATAGCAATCTTCTGCCTCCTGCATGCCCCCTACCAGGGATTGAGCCCACAACCCAGGCATGTGGCCTGACAGGGAATGGAACCGGCAACTTTCGGGTGCACCGGGTGATGCCTAACCAACTGGGCCACACCGGCCAGGGGTCTATATTTATCATTTTGAGGCACTGCCAGACTTTTCCAAAGTAGCTGCCCCATTTTACATTTCACCAGCAAAGTGCCTTCATATCCAGTACCCTTATGTCTTTTTTTATTATAGCCATCCTAGCGGTTGTGAAGTGGTAGTTCACTGTGGTTTTGATTTGCATTTCCCTAATGACTAATAATGTTGAATATCTTTTCTTATTCTTATTGGCCATTTGTATATTATGCAATTCATTTTTTTTTGTTTATTAATCCTCACCAGAGGACTTCTTTTTTATTTATTTATTTATTTATTTTTATTTCTTTATTGATTGAGGTGTCACATATTTGTCCTCATCCCCCCATTCCCATCGCCCACCCCACCCCACTCCCCTGTTGTCCTTAACCATTGGTTAGGATTGTATGCATGCACACAAGTCCTTTGGTTGATCTCTCCCCTCTACCCCCACCCTCCTCTACCTTCCCTCTGAGGCCCAACAGTCCGATCGATGCCTCCTTGTTTCTGGGTCTGTTCTTGTTCACCAGTCTATGTTGTTCATCATTTCCCCTAGATGAGTGAGATCATGTGTTACTAGAAATATACTTATAAGAACCGAATGTGAGACGAGCAATAATAGTTATGCTGACAGGCAAATGAATCAGTCTGTAGTAAGTTTCTTCTGGACCAACAGTTCTTTTGAGACCCAATTTCAATGTCCACCAGTTCCTTATGTGTACATGTTGGCACTGACTTTTCAGTTCTGGATGGTGGACAAATGGTGGTAATGCAGGTCCGACTCCCTCTGGTTAGGTCTCGCCCGGACCCAGGGGCGCGGCTTCACCTGGACTCAGGGGCGCGCGGCCTCACCCGGACCTGGGACCCAGCATCACCCGGGCCCCGGGGCACATGGCCTCACCCGGACCCAGGTGTGCGTGGCCTCACCCGGTCCCGGGATCCAGCCTCACCCGGACCCCGGGGCGCGTGGCCTCACCTGGACCCAGGGGCGTGTGGCCTCTCCTGGACCCAGGGGTGCGGCCTCACCAGGACTCAGCCTCACCCAGATCCAGGGGTGCACGGCCTCACCCGGACCCAGGATCCAGCTTCACCCGGACCCAGGGGCGTGTGGCCTCACCCGGACCCAGGTGTGCGTGGCCTCACCTGGTCCCGGGATCCAGCTTCACCCGGACCCAGGGGCGCGTGGCCTCTCCTGGACCCCAGAGGACTTCTTTTGTCTTTTTAAAATTATTATTGTTTAAAGTATTACATATGTCTCCTTTTCCTCCCATTGACCTCTCCCTGGCCACCCCCAACACCCAGCACTTGCCCTCACCCACCTAGTGTCTGTGTCCATTGCTTATACTCATATGCATGCATATAAGTCCTTTGGTTGATCTCTTACCCCCTCTCTCCTGGCCTTCCCTCATAGGATGGACAGTCTGTCAATGCTTCTATGACTCTGGCTCTATTTTTGTTCATCAGTTTATTCTGTTCATTATATTCCACAAATGAGTGAGATCATGTGATATTTATCTTTCTCTGACTGGCTTATTTTGCTTAGCATAATGCTCTCCAGGTCCATCCATGCTGTTGCAAATGGCAGGAGTTCCTTCTTTTTTACAGCAGTGTAGTATTCCATTCTGTAGATGTGCCACAGTTTTTTAATCGACTCATCTGCTGATGGGCACTTAGGCTGTTTACAAATCTTAGCTATTGTAAATTGTGCTGCTCTGAACATAGGGGTGCATATATCCTTTCTGACTGGTGTTTCTGGTTTCTTGGGATATATTACATTTTTAACTTTTGAGGAAACTCCATACTGTTCTCCACAGTGGCTGCACCAGTCTGCATTCCCACCAGCAGTGCAGGAGGATTCCTTTTTCTCCACATCCTTGCCAGTACTTGTCATTTGTTGATTTGTTGATGATAGCCATTCCGACAGGTGTGAGATGGTACCTCATTGTCGTTTTGATTTGCATCTCTTGGATGATTAGTGACTTTGAGCATGTTTTCATATGTTAGAGGACATTTTTTTCCATTGATTTTTCAGAGCGAGTGGAAGGGAGGGGGAGAGACACAGAGAGAGAAGCATCAATGTGAAAGAGACACATCGATTGGTTGCCTCTGGCACGTGCCCTGACCGTGCCAGGACCTGAGTTAACAACTGAGATATGAGACATGTGCCTGCCCTTGACTGAAATTGAACCTGTGACCCTTTAGTACACAGGCCGCCCACACTCTAATCAGTTAGACTGCAATTCCTTCTAATGATGAATACACCATTCCTATGTTTATTCTACTAACAAATATTTGTTGAACAACTATTATGTGTCAAACACCTTTGTAAAAGTCTGAGTAGGTAAGTGAACACAGCAAACAAAAATTTCAGCTCTCATGGAACATATTCTAGTTGGGGGACATAGACAATATAGAAAATAAGTTAAACATGTAGACATGTTAGGTGGTGATAGGTGCTATGGAAAGAAAGTAGGAAAGGAATAAAGACTGCTGGGAGGAGGGTGAGGCTTGCAATTTTAAATAAAGAAGCTAGAGGAAGCCTCACCAAGAAGATGATCTTTAAGTAAAGAGAGAAGGTGGAGATAATGGAAGGAGCTGTGCAGAGACACGGGCATTCAGAGGAAATAGCGTAAGTCTCAAGGCAGGAGGATTAATTGGCTCATTCAAAGAGCATCAATGCAGCTGGAATGAAGAGAGGTAGGAGAGTGAGAAGAGATGAGAATATCAGAGTTGTAAGGAGATCAGATTATGTAGGGCCTTACAGGCCATTAAAAGGATGTTAGCTTTCCTTGTGAATGAGATGCTAAATCTTTGGAGAATTTGTGTAGAGGAGTGATGTGATCTGACCACCTAACAGGATGTTTGGAGGTGCATGTGTGTGCACACGCATAGGTGAGGGGAGATTGGTTGACACAATGACTGGAGATTGGGGATGCTTAACATTTTGCAACACACAATGATCTTCACAAAATGTCAGTAGGAGTGTTGCTAGGGAACATTGGGGCAAGGAAGAAACTGGAGATGAGTTGAGAGGCAATTTCTGCAATTCAGATGAGAAAGGAGGGGACTTGGATCAGGCTGGGATGAAGTATAGGTGATGAAGCTTGATGATTCCACATATACACTGAGTGGCCAGATTATTATGATCTCTGAACGCATAATAATCTGGCCACTCAGTGTATATCCTATGTAATAAAAGGCTAATATGCAAATTGTCCCCTTGATCAGGAGTTCAACCAGCAGGCAGGCTGGTCAACTGCCCATGTCCCCTCCCACTGGCCAGGCTGGCCGGACCCCACCCATGCACGAATTCATGCACTGGACCTCTAATATATATATACTAGAGGCCCGGTGCACGAAATTTGTGCATGGGGGTGTGTGTGTCCCTCAGCCCAGCCTGCACTCTCTCCAATCTGGGACCCCTCGAAGGATGTCTGACAGCCCGTTCATTGATGAACAAAAATTCATAATCCAGGACTGCTGACTCCCAACTGCTCACCTGCCTGCCGTCCTGATTGCCCCTAACCACTTCTGCCTACCAGCCTGATCACCCCCTAACCACTCCCCTGCCAGCCTGATTGATGCCTAACTGCTCCCCTGTCAGCCTGTTTGCCCCTAACTGCCCTCCCCTACAGGCCTGGTCACCCCTAACTGCCCTCCCCTGCCAGCCTAGGTGCCCCCAACTGCCCTCCCCTGCAAGGCTGGTCCCCCGCAACTGCCCTCCCCTGTAGGCCTGGTCACCTCTAATGCCCTCCCCTGCAGGCTTGATCACCCCCAACTGCCCTCCCTTGCAGGCTTGGTCCCTCCCAACTGCCCTCCCCTGCTGGCCTGATCGCCCACAACTGTCCTCCATTGCAGACCTGGTCCCTCCCAACTGCCCTCCCCTGCTGGCCATCCTGTGGTGGCCATCTTGTGTCCACATGGGGTCAGTCATCTTTGACCACATAGGGGCAGCCATCTTGTGTGTTGGAGTGATGGTCAGTTTGCATATTATTCTTTTATTAGATAAGATAGAGGCCTGGTGCACTGGTGAGGGCCGGCTGGTTTGCCCTGAAGGGTGTCCCGGATCAGGGTGGGGTTCCCTTGGGGCATGGGGCGGCCTGGGCCAGGGGCCTGTGGTGGTTTGCAGGCTGGCCACGCCCCCCGGCAACCCAAGTGGAGGCCCTGGTATCTGGGATTTATGTATCTTCTATAATTGAAACTCTGTAGCCTTGAGCAGAGCCAAGCCTCCTGCTCACTCTGTGGCTGCAGCCATTTTTGTTGGGATTTATTTATCTTCTATAATTGAAACTTTGTAGCCTTAAGTGGAGGCCAAGGCAGGCCAGGGCAGGCTGAAAGCTTGGCTTCCTCCATTGCCGGGGAAACCCAAACCTCCTGCTCTCTCCATGGCCGCAGCCATCTTGGTTGGATTGATTTGCATACTCGCTCCTGATTGGCTGGTGGGTGTGGGTGTAGTGGAGGTACGGTCAATTTGCATATTACTCTTTTATTAGATAGGATATACACTGAGTGGCCAGATTATTATGCATTCAGAGATCATAATAATCTGGCCACTCGGTGTATATTGAAGTTTGAGTTGACAGGACTTGTTGACAGATGGGATGTTGGGTATGAATAAAAGAAGAATCAAGGATGACTTCAAAGAATGTGGTCTGAGCATTGGGAAATATAGAGTTGGCATTAATTGGGAAGTGTAAGACTGAGGAAGAGGAAGTGGGGAAAAGATGGGGTAACATGAGTGTAGTCAGATATTTTAAGTTTGAAATACTTTTTTTTTTTTTTAGCTTCTACTTTTTTTTTTTTAAATATATTTTTATTGATTTTTTACAGAGAGGAAGGGAGAGAGACAGAGAGCTAGAAACATCGATCAGCCGCCTCTGGCACACCCCCCCACTGGGGATGTGCCCGCAACCAAGGTACATGCCCTTGACCGGAATCGAACCAGGGACCCTTCAGTCTGCAGGCCGACGCTCTATGCACTGAGCCAAACTGGCTTCGGCTGAAATACCTTTAGACATACAAGTGGGCCTGTTAAATAGGCAGTTGAAAACACAAGTCTGCATTTGAAAACACAGGCCTGAGTGGTGCTATAAATTTGGGAGTCTTCTCAGGCCAGATGATCAACAAAGTAATGAATAAGAAAAGGGGCAAGCTCTGGGGCTTTCCATGATAAAGTCAGAGTGATGAACAGGAACCAGCCAAGGAGACTTAGAAAGAATGTTCAGTAAGATAGAAGGTGAGAGTTGACTGACTAGAAGAAATCTCTGTCACCTTGAGGAGCGCAGTTGGGTGGTGGTGAGGAGGAAAACCTGACTGGGGTAAGGGGGATGTCAAAGGAGAATGGGGAGATTCCCAGCACAGCTATTATGTTTTGTTCCCTTGATAACCCGGCCTTCCTGCTGATTACAAATATACTCTGGGCAAAACACAAAATAACTACTTGAAGATTTTTGAAGAGTCCACAGCAGAAAGCAGATTGTGGAACAGTTTCCATTTTCTTAAAAAAATTTTTTTCTCAATGGTTTGGCCCAGGAAGCTAGAGAATAGGCACCAATGGCTTATTAGTACATTTCCAGTAGAGACTTCTCAGTCTTTCTAGCCAGTTAAGGGAGTCCCTGCGGACTGCAAAGAGACAGAGATTGTTTGTGGCCTTGTGGAGTTGGGGTGGGAGAGGAGTGACAGAAGGAAAAAATACAGAGAAGATTCCCTAAGTCTGAAGTAGAACCTGTATAAATCTCAGACTAACCCTGAACCACACATGTGCAGGGCAGACCCAAGCCAGGCAGCAAACAGTGAGAGAACTGAACTGAGACTCGAACTGAAGGCAAAATGGAGCTTATGGTCTGAACTTAAGCAGGACATGCTAAAACAAAAACACCAACATTCTCCAGAGGATTAGAACAGAACCCATGGTATATATAAAATAACACTGACAATGTTCAAGAAACAATACAACAGAGTTGGGCATTTTTCTTCTCCACATTCAGATGTTCTGATTTTGGCATGTAGAAGGCAGAGACTTGGGATTAAATCAGGTTTTCTGTTTTGCCAAGCAGATAAAATGAAGCTAGAGAATGACAAGGGGTTTGGGATTATAGAATTTAAACTGTGGAAAGGGGGAACTGAGAGACAACGAGATAATTGCAGAACCAGTGGGTTTTAGGTCCTTGGAGGTGGAAGGATTAATACATTTGATATTCAAGCGAATGTGCTGGAAAAATAGATGGTAGAAAAATGCGATGATTGAAATTCAGGTCAAGGAGGGTTTTCCAGTTACTGACAATGATAGTTTAGAGCTGTGCTTTCCAATATTATACCCACTAGCCTCGGGTGGCTATTTAAATTTAAATTAATTACAAGTGTGTAAAATTAAAATATTTAGTTCTTCAGATGCACTAGGCACACTTGACAAATCACATGTGACAAATTACCACCATATTGAACTGCACAGACACAGGACATTTCCATCATCACAGACAGTTCTATTAGAGTCTAATAATTAGACAGTGCTGAGCGTGTGACCATGAGAGTGGATGCTAAGTAGGGTGAAAATAAAAATAACTGGAGGGAAGGAAGTTCAGGAACCCTGAGGCCAGGGGGCTGGATGCATCAACATGGATATTGGAGTCACCAAGAAATACAGCAGGAGTAGTATTGGAAAGAGTGGGAATAAATTAGGAGCTAAAGTCCTTTTTTTCACTTAAACAGGTATTATAGCCCTATAGCCCTGGCCAGGTGGCTCAATTGGTTGGAGAGTTGTCCCGTACACCAAAAGTTTTGGGGTTTGATTCCAGGTCAGAGCACATACCTAGGTTTTGGGTTTGACACCCAGCCCCCTGCATCCCTCCCCCATGTCAGGATTGTACAGGAGGCAACCGATCTATGTTTTTCTCTCTCATTGATCTCTCTCTCTCTTCTCTCTCTCTCTCTCTCTCTCTCTGTCTCAAAATCAATAAACATGTTGAGTGAGGATAAAATATTTTTTTAAAATTTAAAATAAATAAATCAAAAAGGTATTATATATATCTGATACATACAAAAAGAGAAAGTATAAGTTATGTGAGGCAATATAAGTACAGGTATAATATAATAAGTCTATAATAACAAGCATATAATATATATTAACCACAAAATAAGCATAGTAAGTTATACATATACTAAGTATAACACTAAAGTAAATATAAATTATAAGTAATAATAATAAATGTTTATGAAGTCACCATTTAATTTAGAAACCAGAACATGATCGATATTGTTAAGCTACCTGTGCATTCTTACCCAAACCCACCTCCGTGGCTCCCAACAGAAGTCACCACTATTCTAAATTTTGTTCTTTTCTTTTCCTTTGATGTTTTAAAAATAGTTCTTATCCATATGCACATTTCCTCAAATATTTCATTCTGTTTTGTGGTTTTTTAATTGCATATGCTTTTATTTTTTTAAATATATTTTTATTGAGTTCAGAGAGGAAGAGAGAGGAAGAGAGAGAGATAGGAACATCGATGTTAAGAGAGTATCATTGATTGACTGCCTCTTGCATACTCCACACTGGGGATCGAGCCTGCAACCCGGGCATGTGCCCTTGACCGGAATCGAACCCAGGACCCTTTAGTCCACAGGCCGACGCTCTATCCACTGAGCCAAACCCGGTCGGGCCATAATGTTTGTTTTTTACTCTTATAGAAATGATCAATATAAGTAGTTGGCAAATATATTTACAAGATTTATCCATGTTGTCTCTAGTCCATGAATTTCCATGATTGCACAAACATTCATTGTGTGAAGTTAACTGTCCCTTACCTGAGAGTGCGCACCTTGTATTTTCTACATTGTTTCCTATTATGAACAAATGGTCGTCATGAACTTCTCTGCATGTTTCCTGTCATAACATGTAAGAGGTTCTCTAGGGCACTGTTTTTCAAACTGTAGGTCATGATCCATTAATAAGTAATGAAAACAAATTTAGTAGAATGCATGGGGGTTCAGCAAGAACCACAGTGGTATGCAGATTACTTTGAGCTAAATGCAACTTTAGCTGCAAGCTCAAGAGAAATCTCTCCTCCCTTTAACTACCTACAACAGTGATTTTCAACCTTTTTCATCTCATGGCACACATAAACTAGTTACTAAAATTCTGTTGCACGTCAAAAAATATATATCTGACAAAAAATTGGTATAATTTTGATTCATTGTTAAGCTACCTGTGCATTCTTACCCAAGCCCACCTCCGTGGCTCCCAACAGAAGTCACCACTATTCTAAATTTTGTTCTTTTCTTTTCCTTTGATGTTTTAAAAATAGTTCTTATTTTTAAATGAGATGTCTCTCTCTCTCTCTCACTGAATGGCTATTGTTGTGTTGGCTGTTGTCATTTTTTTTATTTGATAATCTATGGGAAAAGAGTTCAGTGCCCCTGACTAAGTAGTCAGGTTTTACATGTTTTAAAAATCCTTGCAGCACACCAGTGTTGCATACAGATGGAAAATTGCTGACTTAGAAGAACTTGAATTAGGGGCCTTGCCCACAGCAAAAGAGGTTATCAGAAATAACTTCTTTTGACCTAGCTATAGGCAGAGCAAAGTTATATTTACTAAACATCTGCTCTTTTTATCATGCTGCAATGAGCCTATGAAACCTCCAAGGTGTATTACTTTCATCCCTAGTTCAGGTGTACCGGTTAATAATGCGGATTTTGTAATCAAAGAAAACATGATAATTTCAAGAGAAACATCAAAAGTGCTTTATTCAAAGTAATGTCCATCACTAGCTACACATTTCCCCATCTTTCAGGTAATTTGTGGATACCGTCCCAATAGAACTTTTCTTGTTTTGAGGCAAACCATTCAGAGACCCAATTTTCCACTTCTTCGAACGTTTTGAAGTGCTGCTCAGAAAGTGCGTGTGCCACTGATCCGAACAAGTGGTAATCTGAAGGAGCAAGGTCTGGTGAATACAGCGGGTGGGTTAATACTTCCCTGGCAAGATCTTTTAACGTGTCTTTAACTGGTTTTGAAGTGTGTGATGGTGCATCATCATGAAGCAAAATTACTTTGCCGTGTCTTCTGGCCCATTCTGGTCGTTTTATGATCAAAGCGTGGTTCAAATTGATTGTTTGTTGTCGTTAGCGATCATTATTAACAGTTTCACCTGGTTTTAGAAGCTCATAATACACCACACCTTCCTGATCCCACCAAATGCAGAGCATTGTCTTCTTTCCGAAGTGATTTGGCCTGGACCAACCCATGATTTTGTGCATTTGAAATTCTCAAAATAAACCCACTTTTCATCGCCAGTCACAATTTGATGCAAAAAAGACTTTCTTTCGTGCCATTGAAGCAACATTTTACTGATGACTTTTTGTTTTTCCATTTGTCTTTTGTTCAGTTGATGTGGCACCCATTTTCCTTGCTTTAAAATCTTTCCCATTGCTTGTAAACGATCAGAAATTGTTTGCGGAGCAACATTTAATCTTCCTGCAAATTGTTTTTGAGTTTGACACGCATCTTCACCCAATAATGCTTGTAATTGTTGGTCTTCAAACTTTTTCAGTTGACCTGGACGTACTTTGTCTTTCACATCAAAATCATCACTTTTAAAGCATTTAAACCAGTGTTCACAAGTATCTTGAGATGGAGCATGTTCACCATAAGCTTCCCGAAGTATACGATAACTTTCAGCAGCACTTTTCTTCAAAATATAAAAATGAATTAAAACATCCTGCAAATGCTTTTTTTTTTTTTTTGGCATGAAATTTGACATTTTTAAGCATAAAAATATCTAGGCATTAACACCTTCAGCAAATTTGACATATGAAGTTTTGAAGCTTGCTGTCAATACAACAAAATAGCATACATGTCAAATCACATATATATCAACATATGTATAACTCCATCTATTGAAAAAAAATCCTCAATATTAACTGGTACACCTGGTACACCTGAATCCCCTTTCTGTCTCTGAACCTCTCATGCTGATAAGAGGGTCTCTGACTCTCTCATGTATGAGGGGTTTCCATACATATATATGTGTTAAGTTTGGTTATTTTTTCTTGCTAATCTGAATCATGTCTATTTAATTATTAGACCAGTCAGAAGAACCTTGAGGGTAGAGGAAAATTTGTTCCTCCCCACAAATGCAACCAGCATCTATAGATTTTAACCAGAACTGATATGTTAGTAATCACCAGAACAGTGAACAGAAAGGGAAAAAGAAGAGGAACTTTGTACATGGTCCCTAGGCCTTGTTGAAAACATGGAATTTTTCCTTTGTCCCCATACATAGAAATCCACATGAAAGTTGATATTGCACATATCAATGTATCTACTCAAAAAGGAAGGCCTCACAAACGTTACCATGGTAAAACTGGGAAGAGTCTAGAATGTCAAACACCATGCTTCAGAAATTGTAGGATCAAAGAAGATATTTACCAGGAGAATTAATGTGTGGTTTATGCATTGGGGGCACCCTCATGTACTGAGGGAGCTTCCTGGGAAAAAATGATAAAGAAAAATGTGGGGGGAAAATGGTCAGACAAAAATGGACGTCAAGAGAGAAAGGTGTCTAGGTTCAACTGCCCTGTGTGAAGGTCCAAGGTAAGGAGTCTGTGCTGCTGGGACTGACTCTACATAAATTCATGGCAGGGCTGGTGTAAAAGAAATGAAGACTTTTGTATGAAAAAATAGAGATCAGGCTAGATAACACATAGTAAGAGCAAGTATTGTTTTCTTAAACTGTTTTCGCTTATAAGTGTGTTGCTGTACTGGTTTGGGTTGTAAAATGTATTATCATGGCTGATAGTCAAAAGATTTATAGCCTAAAAAAATCCCAAAAACAAACAAACAAAAAACCCCCACAAAAGGTTTATAGCCACCACTCTATAGTGTATTTAGGTATGCAAATGTTCAAACTGTTTTTCACAGGAGTTGTGTAGATTTACATTCCCACCAGCAGTGTTTGTGGGCCCCTGTTCTCCAGCCTCACTAGCATGAGAGATTCCTCAAACTTTGCCAGCCTAACTGATATTGAATGTTATCCCCCAGTGGTTTTTATTTTTAATTACTAAATAATTAATGATTGAAAATATTTTCATATGTTTATGGGCCATTCACGTTTTCTTTTCAGTTAGTAAATGTGTTATATTTTGCATTTATTCTATTGGATTGTTTATCTTTTTCTTATTAACTCATAAATTCTAGCTGTCCATCTTTTGTTGGTTATATATGTTGCAAGTATTTAATTACAGTTTGTGGCTTGTCTTTTCCATCTATAGTGTCTTTTGATGAGCAGAAGTTCTTAATTTTAATGCAGTTGAAATTATGCATTTTTTCCTTTATGATTTTTGTGGAGGTTTTTGGTTTACTTAAAAAATCTTTTCCTACTTTGAAGCCATAAAGGCATTCACTTTTTCCAATTGGAATTGACTCATGTATGCTGTGAGAAACAAAATTTTATTTTTTTTTTGGTGCGGAAACTCATTCCGCTCACCCCATCTTTTTGTCTTAGATTTATATTAAACTAGAGGCCCAGTGCACGAAAATTGTGCAAGGGGCTCAGCCCTCACAGCCCCGACTGCCTCTGCCGGCCCTCACAGCTCTGGCTTCATCCAGACAGTTGTTCTGCTGTTCGGTCTAATTATCATATTAGCGCTTTATTATATAGGATGTTTGCTGTTGCTCTAATTTCCCCATCACCTCTTTGTTAGAAAGTGTTCATCCTCTGGGATCCTCCTAAAGGAAGGCTGCCGGTCCAACATTCCCTTGGTTCTTACATGTTTAAGTGGTTTTTCTAGGAGACTTTATCTTGAGAGAGCTGCCTAGATCATGCGTGGTTCATGTTTGCTTTCTTTGTATATTTTGGTTCACAGTGTTTTCTCTTGTATTTCCTTGAAATGTTGCTCCCTTGCTGTTTTGCTTTGCATGTTGCTTTTTAGATGGTCTAATTCTCTTGTCTTTGTAAAATATTTGATCTTTTTGCCTAAAGTCCACAGGATTTTTCCCTTTATCTTTTTTTTTTTAATAATACATTTGTGGGGTTTTTTTTGTTCTTGTAATATATTTTTATTGATTTCAGAGAGGAAGGAAGAGGGAGAGAGAGACAGAAACATCCATGATGAGAGAGAATCATGGATCGGCTACCTCCTGCAAGTCCCCCATTGGGGATCGAGCCCACAACCCGGGCATGTGCTCCTGACAGGAATCAAGCCTGGGACCTTTCAGTTCGCAGGCCGACACTCTATCCATTGAGCCAAACTGGCCAATTATCTTTAAAGTATAATGTTTTTGCCCAGCTGGTATAGCACAGTGGTTGAGCGTTGAGCTATGAACCAGGATATCAGGGTTCTATTCCCGGTCAGGGCACATGCACAGGTTGCCAGCCTAATCCCCATGGGGGGGGGGCGGGGGAGATGGGGGCATGCAGGAGGCAGCCAATCAATGATTCTCTCCCATCATTGATGTTTCTATCTCTCTCCCCATCTCCTTTCCTCTCTGAAATCAATAAAAATAGTTTTTAAATAAGTAAAGTATGCCGAAACCGGTTTGGCTCAGTGGATAGAGCGTCAGCCTGTGGACTGAAGGGTCCCAGGTTCGATTCCGGTCAAGGGCATGTACATTGGTTGCGGGCACATCCCCAGTGGGGGGTGTGCAGGAGGCAGCTGATCGATGTTTCTCTCTCATTGATATTTCTAACTCTATCCTTCTCCCTTCTCTCTGTAAAAAATCAATAAAATATATATTTTTAAAAAGTAAAGTATAATGGTTTTACTAGGCTATGTTAATTTTCCCAGGTATCTGGTTAATCCTTTTAATATGTATATTCAGGTTTTCTTTTATTTCATGAAAATTTTCTCAGATTATAATTTATATATTAATTATTTTAGTGTTCTTCTCCCTTTCCCATTCTTCCTCATCCTTTTTTTTTTCTAAAAAAAAAAATATGTTTTTTTTAAGAAAATTGATTTGTAGAGAGAGAGGAAGAGAGAGAAACATTGATTGGCTGCCTCCCAAATGCCTCCCACTGAGGATCGAGCCCACAACCTAGGCATGTCCCCTGACTAGGAATCAAACCGGTGACTTCTTAGTTCACGGATGGACACTCAACCGCTGGGCGCTCCTTTTTCTTTCAGACATACTGTTCCTTTTCTTCCTTCTGTACCCCCCGTCTTCAAGTTCCCCTTACTCTTCCTCCATCAGGGACTCTAGTTATAATATGTTGAATCTTCTTTTCCTATCTTCCATTTCAACCATATTCTTTTTAGTTTTCAATCTCATTTTTTGTTTTCCTACATTTTTAGTGCCTCTTGTTAAGCTTTTATTCTAATAGAAGTGTCTATTCTCTTTCAGATACTTTGTAATTTAGTCCTTATTTCTGATATGATTTTGTCATTTGCCTAAATTTCTTTCCTGCTTTTAATAATGTTTCATTTTATTTTTACTGTTTGGGGTCCATACTTGTTTTAGGACATTTAATTGAGCTAAAGTTTTCTTCTGTTTGATTTTGTCATGGGGGGGGGGGATAGTTCATCAGGTTTATCAGCTGAATGCTTTGATTCTTACTTTCTGTTTTCTTTTTTCATTGTAGTAGCTTTGCATAGATGAAGACTGCTATATCTATGCATTTTAAAAACAAGGTTGTTTGTTTATGATGTTATCTTTTGCTGTACAACAACCGTAAAACTTACTGGCTTAAAGTAAAAACTGTCCCTATCCAGTTTGGCTCAGTGGATAGAGTGTCGGCCTGTGGGCTGAAGGGTACCGGGTTTGATTCTGGCCAAAGGCACATACCCAGATTGCGGGCTTGATCCCCAATAAGGGGGTATGCAGGAAGCAGCTGATCAATGATTCTCCTCGTTGATGTTTCTATCTCTCTCTCCCTTCTTCTCTGAAATCGATACAAATATATTCAAAAAATACAAAAGACCACCAAAAACTGTAGTGATTTATAAGTGTGCATTGATCGAAACCGAAGTGGTTCTTCGGTTTTCTCAGCTGAGCTCATTTGTGCAGCCACATTCAATGAATGAGCTGGCTGGGTATTGGACTCAGCTGGGATGAACAGCTTGGACTCTGTTCATGTAGACTTTTATTCTGAAGGCAGTGTTCTAAGAGGGTAACAAAGCACAGATTCTTGAGGTCTGGGCTCAGCGACACACAGAGTAGCTTCTATTGCACTCTACTGATCAACGCAAATCATAGAATTAGCCCAGATTCAAGGCAGACTGCAAAATCACATTGCAAAGGGGCAATTCTGGTTGGATAAGAGAAATTGTTGCACCAATCTCTGTGAACCATCTCTACAGAAAAGCCCTAATACAAGAGAACCTTCTTCCCTCCATGTAGTAAAGTAGATATGAAAGAAAGCACTGTTTATAATAGAGTTTTTCAGGGTTACACCGGAGGCTGGGGTTGTGTGTCCTTCAACTGTAGGTTCACTTTTATCTTTGAAGATCCTAAATTTCACCTCTAGTTTATTTATCCCTTTGCCATCAAGTCTCCAAAGGGAACTCATCTTTTTAAGCCTCTTTCTCCCCAGAATTGATACTCTTATTTGACTGCAGCCTTGGGCTCAACATACTTTTAAGTGTTCTTCCTGCAGTCAGTGCTCTGATGTACTACTAGGACTCCTTTCCAATATTTTTGCTCTCAAGGTGGAATCTCTCTTTTTTGGGAGCTTTTAGGTGAATTATACGTTCTTTTGTTCTTTATTTTCTCTTCCATGGAGACCATAACAATCCACAAAGGTTTACTGTGAGAATTTGGGATGTATCTCTTCTGGAAATAATTGTTTATGTTTCTATATACAGGTGATGCAAAGTTTATAATCTTCTCTGTCTTTTGGTTATGCTGATAGTGTGGGATTTGTGCTGTTTGTCCTTGTGGCACTGTGTGGGCTACTGGAGGGTGTGTGCGGAGGTTCAGATGTAGATGACCACCATTACCCCCATACCTGGAACTCTGCTGTTTCTATGTCTTCTCATGATATTTTTTTTTTCATTTCCTTGTTCTCCATGCTGTAATTCTGGATAATTATTTTCAAATTTATTCATTAATTCTTTTTTCAGCTTAGATTGGCATTTAAACTTCAAGTTAAATTTTTCCTTTTGAGGGTCCCATCTTTTTTGTTGTTGTTAATCCTCACTTGAGGACTTCTTTCCCCATTGATTTTTGGAGAGTGGAAGGGAAGGAGGGAGGGAGGGAGGGATAGAGAGATGTGAAAGAGACATCGATTAGTTGCTTTCCACACATCTCCCCACTTAGCCGGGATGGAACCTGCAACCCATGTATGTGCCCTTGACCAGGAATTGAACACAAACCCTTGGTGTTCGAGTTGATGCTCTAACCACTGAGCGTCATCGGCCAAGGCTGAGGATTCCATCTTTTGGGGAGTTTAAATTTCAACTCTTCTACTTTTGTTGGGCTTCAGAGATAATTCCACCTTCAGGACAAAATCTATCTGACAAGTTTACTTGTTGCTTAATATTCCCATTTCAGCTCACTTGTCTAATTTTTCTCTAGCCTTACCTGCACTCCACCATTTGATGCTTACTTGTCAACTCAGTAATGCTTTTCAAAGGTATATGATGGTAATGTATTCAGTGCTTGTTTCTAGATGGAGATCTCAAGGTTCCCATATGGTTTATTTTTCATTGCTTCTAGTTGGTCCGACGGTTGTGGGTTATTGTTAAGCTGATTAACATTGTTAAGCTGATTAACATTTTTCATTGCTTCTTTTATCACCACAATTCCACCTGCTCTAGCCTGGCCACATACATATTAAGATGAGCAAAAGGAACTGATTGGGAAATGCAGAAGTATTTCCAGTAGGAAAAAAAGGCACAGTTAATTGTAGATAGACTTTAGTTCTATATATGAATATTTATATGAGTGTTACCTGTGACATGAGGAGCCCAGACTAGGGATTTGAAATAGAACTAGAATATGCACTACATGGAATGGTCTCTGAGGAAGCAGCAACAAGCTTAATTAATTTTTACATCAAGATCGCATTTGGGAATAAGAAAGGATTTTCTTTAATATGTTCATTTGTTTTCCTAATAAATGAGGCTGATCACAAGTACAAAGACTCATTATCTATTTATAATTTCTATTGAGCAGTGATTGTGCCTTTTGTAAATTCTTCCTTTGAGGCTCACACTAGGTTTTGAGAGCCTGCTCTTGGGATTGCAGCCACTTTGCCAAGTTACATTTCCAAGCTTTTAGCTTTCTATCTGGCTCCCTCCCTATCCACCTCTGACTCTCCAAATCACAGTGGGAGTTACCTTTTCTTATATAGGGTTGAACTAATGCTTGTTTCCACTATCCTTGATTCCTAATTTTACTCACTTTTTAAAAAATATAATTTACCTTTTAATATTTATATTCATAATTTGAATCTTCCAATTTTCCCGCAGGATAGGATGAGTCATGTCCTTGTTTTGAGAGAGAGAGAAATTAATTTCTGGTCTCAGTTTACAAGCTGGGATGTAGCACTGTGATTCAAACCATTGAAAATACTGCTCCACTAGTTGTGCTCCTGGTATTACCACACTGAAAAAATTAGGGAAATGCCTTGGATGGGTTGAGAGAGAATCCTTTTTATATAAAACTGCTTTTACCTAAAGATCTTCAAAGGTAAATTGGGTAGGTTATGTCTTTGGAATGACTCTGAGGATTTGCAAAAGTACCCTTTCTATGGATGGGGGGAAAAAGAGAATCTTGAAAAATGCAAAATAGCCTCTGTATAACAGAGATGATCCCAGAAAAAGACAAACAGGGCAACTGAAAATGTAGAATCAGAATTGTCAAGCTGCTCATTGTGTGTTTTCATGAATATGGTCCCCGGCCAACATTTTTTTTCTCTTTTCTTTTTTTTTAAATCCTTACCTCAGGATATTTTTTTCCATCGATTTTTAGAGAGAGTGAAGGGAGGGGGGAGGGAGGAGAGAGACACAGCAGAGAGAGAAACATTGATTGATTGGTTGCTTCCCTCATGCACCCCGACCCGGCCAGGGATCAAACCTGCAACCCAGGTACATGCCCTTGACAGGAAATTGAAACCGGGACCCTTCAGTGCGTGGGCCTATGCTCTAACCACTGTACCATGCCAGCCAGGGTCCCCAGGCCAACATTTAATGAATAGTACCTGCCTTCCTTCTGAGTAATCTCCAGCCAGAGGAGGACACATTTGTCTAGAAATACCACTCCATATGGAGGGAGTTGCTATAATTCACTTTGCAGTGGCAGCCACTTTATTAAGGGCCTTTAATACTGGTTTAACATAAAAAACAACAAAGAGCAGGGATGTCTGTGTCACGTTGTTCTCCAACAAGGCCAGACACATCAGTCACTGAGAACACCAAACATGTCAGTTTCAAAAGGAACAAAACAATGGTTGCCATGGGTGATTTGTTTTCTTTTATTTTTAATATGTTTTTGTTGATTTCAGAGAGAGGAAGGGAGAGGGAGAGAGAGATGGAAACATTGGAGAGAGAAGCATTGATTGGCTGCCTTATGCACACCCCTACTGGGATCAACCTGAAACACAGGCATGCATCCTGACTGGGAATTGAGCCCGTTACCTCTTGGTGCATGGGATGATGCTCTACCAATTGAACCACCCTGGCCAGGCTGTATTCCCGAGTTTTAGAGACATATTTGACTTCTTAGTGAGTTCTTTTCAACGGTTGTATATTTTATGTCCTGGAAAAACCTGCCCTGTTGTTAATTTGGTGTCTCCAAATAGTTACTCTCTGTAGTTTGTCATTTTAGTTCAAAATCTTTAAAATATCCAGAATGTTTCTCCTTTATAAACACATCACAATTCTTCTGCAGAGTTCACAACACTTTCAGAATGGCCCCCATGTTTCTCCTTTATAAACACATCACAATTCTTCTGCAGAGTTCACAATACTTTTTTTTGTTTTATTGATCCTCCCAACATCCTGGGAGAAAAAGACAACTTCATTTTGAAGATGGATTAAGTGGCTATAGAAAGGAAACTGACCTACTAAATTTGTACAGTAAGTGACCTGGGTCAAGAATATACATCA
Source organism: Eptesicus fuscus (assembly GCF_027574615.1). Taxonomy (NCBI): domain Eukaryota; kingdom Metazoa; phylum Chordata; class Mammalia; order Chiroptera; family Vespertilionidae; genus Eptesicus; species Eptesicus fuscus. Next base: position 13,434,764 of record NC_072479.1, on the reverse strand, counting down.
TTATTTTAAAATAGGGGTAGCTTTATACCAAAAATTATTATAAGAGGGTTTTTTTTAACATCTCTTAACTCCTGGTTATAGAAGTAGTACATACCTATTGCAAAAAATTTAAAAACACAAAAGAAAGCCCATCATCCAGATATACTACTATATAAAATTTCAGCATATTTTCTTCAATTCTTTTTTGTCTGCATTGAAGAACCTCATTTGCTGATATATTAAAAAAAGAAACAGAAATAGAGAGGAAAATGTGTATTTATGGTAAATCTTGAAACATCTTCAAATTCATGCTATAAGTTCCAAAGAATATAAGTCAGACAAAATGCAATTTGGTCATATAGAAAGATGTGAATCCAAGGATCCAAGATGGTGGCAAAATAGGTGGATATTATACTCACCTCCTCCCAGGATCAATCTGGAATTACAACTAAAATATAGAGCAAGTAACATGAATAACCAATTGAAGACTAGCTGAAGAGAAGTCTTATAACCAAAGATATATAGAAGAAGCCACATTGAGACTTGTAGGAAGGGCAGAGATGCAAAAAGGGCTGGTCCCAAAACCAGGGCACCAGAGCCAGGAAGAGACACCCACATAATATCTGGCGGGGATTCTGCCTGACAGAGAGAGACAAGAGTTTACTAAAAAAACAGCACCCTCTTAAAGGCCTAATGCACAAAATCATATAAACATAATCTAGTCAACGAGTATGGGTAATTATGATGAACAAATATGAGTTTTGAAATGTAATCATAGCACATTAAATTCTAGAAGTCAAAAAAGAAGAATGGTAAAGTGAATGAAAACAAGAGGAAAGAATTAGTAACACCAGGGACTTGCCCTTTCCCAGACTCTTCTGTTTATCTGGCTACCTGAGAACCCATGTCCTTTCATGAATTCTATTTCTAAAATATAGTCATAATCAGTGTTTATTACTTGTGTAACACGTGAAATGCTTGGCTTCTCTGACTACATCATGTTCAAGATTACTTTGTTCCTATGGCCTCTCTGCAGATAAAGGAAGTGTCTATTGTTTATCAAAGATTAGCAGGAACCTCATGACCAGATTCACATCAACTAGCAAACTCTTTCTCAGACCCCTGCTAGTACCCAGATGTCTGTGGTCTTCATTCACCTCTTGCTCCTCCCATTTTTCCTTCCCCTTGACATAAAAGAAGCCTGAACTCTGTACTTTTCTAAGATGTATTTGAAATACTACCAGGGCTCCCACATTCCAGGTTGGTGCCTTCTCCATAAGGTGCCTTTTCCTTACTCTAAACGGATGTTTTAAGTTTTAGCCTTTTGAAGTGTCAGGCACACAGACTTTGGATCAATTCCACTTGCACTCAAAGAACTCTAATGAATAGAGACCTGGAATGGGAGGGAAATACCCCCTGCTTTCCTTCTCCCTCCTTATCCCATAAAACATTCTAAGCCAGTTAGAAGAATAAAAACAAAAAGGGAAGATATTTACAGTGAGAATAAATGTCAGTTAGAAACAAACAAACAATGATAATGGCAAATTCACAGAAGGAATATGCTATAAAAAAATACAAAAAGATGTTTAATCTTTCTAATAAGCAAAGCTATGCGAACTTTAAAAAAATCAAGTATTTAACACCTATTGTATTTGCTAGGTGGCAGAGTAAGCCACAAGCTGTATTTTCCAAGGGTAGTTGTCCCCTCTCAGAGAAATATTTTCTCAAGTGAAAATCTCTATTCCCTTAACCTTTCTAGATGTGTTGGTTCTGTTTTCTAACTCCTTATGGACTGAATACTCCTGACCACTATTGTCCCTGCCTTCCTCTTGTCTCTCAGTGGTGACACACTACACTAAAGAGATCTTCTGGAAGGCCTGCTGACCCTGGGCTGGGACCACTCTGGAGCCAGGTTAACATTAGGATCAGGTATCAGCTCTGGGCTCTCAGCTCAGCCAGCCAGGGCCCCTCCCCTCAGCTCCCTCAGTCTCGGAGTTCCTGCTACAGGTGCCAACCCATGGTCTAGCACTGCACCCTCCTCCTGGTGCTGCTGACTGTGGCTCTATTTTTTGGAGCTTTACAATGGGTGTCCACCTCTGAAACAAGTGGCAGCACTGCTGGGTTAGGAAGGAGTGGGAGCTGTGTGTGATGGAGACGCCAGCCTGGGACTGGAGGGAAGGAAAAGAGAAGAGGGCACGATGAAAGGGGATGGAAGAGAGCCCCAGGGCAACACAGCTAGTATGAGGTGATAGGGGCAGGCAAAGGCTGGAGAGTGGAAGCGAAGCTTACCTGTGCAGGTGAGGGTCTGTGTACTCCACACACGTATTTAACATGCAGGGCCTGGAGGTGTGTAGCATGTCGGGGTGTCTCAAGGAGCGCCGGGTGCTGAGTGGGCTTGGGCATTCTTAAGGATCTGAGTGTGGGAGTGAGAGCACAGAAGGTGGAAGTGGGGTTTCAGGGAGGCCAGCAGCTCCAGGGCCCAAGTGGGATCACCGGCACAAGGCAGGGCGAGTGTGTGTGTGTGTGTGTGTGCGTGTGTGTGTGTGTGTGTGTGTGTGTGTGTGTGGAGGGGGACATTTCTCTGTCTTTACCTCCCTTTCTCGCTTGTTCTTTTCTTCTCCATTTATCCTCTTTCTTTATTTCTTGTGCTGGTTCAGACAGATGACTCCGTGGAGGTAGGATCTGGGGTCACTATGTACCTGAGCGGGGACCCAGGCCTGGTCACCTTGCACAGGTGGGCTGCTTCTGGAACCGCTGCCTGCGGAGACGATCGCCACCTGTCGGGCACTGGCGTCTCTGCGCAGCTGGTTACTGAGATTTAGAGGCTGGATTCACTTCATTCATAAAATGTGCACTTCCCTATTCATTATCATGTTACGGAAGAAATGATGCTTACAGAAGACCAGAGGTTAATCAAGCAATGCCCAGAGAAAAGGAGTTACACCGTTTATTATGCCAGCGGGCCCAGAGGGAGATGTCTCTCAAACTTCTGAGCAAAATATGGAGGAAACTTTCCCTATTTATATCTTTCCACCCCCTTTGTCTCCCAAATAAGGTTTTTCTGGACCTTATGTCAGATGACTAGCCCACAAGGTCAGACAGCCAAGTTTATCTTCCCTATTATTCAAGCAGCTAGAAAGCAAAGTTAATTTACAGAGTAAGGGGCCATCTAAAAATAAGAGTTGACTCAAAGGCAAGGGACCATCTAATAGCAGAGAATTTAAAACAGTAGTTTTACAAAAATAGGGGTTAGCCTTCTCAATCGGAGGGAATATTTGCTAGGCATATTTATCGACTTGTTTGCCAAAGTTCAGACATACAGGACAGGGTTATCTTGCCACTGTCCTCTAGGAGGACATAGAGGGATCCTCACTGACAAATGCTCCATCTGTGGGGTAAATATCCCCAGCCTGGGTGCTGGCTGATTCCCCGCCCCTTGCTGCTTTCCTGCCCAGAGCAGTTCTGCAGAGAGCGGGCTTTCTCCCTCCTGACAGCATGGGCTTGGAGTGGCCTGAGTACACCGTGGATACTCTGCCAAAATGCAACCTAAAGCATTTTGGTTGTTAAATAATTCAGGAATAGCCTTAGTGCAAACGTTCAGCTATCTTTGTCGCTTCTCTTAACACTCAGAGCAAGTAGAAAGCAGAAAGAAGTAAGGAAAACATGTTGAAAATTTATGATATGAGCATTCATATTTCTTAAATATTTTTATCCCATAGGAATGATGAAGCAGATAGCAAACTAAATATTAAATGTTAACTTCTCAAATACTGCCATGGACTTATGCCTACCAGTATGCATTAATTCTCCAGTTTTCACCAGCCAATTGGCCAAAAGGGGCTTTTTTGGCTTTGATTTTACCTCCACTCCCCTTGTTGGGCCCAATAGGGAATGAAGAGAGTATGTAGCAAGCCTTTATAACTTTATTTTTGTATTTATATTTTCATATCATGCTATTGTTGTCTTTAAGGTCACTTAATTATGGAAGGATGGTAGGAAGTTGGTTACTTTTTCCAAATAAAATTGTGTCTTTTGAATACTGTAGATTTCAGCAGTGCTGTTTCTCTCAGCAACACAAATAACAGAGTGGGTAGCACCAGTACCTCTAAACACATAAACAGAAATAAGTAAGAAAAGTTTCCAGTGATTTAGGAAAAGATGTAATCAATCAATCATAAGACAGAAGGTCTGTCATCCATAATAAAGAAGCCAGTTTAGCCGAGACCGGTTTGGCTCAGTGGATAGAGCATCGGCCTGCGGACTCAAGGGTCCCAGGTTCGATTCCGGTCAAGGGCATGTACCTTGGTTGCGGGCACATCCCCTGTAGGGGGTGTGCAAGAGGCAGCTGATCGATGTTTCTCTCTCATCGATGTTTCTAACTCTCTATCCCTCTCTCTTCCTCTCTGTAAAAAATCAATAAGATATATTAAAAAAAAAAAAAAGAAGCCAGTTTAAAAAGGGATGTGCCCACCTAAGAATATGAATGATTTCCATGCAGTTGAACTTTGACCTCCCCCAGGATGAGACCCCACTGCCTTTCTTCTTTTACGCCTCTCAAGTCTAGCTGGAGGGACTGCAGGGAGCAACAGGGGCAGAGGAGGTGCCCCTTCTCCAGGGAGCCCTGGGTCCCATCCAGCGTCATCCTGTAGACACCATGTAGACGCCGTATTCTTTCTTGTGCAGAAGGAATCTGATTTTCTCAGCTTCTAGGCTGTGTGATAACGGAAACGTACACACGATTTTCAAAACATGGGTAGAGGTGAAATAATGCTTTACCACCTTTTTTAAGTTGGGAAAAAGTCTATGCTTTAAGGGTAGCCTGCCATGCTGTATAAGCACCACAGCTGGGGAGCAACCCAAGGCATGACTTAGACCCTTTCAGTCTCTCCCTGATTCAGAATATGATGATAATTACAGTTTATAAAATAGTGTATTATAATAAGACTAGAGGTCCGATGCACAAAGATTCGAGCAAGAATAGGCCTTCCTTCCCCTGGCTGCCGGCACCCGGGACCTGGGCCTTCGGTCTGGCCGCTGCCTTCCGCCTTCGCTATGGCCGGGAGCCGCCTTCTACTTTTGCCCACTGCCCAGAGGCCTGGAGTGGCCCGGGCGGGGTGGAACACCTGTGTTGTCGCCATGGCAATGATGCAAGCGTCCCGGCCTGGCTGCCGCCATCTTTGTCACGTCAATTTGCATATTCCCTCCTTATTGGCTGTGGGCGCCACCATCTTTGTTGCGAAATGATGGTCAATTTGTATATTCCGTCTTTATTAGATAGGATAATTAGTCATAAAGAGGAAGTAGGTCTTGTTACTATGTTTACCCATGTAGGCAAAGCACGTTCACATTTCTGTGCCTTTACTTTTGGGTATGCTCAGCACTCGACAATGGATTAATTAGTGCAGGACTCAACAGTTTGTAAAACAGGACCTGTGTTATCATCTCCCTTGTTTCTAGGTAAAACTTGATCTTCGTGGTAGACAGGTGCTTTTACTTGCACTAAAAATTTAAGACTTGGAGGTGGCTTCTCCACCCTCAGCATTCGCTGGGCTAAAACAGGATCCCCCCTTCCCAGGTCCCAGCCCTCTCCCCTTCTCTGAGCAGCAGGTACAAGTGCTCCATAATCTGTACTCTCCCTACCCACCACCTCTGGAGATCCTGGGTATTGGAGAGCGGAGGGACTGGTGCTCTGAGGCAGTGCTCAGACTAGGAATCTGGTTAAAAGTTCAGATTCTTGACCTCTAGCCTAGACACACTGAATCAGTCACTGGGGTGCAGTGGAAGGAATAGGACTCAGAAACCTATATTTTTAAAAAGCTCCTCAGAATTGATTCTTATGATAGAATCACAGAGATTTTTACCTTGGGGTGCCTGCATCTTGAGAGGTGAGATGATGATCTACTGAGGTGGGGGAAAGTATTAGATAATCTTTTCATTAATTTTTATTTTTTAAATGGATATTCCATTTATGGAATTTACAAATGCAAAATTCTGGTTCTTCTTTAAATTTTTAACATCATTATTGAGACATATCCTACCTAATAAAAAGGTAATATGCAAATTGACCATACCATTGACACACCCACAAGCCACGCCCACCAGCCAATCAGAGCAAGTATGCAAATTAACCCAACCAAGATGGCTACAGCCACAGAGAGCAAGGTTTCCCAGGTAACAGAGCAAGCCAAGCTTTCCGTGAGCTGTTGCAGGACTAAGCCTCCACTCAAGCTACAAAGTTTCAATTATAGAAGGTAAACAAATTCAAACAGAAATGGCGGCAGAACGGAGCTTGAGAGAGCAGGCCAGGGTTGCCGGCGGCAACAGGGGAAGCAAAGCTTTCCGCCCACCCTGTCCGGGCCCAGCCTCCACTTAAGGCTACAAAGTTTCAATTATAGAAGGTGGATTAACTGCCACAGAAATGGCTGCTGGCCGTGGAGGGAACTCAGAGGTCACAGTTCAATTCCCAATCGGGGCACGAGCCTGAGTTGTGGGCTTGATCCCTGGTAGGTGGCATGCAGGAGGCAGCCGATCAATGATTCTCTCTCATCATTGATGTTTCTATCTCTCTCTCCCTCTCCCTTCCTCTCTGAAATCAATAAAAAATATATATTTTTTAAAAAGGATGCTTATCCACTAAAAATTTCCCATCATTGTCTTCTTTTCATTATTATCCCATAAATAAAATAGCTATTTTCTAATGTCAGTAATGTTACAGCTCCTCAAACATTGTTCAAATATTTCCTTTTTCTAGAGAAAGTTTAGGACTCGAAGTCTAAGTATCTGAACAGTAGCCTTCTACCTAAAGTTAAGTTTTAAAACATCAACTTCAAAGAATTATAAAAACTTTTAAATTCATGACTTCTATTAAGATCAGATTGCACAATTTAAGCTTGGTTACAATAATATATAAGACAAGTCTCACAGACTTGTTTTAAATTTTTTTAAGCAACATATTTTGAATTCCTAATTTTTTCAGAGAAAACACAAGATTTTATTTTCTCAAAAATAAATTTCTATACTTTAGGCATTTAGTTACCACAACTATATAATTTCTCCCAGTTTAATGAGCCTTAAACTGTTAGAGCTGGCAAGTCAAATATTTAGCATTTCTTAGATTAAGCTGCTAGAGTTAGGTAGTCATTCAAATGCAAATTAATTACATTCTTTTTGCTGGTTGCTTCTGGTGGGGAAAAAGCCTGATTTCAAAAGAGTTACATTTTTTCTTTAAGAGTTCTCCACCACGGGGTGGAGGGTGTGGGGAGACTGTTTTTGTCCTTGGCTGGCAAAACAAGTTTTTGGCCTAGCTGCTTGACTTCTAGGGGAAGGGCAACCAGCCTTCTTAATTAACAAAGGGTGTAGCAAGTCTTCACCTGGGCTACTTAGATTTTTATAATTAATATATTATTTATCTATGTTCCAACAATTTTTGAGATTTAAATCCAATTATAATTTTCCAAGGCATTTTCTTTGGCAATTTTTTTTTAACAGAGACAATTTACTGATTTTCTTGGCAGCCTTACAGTTAACTTTTGAACATGGTTCATTAGCATTTGAAAACTACTCTTTATTATGGAAATACCAATCTTATTGCTTAGAACCTAGCCTGTATCTTTCTTTTGTCATTTCTGCCATCTTTCTGAGGAAAAAACCAGTCTTGGCTAGCTAGCCAGGGTCTCTCCATAGTGCCAAGAGGGCTTCTAGAAGCCCCAAACTTACATCCTTCTTATAGCTCAAGATCCTCTGTCCTCAAGTGTATGTCTCTCCATAAAACCCTCTGGTTTTTCCTATTCAGATCTGTTTTTTTCCTTTTCACCTGGAGATAAAGCACAGTTAATGCCGGTGGTCTTGATCCGGCATCTAGAAGGGTTCTGGAATCTGGAGAAGGTGCTGTGCATAAATTAATCAAGAGTCCAGAGATGAAACATAATTTTGGAGGACATTTTGGGGAGTCAGAGGAGCTTGGTTGAAGAAACCAAGTTCTCTTTGTCTCAGGACCCCTTGCTATTTATTATCACAATTTGTCCTAAGTCAAGGTAGAGATATACACATCAAAGGGTAGGGTCTCCTACAGAATCCATGGGGAATTGCCTACAGCTGTTCAGGTGTTTGGCCAGTAGGAGGCAATCACATGTAGATTAAGATGCCCTGAGCTGTCTGGCAGCAAGCAATCATCATTTTCAGGTTTGGGGAAATGCCCTTAGCCATCTCCAGATGATTCAGCCCTGCTGACATGCTGGAATTGGCTTCTGGCAACAGTTTCCAGGGAGACTTAGTCTAATTGGTCCACATGGTTTTATGGCCACTACAGTAGTAGGGGAAGTGAGGCTATGCTTCCTCCCTCCAAATCACTTGCAGTGGAGTGAGCAGTTCATAAAAGATGACAAAGTAACAGATGACCATCTGTTAGAGGGTTGATGAACTTCAGAATTTAGTAAAATATGAGTCTGTGCTCATGTTGTGTATCAGAGTGAGTGCATGTATTCAAAACTGTCATTGCCTTTGTTAGTCTTTGGTCAGCAGATGTGAACGAAAATACAGATGCTTGATTAAAGTCATTCTGTTTATGTAAAAGTATGCTTTTTGGTTTGTGCTATTATGATTGTCTAGAAATATTTTCTTCTTTCTCTGTTGAAAGACCTTTTGAAGATATAGGTGAGTACAATAATTATGAGTGTGACCACTAGACAGACTGACCAAAGCTCACATTCTGGCTCCATGTATGACCTTCCTGTGTGATCTTGGGCAAATTATTGAACTTCTCTAAACTTATTATCTCCACTCAATAGAGATAATAATGTGCTTAACTCTTTGCATTATTTGGAAAATTAAAGGAGAATAAGAAAGCAAAGCATTTAGCTTATTACCTGGCATAGAGTAAGCACTTAAAAATGCTAGTTGTCGTCATCATCATCATCATCATCATCATCATCATCATCATCATCATCATTATAAAGCAAGTGCATCCGCTTTTAGACTTGCTCAATTGTCATCAAGTTGCTGTGTTAGCTGCTGAATTTCCCAGTACCTTGCAGCTGAATTGCATTTCCTAAAGAGGGTCTTTACTCGGTTATTATGGCATCCCCTCTTTCCCCCCAGTTCAGCTTGGCAACCAGCAATACTCGCTTTGATCACTTTCTGACATTCATCCTTTGTACATGTTCAACCAAGTGAAATTATAGCAACAACTCTGGGCTGATGGACTCACTATATTCCTACAATTCATTTAAGAAGATACTTTATATTATCCTATCGGGAAAGAAATTGAAAGATACCAAGAAGTATAAGAAAGAAATAAAATACACCACCCACAGATAATTATAGTTAACATTTTAATACTTCTCTCTGTTATACATCTATATATGGATGTGTAATTTATACATGTTATATATGTATATTAAAAGTAGATCACAATCCATATACAGGTTTGTGTTTTTCTGTTGTTCATTTAACATTATATTTTATTTTTAAAGTATTTCCTTTAATATTTATATCTCCTTCCCCCCCCCCATTGACCTTCTCCTCCCCGCCCCCCAATTGACCCTTTTTTTAGGGTGATGCTGGCTTCATAGAAGGAGCTTGGAAGTGTTCCTTCCTTTTGAATTTTCTGGAATAGTCTGAGGAGGATAGGTTTTAGTTCTTCTTTGAATGTTTGGTAAAAGTCCCCTGTGAAGCTGTCTGGCCCCGGGCTTTTGTTTGCTGGAAGCTTTTTGATGACTGCTTCAATTTCTTCCCTCGTTATTGGCCTATTGAGTTGTTTAGATTCTTCCTGATTGAGTTTCGGAAGGTTGTATTTTTCTAGGAATATGTCCATTTCCTCCAGGTTGTCCAGTTTGTTGGAATAGAGTTGTTCATGGTATTTTTTAACAATCCTTTGTATTTCGGTGGGGTCTGTTGTTATTTCTCCTCTTTCATTTCTGATTTTGTTTATTTGGTTCCTCTCTCTTTGCTTCTTGGTGAGCCTGACTAGAAGTACATCAATCTTGTTTATCCTTTCAAAGAATCAGCTCTTGGTTTTGTTGATCTTTTGTATTGTTTCTTTGGTCTCTATGTTGTTTATCTCAGCTCTGGTCTTTATTATTTCCTTCCTTCTGCTTACACTAGGCTTTTCTTGCTGCTCTCTTTCTAACTCTTTGAGTTGTAGGGTTAGGTAATTTATTACCATTGTTTCTTGTTTTTTGCAGTAGGCTTGTAGAGCTATGAACTTCCCTCTCAAGACTGCTTTCGCTGTGTCCCATAGATTTTGGATTGTTGTGTTTTCATTGTCGTTTGTTGCCATGATGTTTTTTATTTCTTCTTTGATCTCTCTGGTAACCCAGTCATTGTTTAATAGCATGCTGTTTAGTCTCCATGTGTTTGATTTTTTTTGGATTGTTTTTATTGTAGTTGATTTCCAGTTTTATGCCACTGTGATCTGAGAGATGCTTGATATGATTTCTATCTTCCTGAATTTGAAGAAACTGTGACCCAATATATGGTCTATCTTTGAAAATGACCCATGTGCACTTGAGAAGAATGTATATTCTGTGACTTTGGGGTGAAATGTTCTGAATATGTCAATTAATTCCATCTGGTCTAGTGAGTCATTTAGGATTGATGTTTCTTTGCTGATTTTTTGTTTAGAGGATTTGTCCAATGGTGATAGTGGGGTATTAAAGTCTCCTACTATGATAGTATTGCTGTCAATCTCTCCCTTGATATCCTCCAGGAGTTTTTTTATGTATTAGGGTGCCCCTATATTGGGTGCGTATATGTTTACCAGAGTTATTTCTTCTTGTTGGATTGCTCCCTTTAGTATTATGAAGTGGCCTTCCTTATCTCTTATGTCCTTCACTTTGAGATCTAATTTGTCAGATATAAGTATTGCTACCCCAGCTTTTTTTTTCATTTCCATTCACCTGAAAAACCTTTTTCCATCCCTTCACTCTCAATCTGTGTGCGTCTTTTTTTCTAAGGTGGGTTTCTTGTAGACAGCAGATATATGGTTCATGTTTTCTTATCCAATCCGTTACCCTATGTCTTTTGATTGGGGCATTTAATCTATTTACATTTAAAGTTATTATTGATAGGAACTTGTTTGTCGCCGTTTTCATTCTTTACCCCTGTGTTCCCTCTTCGCTTCCTATTTCTTTTTTTTACAGCACACCCTTTATCATTTCTTGCATTGCTGGTTTGGTGGTAATAAACTCCCTTAGTCCTGTTTTGTCTGTGAAGCTCCTGATTTCACCTTCAATTTTGATTGATAGCCTTGCTGAATACAGTATTCTTGAATTCAGACCCTACCTTTGCATGACTTTGTATTTGAAGCATGGGCCTGGAGGAGGCTTAGCCCTGACTTACCCGTGTTTAGAGGACTGGCACTTCATTTGGGGTTTATGAGTGGTGGCTTGGAATTGAAAGGCCTCCTTCTGGGCCTCAGCCTTGGCCTGATCTCACCTTTGTTTTTGTATTGAATCTCCTCATCTCTTTATTAAAGACCTTAAAGGCCAGGTTAACAAGGTCTTTTTTGAGGGGTTTATGGACCTATGTCTATTTTTTGAAGTTGGTGGTGTATGTCAGGGGCTGAATGGGATATAAAATGGGTGTTCAGAAGAACGGTTCCTCTAGGGAAGTGAGGTATAAGGAGGTAAATTTCTGTAAGGCCTTTGTGAGGTGGGAGAGGAAGAGAGCTAGGTTTTCATCAGGGCCCTGAGTGACTTTATTAAGTTTGTCATAGTTGACTGCCTTATGGGCAGCCTTTTTGAGTCCAGCAATAAGACAGATGATCATAGGCTATGGAGCTGGCATCCTGGAGAATTGACCTGATAGTCCTATCTTGGGTCAGTTCAGGGGACTGTGTCAGAGCCAACCAGGTTGGCTAACAGGTCCTATCTATGGAGGGCATCAGCATGGTCCTGAGCTGCTAGCCAAGTGCATTCCTTCTCTGGGGTTAGAGAGGAGGACAGGAATGACATAGATGTCATTCCAGGTCAGGTCATAGGACTGGGTCAGGTACTCAAATTCCTTAGTAAAAGAGGACAGGTTGGTGGAAAGAGACCCAACATGACTCTCAATCTGTGTGAGGTTGGACATGGAAAATGGGATGTGTACCAGGACAGTACCTTTGGTCCTGGCCACCTCGCAGAGGGGAATGACAGGGGTTGGAGGCTGGGCTGTCTGGGAATGAGTAAGAGGGGGCTTGGTAAAGAGGTCAAGGGGGTGGAGTCTGAAGATAGCGGGGAAGTAGGAGGAGGGACATAAAGAGGTGGGTTCCGGGGACCTGGAGGGGAATAGAGAATTGAGTGATTGGAAGGGTAAAAGGGAGACTATGAGGGACCTAATGGGTTGGGGAAGGATGACCAGAAGCCTCAAGGTGGAAAGGTCTGAGGTCAGCAAAAGGGGCTTTGAGTAGAGTAGTAGGTTTTGATGAGTAGAGCAAGTTTGACAGAGAGAAGGATATTTGAGGAGTATAAAAAAGGCCGGGATCTCTGACTCCTTCCCATTGTGGTGACAGAAATTGTCTAAGTCCTGGAAAATGTTAAAATCTCTGGGCAATGTGAATAATTTAGATTGTAGATAGGGCACTTTGACCGGACCTCCGTGGAAAGGCCAAGTGTGTTCAGATTACGGTTGAGACATCCCAGAGTAGTGTTTTTTGGGGGAGATGGAAAAAAATTCCCCGTGGTGTAAATTAGGAAAAGGAGGTAAACAATGAAGGAAGACCCAGGGAGCAAGACTAGAGGGAGTGCATACCCACCAACTAGTCAGGTTCTGGAGAGAGGAGGACAGTCTAATCCACATGGTGGGTGTCCCCTGCAACTCTGAAGACTATGAGACCTGGTCCTGGGGGCCAGAGCTAGACCAGATAGGATTCTGGCCTAGTGCTAGGTCTTTGGTCTGAGACGAAGCGCAAATCAGATATCTGAAAGGGTGATCCAATTGTCACTTACTGGAGATGAAATGAGCTGGTGTTGGGTGTTGAAGTGTGGGGTCAGCAATGGGAAGGAGAGGGCCCCGATCTGGTGTCCTCCTTGGCTGGTTGGGAGGGCCCATAAGGGAAGGAGGCTTAATCGAAGATGGCAATCATGTCACCCAAGTAGGATTTGGAGGTAAGCCCAGGTCAAGCTGCCACTGCCATCTGCTCTCTGAGTAGCAAACTTGGGGTGACCAAAGCTGGAGTGATGGCTCTCAATCCCTGTGGAATCCTCCTGGCTCTCAACACCAAATGTTAGGGTCACCAAAGGAGGAATGCATGAGGCCAAAAGGGGTAAAGAATTATGAATTTACGGATTTGTGCACTGGTGGGGTCCTTGCACCCTCTTGCTTTCCAGGACCCCTCGGGGGATGTCAGACTGCCAGTTTCAGCCTGATCTCCGCAGGCAAGGCCAAGGGACTCCACTGGTGCACGAATCCGTGCACCGAGCCTCTAGTATACATATAAGATCATTGGTTAATCTCTTCCCGCCTTCCCTCCTCCCCCCTTCCCTCTGAGATTCATCAGTCTGTTCCATGTTTCCATGCCTGTGCGATGAGCATCTGCCCCCTGGTGGTCAGTGTGCATCATAGCTACCGGTCGAAAGGTCGGATGTTCACTTTTATATATATAGATATCTCCTGTTCCCTTGGACTGATTGGGCCTTTGTGACTGTCTTAACAAACAGGCTGTCACTTCCCTTAAAAAATGTTTATATATGTACTAGAGGCCTGGTGCATGAAATTCATGCACTAGGGGGGGGGGGGGTAGGGTTGTCCCTCAGCCCAGCCTGCACCCTCTCCAATCTGAGACCCCTTGGGTATGTCTGACTGCCAGTTTAGGCCTGATCCCATAGGCCTAAACTGGCAGTTGGACATCCCTCTCACAATCCAGGACTGCTGGCTCCTAACAGCTCGCCTGCCTGCCTGCCTGTTTGCCCCTAACCACTTCTGCCTGCCAGCCTGATCACCACCTAATCACTCCTCTGCTGGCCTGATTAACCCCTAACTGCTCCCCTGCCCTCCCCTGCCGGCCCAGTAGCCCCCAACTGCCCTCTCTTGCCGGCCTGATCTCGCCCCCAACTGCCCGCCTCTGCCAGCCAATTTGGATCTGATTGGTTGGTTTCTATGCCAGTCAGTGTCAAAAGCCCCACCTACTAGGCAAGCCATTGGCTCCTTGCAATTCACCCAGATTTGGTTCTGATTGGTCGATTTCTATGCCAGTCAGCATCTCTGGGCCTATCTCTGGGCCTGATCATAGAGGCGGAGCTAATCAGCAGCCGCCCTTGGCTGCTGGCGAGCAGCTGAACTGCTGACCTCTGGGAGAGAGAGAGAGGCTTGGCTGCTGGCAAGGGAGAGAGAAGCAGGGTCTGATCACTCTGCTTCTCTATCCCGGCTTCGCCAGCAGCCGCTGCCACTGCTGATCAGCCCCGCCTCTCTCTCTCTGAGAGGTCAGCAGTTCAGTCTGCTCGCCTGCTGTGCATGCAGCCTGGTGAACGGTCGTGCCTCCCGATCGTTGTGGATGTGACGGACCCAGGGTTTTTATATATTAGGATAAACATATGTATCCATATATAAAATGTATACATGTATAAACATTTAAAAAAGAAAATGGAGTTTTAGTCTGAGAAATAGAAGAGCTTAAGAACTGACTTAAAGTCTTCATTTGTATGAAGGAACTTCTTGAGAAGGGGCTAGCTGGTTGTTCTCTAGAACCATGATGGTTAAGTTACAAAGAATGGGTTTTAATTAAAATAGAAGAAATTTAAGATGGTCATAGGAAGAACTGCTCGGAAACCCTACTTCTTGAACACTGGAGTGTGCTGTCAATAGAAGGTGTGCAGATTTCCTTCCTTGGTCAAGGCACCAGAGGGCATGCGTCCTCTCTCTGGGGGAACTGGATGTGTCCTGGCTGGTCTCATTGCCTAGGGAGAGGGGCACACAGGATAGTGAGGGAGGATGGAGACATTTGGCTTTCAGGGAAAGAAAACGCTAATTCTTCTTTTCCCTCGACTTCATCCACAAGGAAGAAAAGAGCTGCTCTGATTTAGCTCAACAATACATAGCAACACACAATGGTAGGGCATGGTGTGGATCCTTCCTGGACTGTCTCTTCGGGAATTCTCTCTTTCTTCTGCAGGCTGCTTCTGTTATTAGACTTGTGAAGGCCCAGGGTGCTGGCTCTAGGAAACGGAAGCAGGCTCTCTTTCTTGAGAAGTTCTTGCTTCCATGAGCGTAGAGACAAAATACATTTCTTTGATATCCCTGCTGCTCTGCATTTGCTCTTCTTTGTCTTCCTCCTAGGAGGTCTCTAGAAAGGGGGAAAGGATTTACTGATTGACCCGTTGCCATTTGGATTAATAAATACTGATCACTTGCCACTTTTGTCCTTCGGGAATATATATCTCTAAAAGACATCAAAGATAGGATTTAGCCCTGGCTGGTTTGGCTCAGTGGATAGAGTGGCAGCCTGTGGACTGAAGGGTCCCGGGTTTGATTCCAGTCAAGGGCACATGGTTGGGTTGGGGGCTTAAGGCATCCGACCAATGATTCTCTCTCATCATTGATGTGTCTATCTCTCCCTCTCCCTTCCTCTCTGAAATAAATAAAAAATATATATTTTTTAAAAAGATAGGATTTAGGTCTGAATTCTGTGGTCAAATGCCATGCGAATCTTTCTAACTTCCCAAGGTCAGGGGAATTAACCATGGCAATCAACGAGATTCCACAAGTGCAAGTGTGACATCCATCCACCACTTGTGGCACCTATGCTGTGCTCTTCAAGGCGTGCAACTGAACTATCTTAACACGCTGTGAAGTTGTCAGGACAGTTTGGTTACTAGAAGATAAACATTAAAACAGAAGCAACAACCCATTTCATGATGGGGTTGCAATAAATCAGGGTAGGACACTGCATCAGTCTGTGGTGGAAGGCAAACATTCTACATTTAACATATTTAGGTTCTTTCTTTCTTTCTTTTTTTTTTTTTTTACTTTATTGATTAAGGTATCACATATTTGTCATCAACCACCCCCCCCTTCCCATCCCAAACCCTCCCACACGCATGCCCCCATCCCCCTGTTGTCCGTGATCACTGGTTAGGCTCATATGCAAGCACACAAGTCCTTTGGTTGATCTATCTCCCTTGTCCCCACCCTCCCCTACCTTCCCTCTGAGGTCTGACAGTCTGATCAATGCTGTTCTTGTTCTTCAGTCTATGTTGTTCATCATTTCCCCTAGATGAGTGAGCTCATGTGATACTAGGAATACACTTATAGGAACCGAAAATGAGACAAGCAATAATGGTTATGCTGAGAGGCAAATGAATCAGTCTATAGATAGGTTCTTTCTTAAAAATTAAAAAAATCTCTATGTATTTTTTCTGTTCCTATCTAGTTGTAGAAAAAAATTTTTTTCAATTTACCTTGAAGTTGGGGTTTTGCTCAAGTCCCTTTCAGTTCTGCTTAGGTCCTGAAAAAGTTATTATTGATAAGAAATTTTACTGACCCATTAGTGACCAAGTTTTTGACAAACTCCTTGCTAGGAGTAACTAGCTGTAAGGTCACCCTCAGCACCTATGAAGACCCACTGAGAAAACGTCTCCCACCCTGAAGCTCAGCTCAACAATTTAGAAAAATTTCTTCTTCCTCAACTCCCTGCTAAAGACTCATTTCTTATCAGAAACATTTTTTTTTTTGAGGGCCCAGAATAGACAGGCAAGGAATCCTACATGAAGCCACAATCGCCAGCCTATAGTTCACAAAGCAAGTTGTCCCTCCCTACTGCATTTCCCCCAAGAAAATCCCAGGGAGAGGAGGCTGGCAGGGAGGAGTTGGGGGACACAGGGCCCTGTCTTCTCAGCACTGATCTTTGTGCTCAACTCTGTTCTTCTCCTTGTCAGTCCCTGACGTTTATGTTAAGTGAAGCATCATGATCACAGCAGTAAATGCAGGGTCAGGCTCTTACACAAATCTTCCTTCTCACTCTGAGGTCAGAATTTTCTTCAGAAATTAAAAGGATTCAGCTGTGGTCTCCCCCCTCCCCCCTTCCCCGTTTATGGAACTGTGCTGAGAAGGAGGAAGCACAGTTTGAACATTAATTGACAGGTAAAAACAAAAATGGATCAAGTGACCTTGGACAAGTCACTTCACCTTGCAATGATTTTGTTTCTTTGCAAGAAGGTGCGAGTGTGTGTGGGGGGGTGTGTGTGGGTGGTGGTGGTAAGCGCTTCCTAGGGTTTTCACCGCTTTAACATGCCACGAGTTAGAATTCTAGACAGGCTGCGGGGGCTGCGGGGGAGGGGTCTGGAGACCCAGGCCAGACACCAGACACCCGAGAAACAAGATCCCTGTGAAGAACCTGCACAGACCCCACCAAACCGGACAGGGAAGCACAGAAACTGCGGAGAGAAGCGAAGGTGTGAGTTCCGAACTGTTACTCACAGCAGACACAGGCGCCCTGGGAGAAGTGACAGGCACACACCGGACAGGCACAGGCAGAAAAGCGCCCCCACACCGCTGACCCACACCCCGCCCTCAACAATCCCACCCATCGCCTCGCCGCCCCCCGAAGCCCGCAGCCCCGCGCACCATTCCAGATCCTTCCCAGCCCCGCGCCTTCTCCCGCCGGAGGCCGGGCCCCTCCCCCCGCCGCATCCCGGGCCTGCAGGGCGGCTGCGGGGCCACTGCGGGCGCCGCCGCATTGGCCCGTCGCTGCCGCACCGCCGCGCAGCCTCCGGCGGCGGCCGCAGCTCGGGGCCCGCGCTCCCGCCGCACCTGCAGCCCGAGCCGGCGCGCCCGCCCATGGGCCTCCGGCCGCCCGCCCTGCGCCCACGCCTGCGCGGCCCCCGCCCCTCGCCCGGGGCTGCGTCGCCCCCGAGTGGGGCGAGAGGCCGGACGACTCCCGCCAGGACCAGGCTCTGAAGATGTCCCCGCCGGGAAGGTCCAGGATCCGCGCGTCCGTTGGTGAGACCGGAGGGACGCGGGTGGGAGGGTCGCGGGGCGGGCCCGCTCCTGGAGGGGACACTGCCCCGCCCTCCGCCGGCCTCCCCCTCCCCCTCGGGTCCTTTGGCCGCTGCATCCTCCCGAGCTCTGCTCCGCCCTCACCGGGGCCGGGGGCCGGGCGCCGCGGGACCGCGAAGCCGGAAAAGCCCTGTGGCCGGCGAGGGGGCGGAGGCGGGGGGGTCCGGGAGCCCGGCCCGCGCCCCGTGCCAGTGCGCGGGGTAGCGCTGCGCGCGCGCCCGTCCGCTCCTGCTCGGGCGGCGGCGGCGGGGCCCCGGGAGGCAGTTCGCCCGGCCGTCCCCGGGCGGTGGGCGCGGTGGGAGGACAGACCGTGCCCCTTTCCCGCGGCGGCCGGCCTCGCGGTGCCGGAGTTTGCCGCCGGGCTCAGGGGGAGCCGGGAGGGTCACTCGAGGGTGTGTCGCTCCCGGGCCCTGGGGCCTCCGCGTAGCAACCGTACCCGCCGCGGGGCAGGGGCTGCAGCCGGCAGGCGCCGGGGCGTGGGGCCGCCTCGGGCACCCTGGGCTTCAGGCAGCATCCCCCACCACGCACATCTGGATTTTTTTCTTTAAAAAAAAAAACAACACACAAAACATTTAGAAACAAAAATCTTGTTGAGTTGTATGCTATGTAATTATGATACAGGACACGTTCCCCAGACCCTTAGGTAATGAAAAGTAGAAGGGAGTGTAAAAAACCATGAGATTCTTTCCATTTCAGGTCTCTCGGAAGGTTTGTAGGTAGACGTGTGATATGAGGAAGGCCCAGCGTTTGCAGTTTGGAGCTGGGGTTACCTGTAATCTTTTTGTTTCTTGTTTTGAGAAAACGGGCATACAAGAACCAGTGACTTTACTATTTCTGTAGTTGGGTAATGTGAAAGGCAAACAGCTTATCAGGTAATTTAGAGCAGTTTTTCTTAAATTTGAGTAATGCAAGGGCACCTTCAAATTCATTTTGAGGGTACTTCCACTGTAAAATTACCGCAGGGCATATGGGTTGAGACTAGACTGGAGAACAAGGGCGGAGCTCAGTGGGAGGGGACAGCAGGAATCCAGGTGCCAGATGGTCCCCGTGGCAGTGCTAAGGTGGGAGGAGGGGGCGTGGATACATCCTCCATATGTTTGAAGGTAGAGCCAACAGCATTTGCTCGTGACTTGGATGAGGCTTAGGTAAAGAGGAGAATCTAAGCTGGCTCGGAGGTTTTTGGTCTGAGAAACTGAAAGAATGTACTGGGATGGGGAAGACTGCAGGAAAAACAGGGCTCTCTTTTGTGGAGGAAAGTGGGAGGTAATCAGGAATTTGGTTTTGAACAAGTGAAGTGCATACTAGAGAGCCGAGTGGAGATGTTTAGTAGGGAAGTGGGTGTCTGAGCCTAGAGTTTAGGGGAGTGTTGTTCTGGACCAGAGAAATAAATTCAAGAGTCCTCAGCAGCCCTAGCTGGTTTGGCTCAGTGGATAGAGCCTCGGCCTGCGGACTGAAGGGTCCCGGGTTTGATTCCAGTCAAGGGTACATGCCAGGTTGCAGGCTTGATCCCCAGTATGGGGTGTGTAGGAGGCAGCCGATCAATAATTCCCTCTCATCACTGATGTTTCTCTCGCTCCCTCTCCCTTCCTCTCTGAAATCAATAAAAATATATTAAAAAAAAAAAAAGAGTCCTCAGCAGACGGCTCCATGGGTGTGTGACTGTGCAGTTGCACAGGGCCCGGCTCATGGAAGAGGCTTACATTTGCTTTAATGATCGGCTGCTGCTATCTTGGAAGTCTTAATAAATTCTGGACAAGGGGCCTGTATTTTCTTTTTTTCTTAATATATATTTTTATTGATTTCAGAGAGGTAGAG